>NC_141930.1:16633350-16936380 GCF_057802395.1 Ceratotherium simum simum
GGATCTTTATGATGAAAATGTTCTGTATCTTAACTATATCAACATTGATATCCCGGTTGTGATATTATACTGTAGTTTTGTAAGATGTAACCATTGGGGGAAACTGGGTAAAGAGCACACAGAATCTCTTCTTTTTTTTTTTTTTTCCTCTTTTTTTTTTTTTTGTGAGGAAGATCAGCCCTGAGCTAACATCTGTGCTAATCCTCCTCTTTTTGCTGAGGAAGACCAGCTCTGAGCTAACATCTATTGCCAATCCTCCTCGTTTTTTTCCCCCAAAGCCCCAGTAGATAGTTGTATGTCATAGCTGCACATCCTTCTAGTTGCTGTGTGTGGGACGCGGCCTCAGCATGGCGGGAGAAGCGGTGCCTCAGTGCACCCGGGATCCAAATCTGGGCTGCCAGTAGCGGAGCACAAGCACGTAACCCTGGCCGGCCCTTCTTTTTTTGTGTGTGTGAGGAAGATCAGCCCTGAGCTAACATCCATGCCAATCCTCCTCTTTTTGCTGAGGAAGACTGGCCCTGGGCTAACATCTGTGCCCGTCTTCCTCTACTTTTTATATGGGACGCCGCCACAGCACGGCCTGACAAGCAGTGCATCGGTATGCATCCGGAATCCGAACCTGGGCCGCCAGCAGCAGAGTCCACGCACTTAATTGTTACGCCACGGGCCGGCCCCAGAATCTCTTATTTCTTATGACTGCATGTGAGGCCATAATTATCTCAAAATGTTTAAATTACTGATTTATGCAAAGACTGGCCAATATTAGCTACACCTTCTGTACAGCAGTTTATCTTGAGTGTGGTCCTAGGTCCACCTGCATTGGAGTTGCTTGTTTAAATGCAGGTTCCCGAATCTCATGTCAGGCTTATTGGGTGTACTCTCTGGGGTACGGTTGGCAGTCTGCATTTTTAACTGGACCCCCAGGTGATTTTAGCTACTGAAGGACCACTGTTCTAATAGCCAGTGCTACTCAAAACCAGCCAGAATGACAAGTCAGTCATGTCCTACTGTTGACCACGAGTGCTCTGTAGCATTAAAACCCCAGGTTCATCAACTGAGAACTAAGGATCAACACTGAAATTAACCCCCGCGTTTAATTGGTTGTGGAGCTGATGGAAGTTTACTTTTTCTTCTGCTTTCTGTTCTCTGCAGAAGTTTACTGCCTCCAGCATACTCCGCACACACATCAGGCAGCACTCCGGGGAGAAGCCCTTCAAATGCAAGTTCTGTGGTAAATCTTTTGCGTCCCATGCTGCCCACGACAGCCATGTCCGTCGTTCACACAAGGACGATGAGGGCTGTTCCTGTAGCGTCTGTGGAAAAACCTTCCCGGATCAAGAAGCCTTCTACTCCCACATGAAGTTTCATGAAGACTACTAACCCTCAGAGAACTAAGGACTTGGATTCTGTCTTTATAGTTCTTGTTTACGGGTGTGTCGTATGAATGAATGATAGTTATACTGAGATGAGACAAGAAAAATGGAACTGACCGATTAGCTGCATTAACTGGATTTATTGACTGTGATTTTAACAGCTTTCACAGAATTGTTTTTCACAATTTCTAACAAAAATGGAATTTTGGTGAATTTACCTGGAAATAATGAAAGCTGGCTATATTAGTAGTGCTTAAGGGTCTGGAAACTCAACATCAGCCATGAGAGAGACTATATTTCATTTCAGGGATTGGGAGTAGAGTCTTTAATTTCATGATGAAAAGGAGGCCTTTTCTCTGTTTGCCTTGGACCCCCCAATTGTAATATGTCTGTGACCATCACCTGTTATATTTCTTCATAGAATAAATTCTTTAAAAATTCATTCAAGCCAGAGCTTCATTAGTATTGTAGCTAAGTGTTCAGGCATGAATTAATCTCCCATCTTGATTTGATTCATTTCAAACCCTTCGTTCCCACCCCTCCCTCATCACATGACAAATGCCTGTTAATAATTTGGTTAGCACCACACAGAATTACCTGAAGGACACAAGTTACTTATTCACTCCACCAGTGACCTTCACCAATTGGGGAAGAAAAATTCTTACCAAATGAAGAAAGGCTGAAAAGTTACAATAGGCTAAAAAATAAATAAATGTATTTATATTGCTCTAGTTTTAAACCTGATTTCATTCCCAATAGACAAGTGGAATTTCTCAGGTCTTTTTAATTAGCTGGTCTGCGCTAGTACATAGAGTGCAAAGAAAAATGTGCCATATAAGTTATCACAAGGCTGATGCAAGCACGTGGAGAATGATCAACATTTTTTGACCATTAACCCTAGAGAGGGTACCACTGAGTTCTCCACGTTACGGATGAGGAAATCAGTGAGAGGAAGGAAGTGGTGTGGCGTCGTTTGCCTCTAACGGGCTAAGTGAGGTCTGCCCAACTCGAAAGCCCAGCCTCTTAATGAACCAGTTTGCTCAACTTAAGAATCCTGCCCAGGAAATAGCGTTTATTGGGCCGGCCCCATGGCTTAGCGGTTAAGTGTGCGCGCTCCGCTGCTGGCGGCCCGGGTTAGGATCTCAGGCGCGCACCGACGCACTGCTTCTCCTGCCATGCTGAGGCCGCGTCTCACATACAGCAACTAGAAGGATGTGCAGCTATGATGTACAACTATCTACTGGGGCTTTGGGGGAAAAAAAATAAATAAATAGCGTTTATTAACCATCACATCCTTCCCTATATGAAGGCAAGCGACGACAAACTTTTAAATATTCACCTGGAAAATTTGAGACCAGAATAAAAGTGCTTCGTAGGTAACCATAGCTACTAAGCTACTCTGTCACATTCCTAGCCATGGTTCTATCGACTGTGGAGGATTTTTCTTCACCCTTTATCCATGGTCCATGCTTCTCCAAATGGAGCAGATTCAATATGGAACAGATGCGCCTTCCGGAGGGAGGCTCTCAGCTGTAGGGAGTCCTTTGAGAAAGAGATGTAGTGCAGGTGGGAGGAGGAGCAGTGACAGATTCTCCTCCAGGGAATTCCTTGCTGCCTTGACTAGGTCTGAGTAATTTATCCTAATGGGAATGTGCCCTGTTGTTTTAGGACTGTTTTAGTTCATGTTAATTAAGCCAGAACAACGGTCTTTTGAAAAGATTGGGGCTCATCCTGTAATTAGGCAGCTTTTCTTTGACTGCTAGTTCAAAGTATATTTCTTTCTGTTTATGGGTTTGAACATTATTTTAGAATCAAACAGTAAAAAAAGACATCAGGAACTGGGGTGATGCTAATTTTTTCACTAGTTGAACAATTCAAGTTAACTGCTTTATTCTTGGAAACAGAATAGTAGCACAGGAAAGTCATTTTTTTCCTCTCTTTTTTAACAGTCACTCCAAAATGCACGCATGCCCACAATAACTGGAAAACTTTGGGCAATTTCATTTAACCTGACATGTCTCCAAAAAGGTTTGATCATATTGATAGAGTTACATATCTCAATTTTTGGTTTGGAAAATAGTTCATAACATCTTTCTTTAGTAATTACCTTAAAGCTCTATGTTAATTTAAAATGTGTATCTTACCTATTTCTAAAGATAATTTGGATGAGCTTATAACAATAATTTAAAAAAATAGACAAAGACAGTCAAAGTAGAAGACAAACCACCACATAGAAAGTGGAATGAAATTAAAACTCTAGGCTAATGTAATTACACTGGCTGAACATTGGAATATAACACATAGAATAGATGTGGGAGTTGGACAAGCCTGTATTTGGCCGTGTTCTCATTGTGTAATGTTGGGCAAGTTGTTTAACTTCTGAGGTTTAACATCCTCATCCATAGATTAATGTCATAATTATGTTGTAGGGTGTTGTAAGAATTAAATAAAATGAAACAACTTGCATTCTGGATGATACTTAATAAATCTATTTCCTTTCTCTTAACCTGTCAGTCAAGGCAAAAGGGAGACAATTATGCAAATTTTATTGTTGATATATATGCTTGCTTTTAGGGGTTCTCAAAAGTGTGGTTCCTGGACTAGCAGCATCAGCAATAGCTGGGAACTTGTGAGAAAGGCAAATTCTCCAGCCCTATAGGATACCTACTGAATCAGAAATTCTGGGGGTGGGGCCCAGCAACCTATACTAAAGTTTGAGAACCACGGCTTTATTTGATTTTCCCTCCAAGTCCCTGCAACATGGCAGTGGGTACAACTGAGTAGCTAGGTGACTTGGCAAAATCACAAAGCCGTTCATTAGGAGAAACCATTAGAATGCAGATTGCAGGCAGAATAGTGCTCTTCCTGGGAATAATCGACACCGATAGCACACAGTTGTCATTTTACTGTTGGAAATATGGAACTCTTTCTGCAGCTACGAGCCTGATTATGGAATTTAGAGACCTCATGAGTTAGTTTCTCTGCTCATACTCCTTTTCCCTACCGGAGTCTATATCTGATGATAAATATCATCTGTTCACTCATTAGCATAAAAAGATGTATAAAAAGGGACACCTGAACCCTGGAAAAATAACTAGGCTTAAAGTAAAGTGGGATCCATGATATTGACGAAGCTCTTAATTGGCCCTCAGGGTGTCCTAGGACTGGGGGAAGTTGGCAGTTGCAATGAACAAAGCCAGCAAAGTAGACAGATGCTTGGGACCTCTACTGGGCCTGCAGTAGGCTCAGCGTTGGGGCCATAAAACCACAGCTCTGTTTGTACCCGGACAGTGCAGGGCAGGTTGGGGTCGCAAGGAATTGCCATTCACAATATGATAGAGACAAAATCACAAACACCATCCTAGACCATCTATTATTGGTGAGTTTAATTTTGACATGACAGGTTGCAGTTTTTCATTCTTGGTAGTTTTAAGTACTTTCAGAATGCGTTATAACCCCTTAAGGGCAGTAATTATACTGAGCTGTTGTTATTTTATGGACCCTATCCAAAGTTCAGGAGAACAAATTTATACATTGAATTCTTTCAATAGAAACATTTAATTAGAATATCATATTACAGCACTTTGTTAATAGACATATGTCAAAATAGAATAAACAAAATTATTTTGAGAAAAAACTAGTGTTAAGAATAATATAAAATATATGGGGCCAGCCCCGTGGCTTAGCGGTTAAGTGCACGCACTCCACTGCTGGCGGCCCGGGTTCAGATCCCAGGCGCGCACTGACACACCGCTTGTCCAGCCATGCTGAGGCCGCATCCCACACACAGCAACTAGAAGGATGTGCAGCTATGACATACAACTATCTACTGGGGCTTTGGGGGAAAAAAATCAAAAAAAAAAAGTATAATATAAAATATGGATAAACTCCTCTCATTGATAATCCCTTCATAAAGTATGGGACTGTCATAGAAAACAGGAGTTTTCTACATTATTTTAAGAGGTTATATATTCAGGAAATATAAAGTACATGATGTTTCCACTTATTGCTGCAAAGAATTTTCAATTTATTGCTTTATTGGCTTAGAGTAACTTTAATAAAATAAATTGTAGTATTTTGAGGTGAGATATTTAGCCCTAATTACAACTAGGGTAGAGTATGTTTAGGGAGAAGATTATGGTTTTACTTTTGCATAGGATCTCAAAATAAAATAGTCCTTCACTGTCATTCTTTTTCATCTTATCTCAGGATTTTTGTAACCTCATATATTAAAAAGTAGAATAAATTGTGTGGTTTAGCATTATGTAAATTCTACTTGTAGATTTGTGAAATTTGTTTTGGATTTGTTTCTAGCATAGTATTTTTGTTGAAAGCAGTTGCTATCAAGAAAATACTTCAGGGCCAGCCCCGTGGCTTAGCGGTTAAGTGCGCGCGCTCCGCTGCTGGCGGCTCGGGTTCGGATCCCGGGCCCGTACTTACGCACTGCTTCTCCGGCTATGCTGAGGCTGCGTCCCACATACAGCAACTAGAAGGATGTGCACCTATGACATACAACTATCTACTGGGGCTTTGGGGGGAAAAAACAAATAAAATTATTAAAAAAAAAAGAAAATACTTCAAAGGGATTGTAATTCCATTCTTGATTTTTACAAACTGTTTAAAAATGCTAAGTGTGGGCCGGGCTCCGTGGCTTAGCAGTTAAGTGCTCGCGCTCCACTGCTGGCAGCCCGGGTTCGGATCCTGGGTGCCCGGGCTGGCACCAGCGCACCGCTTCTCCGGCCATGCTGAGGCCGTGTCCCACATACAGCAACTAGAAGGATGTGCAACTATGACATACAAATATCTACTGGGGCTTTGGGGAGACAAAGAGAAAAAAAACGAGGAGGATTGGCAATAGATGTTAGCTCAGAGCTGGTCTTCCTCAGCAAAAAGAGGAGGATTAGCATGGATGTTAGCTCAGGGCTGATCTTCCTCCCAAAATAAATAAACAAATAAAAATGCTAAGTGTTCTTCCATTTGCTTCCATGGTATGTTCTGACATCTACATATATCAATTATTTAAAAAATGCTAATAAAAATATTCAGTAAGATTTTAGGGCCAAATATGTGATTTCCCCCCCATTCTTTTTTAGTTTCTTTTCCCTTTTTTTTTTTTTTTTTGTTGCTGAGGAAGATTCGCCCTGAGCTAACATCTGTGCTTGTCTTCCTCTATTTTGTGTGTGGGTTGCCACCACAGCATGGCCACTGACAAGTGGTGTAGGTCCACGTCCAGGATCTGGACCCAGGTCACCAAAGCAGAGTGCACCAAACTTAACTACTAGGCCATGGGGCTGATCCCCTCCCCCCATTCTTAACCAGTTAGATGTAGCAAGACAACTGAGAGGGAAAACACAGTCCACAGGTCACTGTGAGCTTGTTTTCTATAACAGAAGGCTCTTTCCTCTTTTTTCCTTTGGAAAAGTTTTTCTCAACTTCTGATGGCTGCAAGACTGTGAGGACGTGAACGCAAGAAACTGGGCCTTAGTCCTCTTGGTGAATGTCACTCTCCCAGGTTATCTGACTTAAAGGTGCCAGAGACAAATTCTCTTAACTTTGACTTTGAAACTCTCTTCCACTAAAAATGGGCAGAGTGTCTTCCAAGGTTGTTGTTCTAGGTTCTCCCTTAGAGGGAGGCTGCTATCTCTATTTCCCAGTTCTTAAATACCAAATCCCTTCAGCCACAAAAGCCCCCCTGGGCCAGCCCAGGGCAGGTCTATTCCTGTAACAGGAGGACCTGAAATCTTCCCTGGTGACTAGGAGCCCGGGGCTGGGCAGTCAAGAGTAGTCTTCAGATGAGATTCCAGTCTTTTCCATTTGCCAAAGGGGAGGATTGAAGGGCCTGGAAAAGCCAAAGCTGAAGAAGGTGCTCAAATATAAGAATCAAAGCCCCTTTGGGCAATCCACAGCCTTGGGCACCTGGGGATCCTGAGTCTGAAGACTCTCAAATGCCCAATGGAGTCAGGAGGGAAAAGCCCTTTGAGCATCGCCAGCTAGGAACTGTGACAATTATCAACTTACAAATTGCAAGGGCCTCTCCTGGTTCACTACTTACCTGGGTACTTACGTGCCATTTTGTTTTTTCAAAGAGTGGTAGGATTTGAGAGGGAGAGAAAATAAAAATGAAGAATGGATGTTTTTAATCTCTATCACTTGAATAACAAATAAAAAAATCTCAAGAGACACTAGAAAATGGGGGACTATGTGTTCATTATATTAATTACAGAAATACTTCAATGCAGAATAGGGGAATTCTCTCGGAGAAAGCTAATCACACAACTCAATGTCAGTCAGCAATGAGTCTATCAGTTTAGGCTTAAAAACTGATTTCAGATGTAAAATGAGAAGAGTAGGTTAGTGGTTACAGCTGTTTACTTAGTCAGCCTCCAAGATAGTGCCCGGCCCCCAACTTCCTAATACTAGATGACATTCTGCAAGACCGAGAATCCATATTTTGGAAGAAATACAGCCAGCCATTCATCTAACAAGTTTGTGATGTTTTGACTCCCAAATAGAAGGGGATTGTTGGTATTAAAGGGGTGTCTATCAAGTGAAAGCCCCAGTTTCTCCAACTTGCCTACAGATAAGAACTACCTCGAATGTTATTAAACCTCAGGTCCCTGGGACCCTCCTTCAAACCACTGAATCCCAGTCCTGGGAGAGGTGAGGGTCTGAGAATCTGAAATTTTAATGAGCACCAGATGATTCTTATCAGAATTTGGGAAACGTCAATCATCTTTAGAAGGTGGCATTTTGTGCCATCGTTGTAGTATATACTCTTTTTTTAAATTAATTAATTAATTAATTAATTAATTAATTTTTTCCCCCAAAGCCCCAGTAGATAGTTGTGTATCATAGTGGCACATCCTTCTAGTTACTGTATGTGGGACGCGGCCTCAGCATGGCCAGAGAAGCGGTACGTGGGTGCGTGCCCGGGATCAAACTGGGCCACCAGCAGCGGAGCGCGCGCACTTAACCGCTAAGCCACGGGGCAGCCCTGTAGTATATACTCTTAATGGTAAATGTTGAGGGGCAAGGGTGGGGAGGGCAGGAGGCTTGGGGTGCTCCAAACTAAGGATTGTTTTTCTAAGTATCTCAGGAAGGTTTTCTGGGTCTTGGAGGGTTTTAAAACTGCTATGTAGAAAAGAACATGAGTAAGCGAATTGGGGTCAAAAAATCAGACCACACAATAGCCAAAAGGTAGAAGTGATCCAAATGTCCATCAACAGGTGCAGGGCTAGACAAAATGGGGGATATCCATACAATGGAATACTATTCAGCCTTAAAATGGAAGGACATTCTGATAGAAGCTACACCATGGGTGAACCCAAGGATATTATGCTAAGTGAAACAAGCCAGTCACAAAAAGACAAACCCTGTATGATTCCACTTGTATGAGGTACCTAGAGTAATCAAATTCATAGAGACAGAAAGTAGAATGGTGGTTGCCAGGGACTGGGAGAAGGGCGGATGGGGCGTTATTGTTTAAGGGGTACAAAGTTTCAGTTCTTCAAGATGAAAAGAGTCTTAGAGCTGGACGATGGTAATGGCTGCACAACAATGTGAATGTGCTTAATGCCAATGAGCTGTACACTTAGAAGTGGCTAAGATAGGAAATTTTATATGTATTCTGCCACAATCTTTAAAAATAAAAAACAAAATGAGACCAATGACAGACACTACAAATGTACAAGCCATATGGATTCCGGGGCTCTAACAGTACCACCCTGATGGCAGCCCTTTCCTAACCTCCGAATAGCTTTCCCCCTGCAATCTGGTCTTTGTTCCTAATCTCTCCTGTCTGATCCCAGCACTAACTGGAAGGGGATGGCTGGACACCCCCTCACTCCCGAGAGAAGCTTCCCTTTCAAAGTGTTTACCCCATACCCTCTCTCTAAGTGGCTACCTGTCAGTTTCCATTTCAGCTCTACCTTCCTACTTACAGGACTGCTGACCACCAACTGACATATTACCTGCATTGATTCTCTAAGAGCTGTCAAGGTGGAGGGAAAGACTATTCTAAGGCAGCCCTGAGCTCTTAGCTGAGTGGGATCATAAACGCCCCCATTAAACGTTTCATTCAATAACAATCTTTGCTAAAGTAAATGGACATCAGTCTCCCACCCCCACCACGAATACAGAGGCCATTATCAATGGGCAGAGAGCACTGAACTGGGGCAGTATCAGTTTCCACATTTTCAAATGATTCCTTAATGAAAAGCTGCATTCTTTTCAGGCCACAAAACACCAAGGAAAAGTCTATTCATTTAGCTATTGTACATATTAGCTTATTTATTTATGGCTAATGCTGCCATCAGCATTCCCTGGGTGTAGAGTTAACTCACTTAATGATTGGTTGATAAACTGCTAAAAAGCAGATATGCTGAAATTGGTTTTCCTGCTCTCACGAGGGGTGCACTGCATATTGTTATCCTGCAGGGCGATTCAAGTTTATTTTTTCATTTCAAACACAAGTCCACTGTCTTTATACTTTATTCAAAATTATTCATCTCACGTAAAGCATTTTATATTTGCCTGCCTATCTGATCTAGAGCTCATAAACATTTATCGTCAACCATGTTCTTAGGAAATAAGCATATCGCCATCATTTAACCAAATATCCTTTAGATATTTAAAGAAGATCTTCAACAACAAATTGAGAGCTCTTTTATGGCAGGAATCATCTTCCCCTTCCTTCCCTCTCTTCTTCCCTTCCTCCGCCCTCTCGTCCTTCTTTCATGAAATAATTACTGAGCACCTAATCTGGATCATCTCAGGGACTCAAAGGTTGTTGATAGAAAAGTTTTGTTGGGGAAAAATGGTACCTACATGAGACTAGTCATTGAGGGATCTAGGAAAAGTATTGGGACTTGCAGGTTAGTGTTTTCTGAAGATTAGGGTTCGCTATTTCTGTTAGTGCAGTTCTAAAGATATTTTTAAACGTTCAATTGTATTCACTTGTTAATGGCTAATATGTGCACATAGTGGCAAATATGAGTAATGAGAGTGTACACAGCAAAATGTGAGTGTTCTTTCTTTAAATTATTCCCCTTATTTTTTGTTAGGTGAGACATAATGTGTAAAAATCTGAAAGAAACTACAAAGAAAAGTCCTCAAATGTCACTTTAAAACTATGTTCTGCTGAAATAAATGGGGGCAGAAGGAGGTCTGCTAGCCAGCCCCGCAAATGGGAGCCACGAACGGGGTTAATTACTTCCAGTCCGGACTTCCCCGGCCCCCAGGAATATTCTAGCCTCCACTGGGCGTCTGAGAGGTGTGGGTCTGCACCTGAAACACACACCCTTCCTCCCCATCTTCCTCGGCACTCTCGTTTCTTCTGGAACCTGCACCTCACGTCCAGTTCATACAATTCGCCTCGGAAGCCTTAAGGCCCCGTCATCTTCATCTGGACTGACACAACAGCCATCGCATCTATTCCTGCCCCCTCCAGGTCATTTTTCACCCAGCCAGAGGCATCTTTTTAAAACACAAATCGGTTATCACTCCGGTCCCCTAAGTCTTTTAATAGCTTCACGTTTATAGCCCAAGATGTTTCACATTAACCTGCAAAGCCTCATATTTCATCCTGAGGAAGACTCCCCTTAGAACTCAGTGCCTTGGCCACTGGAGCTTTCTGACAGTTTCTTTAACAAGCCAAACTGCTTCCTGCCTCAGGGGCCTTCACTTATTATATCCCTCTGGCCTGGAACACTCCCCACCCTTCTGGATTCTAGCTTTGAGTGCTGACTGCCTGGGTTTGAATCTAGGTCCACCATTTAACTAGTTGTGTGACCTTTTAACTTCTGTAGGCATCAGTTCCCTTAACTGTAAAATGGGGAAAATAACAGTACTTACCTGACTGAGTACTTACCCTATGATAAAGATTAAGCAAAATCATTTAGTACCTGTTCAATAAACGTTAGCTACTAATATCAATATTATTTCCTTCTGCGTTTCCAACAAGCATAGTGCCCTGTATATAACAGTGGCTCAATAAACATTTGTTGAATGAATAATGAATGAACAAGGGTATGAAAGATGAGACCTGGTCTTCCCTTTCTTGTCATTACTGTGGAACCAAAATGTCCCTATGTAAGAGTGACAGCATACAGAACTCAGGACAGCCTGGAGAGGGGAAGGCAAGGACACAGAGCAAAAGAAGAAATGGGAAAGCGAGACATGTGCAAAGACAAAGAGGAAAAAGACAACGATGAGCTTACGCCCCGTGCTGGCAGGCAGACGATGACAGCTCAGACATCCTCCAGGAGTGACCTGTGGGAGCGGGGGTGAGGGATGCGAGGCAAGGCAGGAACACGTTCATTTGGTCAACAAGATGCATGGTGCTGGGTGCTAGAGATGCCAAGCACAGTAGGTTCAGTGTATAGTTAAAGAAGGCACACCGCCCTGTGATGCTCCTAGAAGATAGCATATGTCCACCAGCTAGCTGCATCTAGACCTTGTCACTTTCATGCACTCACAACAAACTCTCAGCATCACCAGTAATCAAAGGAAGTGGGCACACTCATTCTGCTAGGTACAGTAGTATATAGACTGGTACGGCCCTTTTAGAAAGCAATTAGGTGCTGTGCACCAAAAGCCTTATGAAGGACTATAGTCTGTAACCTGGTAATTCCAGTCCTACGAATCCTGTCTAGAGAGTCAGAAATGCAGAGATCTGTGAACAAGCATGTTCTTAGCAGCACTGTTTTTGGCAATGAAAACTGATAGCAGCATAAATGTTCAGCAACAGGGCTGGTGGTACATGGGTACAATGGAGTATAGGGTGGCTATTAAAACTGAGGTTTTTCAAAGAATGGTTTTCTTTCTACAAACTTACTGCATGACATTGGGAAAAGCCCACAATATAATGCTGAGCCAAAGAGAATCCAAACTCCCTATGGCAGGTATATATCCATACAGCGGTTACAGTTCTGCATTCAAGACAGGTAGAAACTACAGTTTTCCAGGCATTAGTAGCTAGGCAGAGGGAAATTAGATAGGAAACCCTCCTAATAACTTATTTGAATTCCTATTTGAATTCTTTCAGGGCTGTCATTATACACTGAAGCTATCACGCCATCCAGCACCGGCCTGTCACTCGACTGGGCCGCAGTTTCCATATCTGTCAAATGAGGGGGTTGAACTATATTATTATCTCATGGCTTCTATGAACAAATATGCAAGGTAGGTACGATCTTGGTTAACATTTGCTATTGTCGGGGCTTCCCTTTTTAGGCCCACTTGGAAAGGTGGAATTGGGGTGCAATGCTAATAAGCAGTTGAATTGGAAAACTCAGGAAAAGGCTAGCAGCCTCCAATGGGGCAATTGAGGCAAAAAAAGAAGGGCAGAATGGGGTGTCCAGTTTGTTGGGGGTAGGGGTGGGTAACGGCAGATTCTGAGGAATAGATCACAATTCCCAAGGACGGGCGAGCAGATGCCTCGGGACCAGCAGATGGCCCGAACACCCTCTCCTGGCGGCAGCCCCCGCCCGGAGCCAGCGGCGGCCCCGTTTCCACCTCCCCCTCGCTTTCTGGTCCCCATTGGGAGTCGATTTGGTCTTTGCTCAGAGTCGCTAAGACTGCTCTTCCCAGCCAGCCTGGGGGGAGGGAGAGGCTGCCAGGGGAGGCCGCGCGCAGCCCCCTGCCACGCGCAATGACCGCCTTGGGGAGATTTCCAGGTGAGGGGCCACCAAAGGTCACCGCAGCGGAGACCTCCGAGGGACGGAGGGGCTGTTTGAAGCCTCTCAGGCCTAACCAGAGCTCTAAATCGGAGAGCATTTAATTGGCCTTGTAATTTCCGATCGATTCCGAATTCCACGCACTCTGAAGAAGGGCGCTTGGGCGAGAGGCGGATGGAGACGTCACGACCCCGGCACGCGCCCCCAACCCGCCTCGGGCTCCTGGAACGACCAGCCGCCCACCTCCAGCAGAGGACGGGGCCCCGCCAGCAACCCCACCCCCAGGCTCTCCCGGGCCGGGTGGTGGCGCGCTTTGGATGCGTGAGTCCCCCCCACGGGGCGGGGCCGGGCCGGGACGCGAGGGGAAGCCGGCGCCCTTCCCGCAGCATCCTTTTCTTTTATCCTTGCAAAAATAACATTGCGGAAAATTTATGCTCAGCATCCAGCCACCTAGAGAGAGCTATTTTCCAGTCTCTGTGCAACCAGATTATGTCTATATGTTTTGTAAACTGCTCCCCAGCACACTTACTATACAGTGAATATTGGCTGTTGATCATAAATATTCTTCCAGGGGCCGGCCTGGGGTTTAGCGGTTAAGTGCGCCCGCTGGGCTACTGGCAGCCCCGGTTGGGATCCGGAGCGCGCAGGGATGCACCGCTTGGCCGGCCATGGCGGCGTCCCACATACAGCAACTAGAAAGATGTGCAACTATGACATACAACTATCTACTGGGGCTTTGGGGCAAAAAAAAAAAAAAAAAAAAGAGGAGGATTGGCAATAGATGTTAGCTCAGGGCGGGTCTTCCTCACACACACACATACAAAAAATAAAATAAATAAGTAAATAAATAAATATTCTTCCATAAAATGACTTTAAACGTGCGCGTTAAATTCCACTACAGGCCCTGCTTTGATTTAGAACCAATGGCGTACCCTCGGTCATTTAGGTAGCTCCCAATTTTTCAATATTACAAATAGCCCTGCTAAACATCCATGTAGATAAATGTTTGCCCATATCCCGGATTGTTTTTTTATTCGAATATATTTCTAGATGCGAACTAATGGGGCCAAATCTAGGTAAGGAATGGAAAGGTTTAGGTGGGCCCAGGTGTGCGGACGACAGCACGGCGCAGACACTTCAAGTGCAGCCATTGTTGTTTCTGGATTTACCCTCTAGCTCCCTCCTCTTGCCACCAATAATTATTATTCAGAGCTTCCCTGGATAAAGCGGGGCGCTGAGTTCACCTGGGCAAACAGAGGTTCCCGGGTCCGGAGGACTGACCCGGCCGGGAGACCCCGCATCGGGAGCGGGTTTGGAGCTCTGGAGGGGAAGAGGCACAGGCGGGGGCCAGATCCCGTTTATGGATGGACGTCCCTCCCAGGTGACATCCAGGAGCCAGCCCCGCCCCATCCCCGTGCAGGGGGGTTGTGACAACGGCCGTGACGACAGGTTGCCCTCCTCTGAGCCGCTGGCCATGGGGTGCCGCAGTCTCCCCCTCCCTCCTGTCTCCTCTTCTCCCTGACCCCACTCCGGACCTCCACCTCCTCCCCTCCACCCGCGGCTGCCAGAGCCCCCACGCCCGGGTGAGTGGGAAGCCCCGGGCTGGAGAGGGGCCAGGTCCGCGTGGTGAGCCTTCTGCGGAGCGAGAATCGAGGCACAAACCCGCACCCTCCTCCCCACACGGCCCGAGCATCCCGGAGCTGGCGCGCCTGGACGGCTCCAGGCTGAGCCCCGGCCCGCCCAGCTCACCGCCCTAACCCTGCAGGCTGGGCCGGCTCGCATCTAACTGCCGGGAGCCGCCGAGGCCGCCGCTAGAGACCGGCCGTTTGAGGAACGGCTCTAACTCGGGGCTGTCTACCTGCACACTGAAATAGGGCGACTGGTTTCTTCCGGGGGTCTTTTTCTTTTGGCCGGAAAGGGTTCCCGACCTCGGAGAGTGGTTCTTGGTGGGGCAAGGCTGAAGGCAGGCATCAAAGCGGTGAGGCAGCCGTCCCCCCATCCTCGCCTTTCCGTCTGGCCAGCTGGCGAGGGAGTGAAGGGGTGAAGCCCTAACTGCAAGCTTGGCGCAGACCACCACGGGGCATGGTGTGACATTTTCCCATTGTTCACTTTCCTGGAGTCTGATTCCCTTGTATGTACTCCTCACTACTGTGAATGCAAGGGACCACCTCTCATAGGCCCTATTTGGCTCCTTGATAGATGAATATGCATAAAATACATATTTCATATATTGAGTGTATATTTTTAATACATAATTTGCCTGCTTGCATACTACGGTTGGGCAAGAGATAAGCTAGGAGTAAAACAGCAACAAATGCGTACATGGCAATAGGCTGCCTCTCATGCTCACTGCCATTTGAACCATCACTAATGGGAATGTCCCTGAGTGCTGTGGGGTGGGGAGACATACGGGCAGATAATGTCCTCTACCTGGATCACTGTGTTTCACCTAGCTAAATTCCACATCCGTTAGGCTTAATTTTCTACTTCTCTGGGAAACTGGTTCTCACTTTCCCCATTAAAAATTAGAAATCATAAATCCTCAGGAATTCCACTGTTGAATGGATTAACTAAAATGGAAAATCTCCCTCTGATGGTTTGCAGTTTATTGGAAGTGAAGGAGTGGGAGTCATGGAAAGTAGACCAGATGTATAAGTAGCATGAACATGAAATATACATACAGTATACAACTAGTCAGCTAGACTGAACTAGATGTAAGTCGTAATGAAGGAAAGCATCACGGAAGACAAACATTGGCAACAGAATTTTGAAGAAGTGGGAGGACGATATTTAAGAAAAGGGAAGAAGACTCATTAGACCATCATTCTGGAAAGATTGATTTCAAGATATGGGAAACCAGGAAAGAAAAGAAGAAGCCAATCAATTTGTACTTTGTAAAGTCTAAAGCTTTCTTTCACCTTCATTGTCAAATTCCTGGAAGCAGGTGTGATTAAAGACAGAAAGATTGGTAAGTAATATATATGCTGGCACAAAAACGTAAGTTGAGAGAGAAGAGTCTGCTTTACTTTAATTGCTTCGTTTGGAAGGTCCAAGGGAAACATGGCAGTTTGACCCTGGACGTTTATATCTGCTCCCTCATATACCTCTACTAAAATGATACTAGAAGGCTAAAAAAAAAGGGCAGAAAACTATAAGGACAAAGGGAAAAGTAATCTCCGTGGAAGAGAGACTTTGATAAAATTTTGGAAGCTGGAAAGCAGATGGTCAAGTCTTAACTGACTGAGCTGAGTCCCAAGAGGCAGTGAGGAATCTTGACAAGAACCGAGATGACTCCTACCAGGGACCCCAGGAAGGCTCAGGAAATGAGACATGAGTTCTTCTCCAAATGGGAGCGTGGGGTGGGGATGACGTTAGGAGAACTGGTTGAAGGTTTTATAAGGAGCAGTTAGACTCTCAGATCTCATCCCCAGCCTGCGCCCCTAGGCCCACCTAGGGTGGGCAGAACACACCAGGCCAAACATCTATACCCTGAACAAAGATCATTGACGTCGAAAAAGCCTCCAACATGCCAGACAGAGATCAAAATAAGAAAATAGGAAAAAAAAAAGAAATGAACTGGGAGGAAACAGAGACAACGTGTGGAGCAGGAGAAAACTTAAAGAAAATCTCAGAGCTTCAGAGATGTACTAGAAGATCTTGCATTCATGGAGCAAGAACAGGGGGCTCTAGACAGGAACCCAGAGGAGAAGAACCTTTTGGAAATCAAAAATATGATAGCAAAAAAATAGAGCAGTTGGAAGAGTAGAAGATAAAGTTGAGGAAATTACCTAGAAAGTAGAACAAAAAGACAAATAAGTGGTAAACGGGAGGAAAGAAAATAAAAGTTTAATCTTGGAGACCCCAAATCCAAACAGCAGAAATTACTGGTCCCCTCTCTCAACTTTATCTTATAAGCACTCTTTCTAAGAAAGCTTCTGGAGGATGTTTCACTAAAAGAAAGCCAAAGCCAACAAACAAGCAGAAAACAGGAAGTCATAGATCCGGGAAACAGAAGGCGCAAACATGTTTGTATCCCAGAATAACGGCAAGAGAAGTCACAGGATGATGGCTGTGCCACAGGGCAAGAAGGCAACCAGTCCAAACCTGAGCAGGATGGAGGCCACCAGGAGGGACATCTCCAAAGGGATGGGGAGGGGAGTGAGGAAGAAACCCAAAGAAAACTAAGTAAGCAAGCAAGCAACCAACCAAAAATGCAGACAATTATTAACTCAGGAATAAAAAGAAATGGTACAAGAAAGGAAGAGTACACGGTAGCCCGTACATTACTTGGCTCAGCTGGGAATGATATTTACAGCTATAATAACAATGAATAATATTGATTAAACTGAAATGATAATATGAATATATTGTGAGAGAAGAGGAAGGAATGATACATGTAGGACCTGGGAGGTACAAGAGAGCCTCATCTTCCATAGTAAGAAGACAATAGTTAACAGTTAAATCTGAAAAGAAAAGAAATGGCAATATGTACATGTTATACAGAAATGTGGGGGTAGCTATTGTTTATAGTTTCCTTTGGGAGAATAGGAATCAACAATGGGGAAGGCCATGCCAGGACCTGCTATACACTTTGTAAAACTATGTGAGTTCCAATATACTTTTTATTGTGAAATATTTTAAGCCCAATAACAAGTCGTAAAAATCCTACAGAGAGTTCCCATGTACATTCATCCCATTTCCCCCAATAATAACATCTTACATAACCATAAACATTATCAGAAGCAGGCAATTGACACTGTTATAATACTGTAAACTCTACATAACTTTTAAAATCATGTTCAGGTATTATTTTGTTTTGAATAAGCATTAAAAAAGAAAGTTCTAGAGCCTACTTTGCTCTTAAATGTATTGGTATAAAGTAGTTTAAATCATTCTCATAATTTAAAAAGCCCCTTCATATCTGGATTATGTCTATTTTCTGTTCCTAATGTTATTCGTGTTTCTCCCTTATTCTCATTCTCTTGCCTTCTTTTTTATTTTATAACAAACCTCAAGTTTTCTCTTTCATTGGTCGTTTGTTTTATTGATCAACTCTTGTAGCTTTTTAGCTTCCTATATAAATGATTTTTGTTTTTATTTTTATTCATTACTGTTCCTACTTTTTGAAGGTCTACTGTGTAGTTCTTTTTCCTAATTTCTTGAGTGGAAACCCTATTTTTCAGTCTTGTATCAGGCAAAGTTCTAGCAGGAAACTGGGCTGTTGGAAGAGCGTTTAATAAAGGAATACTGGGCCGGCCCCGTGGCTTAGCGGTTAAGTGAATGTGCTCCGCTGCTGGCGGCTCGGGTTCGGATCCCGGGCGCGCACCGACGCACCGCTTCTCCGGCCATGCTGAGGCCGCGTCCCACATACAGCAACTAAAAGGGTGTGCAACTATGACATACAACTATCTACTGGGGCTTTGGGGGAAAAATAAATAAATAAATAAAATTAAAAAAAAAAAATAAAGGAATACTTACCAAGGTGGGGGTAACTTTACCCTCCCTAGACCTGAAGGGGAAGAACTGCAGGGACCCTGCAGGGGGGGTCTTGGGGATCTTATGCGTCTCTCTCCTATGACATCTGCTGATGCTGACAACACTGGACGGTCAGTAGCTCTTTGATACTGTCCATAGGGTCATTTTCTTCTCATCCCAGCAGCATGGAAAAGGGGGAGAGCAAATCCGGAAAGAATAGCAGAAGATATCCAGCATACTTTTTCCTAAAAAAGTCATTTAAGGCTATGATGTTTCCTCTGAGTATTAATTACATTGGCCACATTGTTGATTTCTGACCAGTTTGCAATTTCCTCCTTAAACTAATAACTTTTTAGAACAGCAGGTTAAAATTCCAAGAAGAGTTTTTTGGCAGGGGTTTTCCTTTTGGTTAATTTCTAATTTTAGTACATTATGGTCAATGAATGTGGCTCATATAATTTCTAATTTGAGAAATTTATTGAATTGATTAATATATGGCTAATATATGCAAATATTCCATGAGTGTTTGAAAAAGATATGTATTTTTTTTTGTTGGGTAAGAAAATCTATGTTTATTAATTCAAACCTGCTAATTGAACTGTGTTATTTAATCATCTACATCTACATTTTTGTTTATCTATGATCTGTTGATTTATTTTTTTTATTGCGGTAACATTGGTTTATAACATTGTATAAATTTCAGGTGTACATCATTATATTTCTATTTCTGCATAGATTACATCACGTTCTCATGTTCACCATTCAAGTACTAATTACAATCCATCACCACACACATGTGCCTAATCATCCCTTTTGCCCTCCTCCCTCCCTTCTTCCCCTCTGGTAACCACCAATCCAATCTCTGTCCCTATGTGTTTGTTTGTTGTTGTTTTTATCTACTACATATGAGTGAGATCATACAGTATTTGACCTTCTCCCTCTGACTTATTTCACTTAGCATAATACCCTCAATGTCCATCCATGTTGTCACAAATGCCTGGATTTCATTGTTTCTTATGGCTGAGTAGTATTCCATTGCGTATATGTACCACATCTTTGTCATCCATTCATCCCTTGATGGGCACTTAGGTTGCTTCCAAGTCTTGGCTATTGTGAATAATGCTGCAATGAACACAGGGGTGCATGTATCTTTATGCATTGGTGTTTTCATGTTCTTTGGATAAATACCCAGCATTGGAATAGCTGGATTGCATGGTAGTTCTATCCTTAATTTTTTGATGAATCTCCATACTGTTTTCCATACTGGGTGCACCAGTTTGCACTCTCACCAGCAGTGTTATGAGAGTTCCCTTCTCTCCACATCCTCTCCAACATGATCTGTTGATTTTTGAATGATAGGTTAAAATCTCCTACCATTTTGTGGGTTTTTCAGTAGCTCTTTTTTTAATTTTATTTATTTTTTTCCCCCAAAGCCCCAGTAGATAGTTGTTATGTCATAGCTGCACATCCTTCTAGTTGCTGTATGTGGGACGTGGCCTCAGCATGGCCAGAAAAGCGGTGTGTCGGCGCGTGCCTGGGATCCGAACCGGGGCCGCCAGCAGCAGAGTGCGCACACTTAACCGCCAAGCCATGGGGCCGGCCCCTGTCAATAGCTCTTTGTTCTGCTATCAGGTTTTCCTTTATATATTTTGAATCTATGTTATTAGGTACATAAAGATTCCTGGTTGTTATATATTCTTGGTGGATCATACCTTTTATGAATATAAAATATTCCTCTTGTCCCCTTTATTAAGTTTAGCCTTAATTTCTAATTTGTCTGGTAATATTATTACTATATCTGCTTTCCTTTAATAGCATCTACCTGGTAGATCTATTTTTTTCAATTCTTTTCTTTTCTTTCCTTTTATTTTTTTTGTCTTTTATTATTTTGCTTTTGTCTTTTGTTACACCTGTAATGAGAGAGAGAGAGAGAAAGCAGTGAGTCTGATAATGATTTCTGCCATTTCTGTGAGCATTTCCCAAATTGTGCTAATATAATGTTGTCCTTTTTTTCTTTTCTGTTCAGATATCTTCATTCTGGATTTCACTAGGAACCTCCATTCTCCAAGGGAGGAGCAGTGAGGGAGTCTGAGAAACAGGGCAGTGCACTGGTGGCTGATGTTGTTTAGGAGGAACGGGGAGGTCCTACTCCCAGAATTCTAGAACAACTTAACTGGATTGAGCAATGCTTTGTTTTGATAAGCTCACTCTTTTGCATTTGCTACTATTTTTAGTTTTGTGTCCCATGCTGGTTTGAGTTATCTCAAGTGAAATTATATGTGAAAAGAGCACACACAGGTGCTCTTTTATGGTTTTATAATATATGATATGGACATCGAGTGAAATCCAGACAATAATAATTAAATTGACTAGAAGCGTGTCTGTAAACAGGGTAAAAAATTCTGTTTGTATCTATTCATGCAAGGGTAAGGTCATCTGTATCCTTGCAATTCAGTCAGATGGGTATTTATTTTTATTGTATTATTAAAAGAGCTGATAACTGACCGATTTCTATTAGTCTAGTTTTTATACTCGGAAAGCACTGCCTTAGTCCGCTCATTTGTCTTTCCACAAGAGGGGTTTGCTATTCTGCTTTTACAGTACGTCCTTGAATACGATTTCCCTGCAGCATTTTTTGGCACATTCCCTCAAATTCCAAATTGTATCTTTCTTTCACATTTGTTTTGGGAAATGTCCCTTCATTCTAGACATTTTCCCTTTTAAAATCACAGCCTGTGTATTGAAATATATTCATTCTTCAGTTTTACTGAACAATTTAGTTTACTGAACAAGAAACTCCAAATTACTGAAAATATTTTGCCTAAAAGACTTTCAGACACAGAGTCGCTGATCTATCATTTGAAGTAGTTTGGTGAAGATCGTTGATTAAACCTCTTTTTTTTTTGGCTCGGGGCATAAGTTTTGAGAGAGTGCATAATCTCGTTCATTTTTCATCAATCGCCTGGTACACATTTCTAGTGATGCTTCCTGCAGTGCCTCTGAGCAAACCTTGGGTACTGACTGAACATTTGCTCTAACTCATGCAAAAGGCTTCTTACTAGAAATTGATTTGTTGATTTTTAAAATGCTTCTTAGAATAAGAATCCCCATTAAATGTCATATTGGAAAAAGAAGCACTATGTATGATTGACGTCACCAGGAATGTCTGTGTGCTGCATATGTACAATTTTTTGCAGTCATTATATTGAACATGCCTCATTTTGAGAGTATGACCTTGAGTTGTCATTGCTTTAGAAAACATGGACGGGTTAGGACATCCATTAATGTCCTAGAACAAATGCTATAGCAGAATCCCCAAGGGAGACAGGGGTTTTACTGGTCTCTGGACACAGGAATCCATTTGTTGGAGCATATGCTGAGTGTGATGAGCTGTAAAATGAAGTTAATTTCTGTGCCGGACCAAATGAGGTGAAAGACCCAGCAACTGGGTAAAATGAAGGCTGCATTTCTTTCAGAGGGAAAAATAAGCGCATTTTATCAGATATTGTCACACACTTTTTTGGTTGATTTGACAAGGCCTTGTAGAGCAATAAAGAGGAACATAATCTAAGAGCTCCAAATCAGTGTCTAGGAAGCTCTCGTTGTGAAATCTTTAATTTCAGGTTGCAGCTCATGCAGTAGAAGAAAAGAGGACAAAACCTTATTGCTAAAAGTATCCTATAAGTGAAAAAGCTATTAATACCATTCTCCTGAGTTCTTGCAGTTGAAAATTTTAAAACAGAAGAATTGGAATTTTCTATCTTCCATTTGGGGTACCTGAGGATCAAAGCAAGACCAGTATGACATTTTTTGTTTTATGTTTACTACTAGGAGTTATTCTGGTTTAAGTTTTGGGATATTTTTCTGGATGAGAATCTCTTTAAATTAGTAATAGGTTTCGTATTCTTTTCCAAGTAAAAATTTCCCGCTGCTATTTATAGATGCCTGATGTTTTTAAACACAACACGCACTATATTAAACGCAAAGCCCTCATTTATATTCCATTTCCCACCCCTCCCCACCCCCACTCAGTCATAATTGTTTTGCAAGCAGAGTATTGGCCTTACGATACTGCCCAGTATGGTAATTGGGCTTGGAGACTTTTAAGCTGTTCTATTTAAAATTTCACCTGCTTTTACATAGTGAGGGACCCACCTCCTATTTTCTGACATGCAGGTGCTGTAGCAATGAAGAGCATAGACATTAGAGACAGATATAATTAATCCTACGATTTAGGACAACAAACTTCTCTGAGCCCAGTTTCCTATTTGTAAAATGAGGATGATAACTCCTATCACATCGGCTCTCTGTGTGGATCAAAGAAGATAACTTTATAAGTACTTAGAACAATATCTGGCTCAAGTATAGTAGCATCTTTTTCACTAATTGTATGATTGATGTTATTTAAGTACTTTCTGAAAATAGGATTATAGTTTATTCCTAAAGCTTTAAACATTGACTAAAATTTTCCCTTCAAATGGTAATATTTTATGTGCCAGATCTTGTTCTAAATGTTTTATGGTGCGTTTTATTATCATCCTCATTGTGTAGAAGCACAGAGAGAAAAAGTAATTTGCCAAGTGTAGGGTAGAACTGTGAATCTTACACAGGCATACCACTGCAGAGTTCTTTTTATTTTGTTTAAAATTTTTTGAATAGGTAAGACATTCACATGGTTTAAAAATAAAGTAAAATATATGTAATAAAAAGTATACAGTGAAATGTCTTCCCACTTCCTCTGAGTGCCTCCCTTTCTCATAAGCAACCACTGTTATTAGTTTCTTAGGTGCCTCTCAGAGTTTCTTTGTGCATGTGAGGCAGATACAGATGTATGTCTTATTCCTTCCCCATTCTTTTCTATGTGGACTTTTTTCATTTACCAAAACATCTTCAAAATCTTTTCCAATCAGAAGCTAGAGAGCTTTCTCATTCTTTTTCAGAGCTATGTAATATTCCATTGTATGATATATCATAGCTTACTTAGTCTAGCTACTATTCTCTCTCTTTTTTTTTTTTTTTTTGTGAGGGAGATCAGCCCTGAGCTAACATCCATGCTAATCCTCCTCTTTTTGCTGAGGAAGACCAGCTCTGAGCTAACATCTATTGCCAATCCTCCTCCATTTTTTTTCCCCAAAGCCCCAGTAGATAGTTGTATGTCATAGCTGCACGTCCTTCTAGTTGCTGTATGTGGGATGCGGCCTCAGCATGGGCGGAGAAGCGGTGCGTCGGTGCACACCCGGGATCCAAACCCGGGCTGCCAGTAGCGGAGCGCGTGCACTTAACTGCTAAGCTACAGGGCCGGCCCTCAGTCTAGCTACTATTGATAGACTGTTGTTTCTGATCTTTGCTCTCAAAATAAATGCAGCACTGGATAACCACATAGTTATCCATTGCCCATACTCCTTTTGCATGCGTGCAAGTATAGTTGGACACATTCCAGATGTGGTTAAATACTATTTTCATTTGTAGTGATGACAGTTGTTGCCAAATTACAGTCCAAAGGGGCTGTGCCAGTTTACACTCCCCCTGGCAGTGAAGGGGGTGCCCATTCCCTCATAGCCCTGCCAGTAGTGTTATCCAGTTTATGGAGTTTTGCTAATCTACTAGGTGAAAAATGGTATCTCAGAGTAGTTTTAATTTGCACCTCTTATTATGTGTGGAATTTCATAGCCTATATTCTTAACGACTGTATTGTTAGCCACTAAAGGTACTGAGGGGCCCTAGTTGAAGAGAATAATTTTTATTTAGGGCCAGCCCCATGGCCTAGTGGCTGAGTTTGGCGTGCTCTACTTCGGTGGCCCGGGTTTGGTTCCTGGGCTTGGACCTACACCAGTCGTCGGTGGCCATGCTGTGGCGGTGACCCACATACAAAATAGAGGAGATTGGCACAGATGTTAGCTCAGGGCCAATCTTCCTCAGCAAAAAATAAAAAAAAAATTTTTTAAAAATGTATGGACTCAAAGTTATTGTTTGTATTATTTTGGCCAAAAGAGGTTGTCGCAGCTCCTGGCCTACTATAAACTTTCACGGATAAAATAAAGTGCAAGTTAGATTTACTGTCACAGAGCCAAGTGGAAGGGAGCTAAGTCACTGGCCTGGCCCAATGATTCACCAGGTGCTTGAGCCTGGGAGTAGATTAGGTGGTCTTTTGACCTCACTAAGTTTCATCAGCATCCCACTGTATAACAGTTTGTAGATTTGTTGAACTCCAGGGCTTGAATGCATTCAACTATATGTATTCCATTTGAATGTTTAATTATACCATCAATATAGATATTTAGATTTGAATAAAATCCTTCCTGAAAAGTACTCCATTCAGGGACCATGGTTTTGTGCACCCAAGCTGCCCCAAATAAATATATATTCTTTGTACATTTCATTATACTTTCAAGAAGTGTCCCTTAGTGTACCCTCTTCCAGCAGCTGGCCTCCCTTAGACTCCTCCATATACAGAAAAATCAAAACCTGCTATTGCTTGAGTACCTTATAAACATGCCCATCAAAGGGTCACTCACATGAAGCTTGAACACCACCTTTATGGCGCGCTATTCTATCTTGATGGCACGTGCACTGTTAGAAAATTCTTCTTCGTATTTAGTTGAAATGTGCCTTCCAGTGGCTTCCATCCATTGGTGCTATATAGAACAAGTGGAATCCCTAGTGCAAAACTACTTTTTGTATGTGTTGAAGGCCATATTGTATTTTTCCCCAGATTTTTCTTGGCTTCTCCACACTTTACACCTTCAGCCATTTTTCAAATGGCATTTAGTCATCAGAATAATGTAGAAGAAGCTTGTCCCTTTGTGGAGAGGAAGAGAGAGACTTGAAATTTGAGAACGTGCATCAATGCTTATTCATATATTTATTAACCATGTTTACATGCATGCCGCCTTCTTAGGTGCTTAGGAGGAAAAGTACTAGGAATGACTGCCCGTGCCTTCCAGGAATTTATAATTTCAATGGGATACAGTTTATATGCAGGTAGAGAATATGGCTGCAGCATAACTCAAAGCAGTATATGCTTAATTGTCAAGATGACTCCTACAGTGAATGAGTGGTGGTTCTGGGGACGCAGGATCTGAGACTGTGGATTGGAGAGTTGCTAAAAGCCTCAAGGAAGCTGACTGTCTTCACCAACCTGGACTTTATAGGTTGAATTTGTGCATATAGCGGGGAACACAAATGGATTTCAGGTAGACTAAGGGCAGATAGATGGGCTCTTCAGGCTTCTGAGAGCCTTGAATGCCAAGATGAGGAATTTAGTCTTTTATCCTGAAGACAAGGGAGAAATATTGGAAGCGTCTGGAAAAAGGAAAGAAACTCTGTGTTGTAGGATGCTTAGTCTGGAGGTGGATTACACTGGACTGGAGAACTAGAAACCAAATATTTGGAAATAAAAATCAGTCTTGAAGCTGGACATCAGAGTCCTAATCAAACCCGGAGGGCAGTCGACTCCTCTCCTATTTTCCACAGCGGCCGTTCCCAACCTTTACCACTTCTCTCAGGTCCCACACTCTATTTCTATTCTCATCTTACGGGACAGAGAACATCATCTCCTTCCTACCTCCTAGGAAAAATGAGGACACCATTTCCACCATCATTCTTCCTGCACACCTTACATTATGATGTAGTGATGAGCGGCACTGGCATATAGTAGGTGGTCAATAAAGTGGGTGTTGAATGACTGATGGAAAGAGCATAGGCTTTGGAATCAGGTTTAGGATGTAAGCCCAGTATCTATTCTAGGTTCCCCAGAAAATAGATCTTGAGGCAAGGTTAAGTGCTGGTCCGTTATTGGGAGGTGGAATCCAAGGGCAACAAGAGCGAGGGAAAATGAGGCAGGAAAGGATGGGAAGAAAATACAAGGTGGTGTGTATCTAGATCTCTCTGCTTTGTCAAGATGCACAGGCTCAGCCATAGGCAATTCTCCAGAAAGACTGTTCCAGAAACAACATGTCTCAGAAAATGTCTCAGAATGGGAAATGGAGAGGGACTTCATCTGCTGCCCATGAGAAGTTAACTTCTGCACCTCTGGGTTCTGTCCCTTGCCCCTTGTGCAACCACTGGGAAAGCTCTGCGCTGGATCTTTCAGATGAGTCTGGAAGTTGTGGGAGGAGCCAGTGAGTCTGGTGGCCTCGAGTGGAGCAAGTGGCCAAGGACTTCAGGGATGAGCATGGCCCAGATGAGTTGAGGCAGCACAAAAGAGTGTCCAATAGACCAGCTGGGAGATTCACCCTCTCTGATGGTGAGGAAGCTACCTAACCTCTTTTTGTTTATCTTCCCTGTCTTTGAAGTAAGGATGATATCTGCCCTTTAGGATTAGTGTGGAAATTAAATGAAACGATGATAATAATTATGATAGGGCCGGCCCTGTGGCTTAGCGGTTAAGTGCGCGCGCTCCGCTACTGGCGCGGCCTGGGTTCGGATCCCAGGCGCGCACCGACCCACCGCTTCTCCGGCCATGCTGAGGCCACGTCCCACATACAGCAACTAGAAGGATGTGCAACTATGACATACAACTATTTACTGGGGCTTTTTACTGGAGGAGGATTGGCAATAGATGTTAGCTCAGAGCCGGTCTTCCTCAGCAAAAAGAGGAGGATTAGCGTGGATGTTAGCTCAGGGCTGATCTTCCTCACAAAAAAAAAAAAAAAAAGGTCCAGGCTGGCTGGAGCAGAGGAGGGGAGTTGGGGGGTGGGAGGTTGGAGACCACACAGTCTTGGAGGACCTTGGAGGCCACTGAAGAGTTTAGCTTGTACGCCGTGTAATGCATGTGATGTTGTAATGCTATATAATATAAAAGCACTTATTACATCAAAGCATGTATTACAATTGCAATCTTTTCGTTCTGGCTTCTGTCCTCCACACAGCACTGAATCCGCTCTTGCTAAGATCATTAATAAACAACTGATTGGCAAATGCATGTCCACTTTTAAATTCTTACCTGCTCTCTGTTGCGTTTGGCTTCTACTTGACATTTAGACAAAGCATATTCCTTTATATTTGAGATGCTGTATGTAACACATTAAGTGCAAATTGATCATAAGCTGCACCCCTGTGTTGCACATTTTAAAATGTGTAATTAGAGTCAAATTGAGGAAATATTGTATAAGTGGAGACTTTGCAGATCAAGGCAGTGTTCTTGACCCAGAAATAGCTGGTTCAGACTTTGTATTCACTGTGTGGCTTTAGGCAAGTTACTAAATATTTTTGAGCTTCATTTTTCTCATCTTCAAAAATCTTCAAGAGATTATTGTGAGTGGTTTATTGTTACACCCATTCTGCAGATGAGCAAATAAGTCCAGAGAGATTAAGGAACCAACTTCATATCCTTCTTCTGAACAAAGACAAAAATTCATCTGCACCTGTGAAAACTGGGGTCTTAACAATCACGCAGGGCCGGCCCCATGGCTTAGTGGTTAAGTGCACGCACTCTGCTGCTGGCGGCCCGGGTTCGGATCCCGGGCGTGCACCGACGCACCGTTTCTCCCGCCATGCTGAGGCCGCGTCCCACATACAGCAACTAGAAGGATGTGCAACTATGACATACAACTATCTACTGGGGCTTTGGGGAAAAAAAAATAAATAAATAAAATTATAAAAAAAAAAAAAAAAGAACTCTAAAAAAACCTAAAAACAATCACGCATACTTCCATGGAAGCCATCCCGGCTGTGCAGAGGTGGGCTAAGCCAGTAACGGCTTGTGGGACTAGGATCCTCTTTCAAAATAATTTTAGATCACTCACAGATAAGAGTTAGTTAGGGCACTTGAAGCCCTGAAGTCTATGCTAGAAAATCATGGCTATAAAAATTCTAGTATCACCTAGAAAATTTAAAAGCAGGTATAACCAAACATCCATCTTAGCTATTTGAAAAATGATGGCATATATGAATATCTATAAAACTTCTAATTTTGACCAATACATCTTCTTGGTGCACTCTTAAGACTAGTAAAATTTACATTAATGTAACTGGAGTGACATTATAGATCATAAATTATGAAGCAGTTATGAATTGTGGGAAAGGAGAAATTAATGAAGAAGAAAATGAAAGAAAAGCTGACACATAAATAAAATTGAGATTGGTTATTTGGAAAAAAAATCAACAAATATACAAGTCTGACCAAGATAAAAATAAAGAGAAAATACCAATAAAAAAACAGTAGGAGTAGGGGCTGGCCCCGTGGTGTAGCGGTTAAGTGCACATGCTCCACTCCTGGTGACCTGGGTTCAGATCCCGGGCACACACCGACACATTGCTTGTCAGGCCATGCTGTAGTGGTGTCCCACATAAAGTGGAGGAAGATGGGCACGGATGTTAGCTCAGAGCTGGTCTTCCTCAGCAAAAAGAGGAGGATTAGCATGGATGTTAGCTCAGGGCTGATCTTCCTCACAAAAAAAAAAAAAAAGAAGAAGAAGAGGTTGAAAACTTGAATAGGTCAGTAACCTTAGAGGGAATTGAACATGTTGCCAAAGACCTATTTCCTAAAAGGGTATCAGGACCTAATGGTTTTACAGGTGATGTGAGTCTGTGCAACCTTCAAGGAACAGACGATTCTTTCATTTAAATGGTTCCAAAGTATAGGAAAGATTGGAATCATTCCCAAAGTCCTGAGGGAAGACATAATGGTAGTCTAGGAGCTTGATGTTTGTCTAGATCTGGTTAGAAAACAACAGCATCCTGTCACTGAGTTGCCTAAGGAAACAGAGCTGACACAATTATATCATGGCGGCATGAGCAAAAATGTGGCAGAGAGCTCAGTTTGCATCACCCAGGTGAAAAAGCACAAGATGTGGCAGGAGATGAAGCCTACCTCCCCTGCCCCCCACAGTCATGGGGTTTCTGCTTCCCTTTTGGATCATGTGCCTGCGAGAACTTCCTTTTTGCAGAGAGCTGGGGGAAGCACTGCACACTTTGAGCTTAAATCCTGTGTGCCTCCATCCAAAGTTGGTTTAATATTTGATGGAAGTGGTACGATCTCTTCCTTCCCTCTTGTTTGCTATCTTTCTTTTCTCACTTTTTAAAAATCTTGTAAACAACACTTTATTTTAAAAGTTATACTTCTTTCCTTATTAAACAAAATATCTATAAGCATGCATAAGGTTTATTTTTCTTAAAGGCAGTTTTCATTTGGGGCTACAATTTCAGAAACTACGTCGTTTGCACTCACTGCAGCAGCATACAATTTTTTTTTATTGTGGTAAAATATACATAATGTAAAATTTACTATTTAAACCATTTATATTGTTACTTTTTTTTTTTTTTGTGAGGAAGATCAGCCCTGAACTAACATCCATGCCAATCCTCCTCCTTTTTTTCCCCCTTTTTCTCCCCAAAGCCCCAGTAGATAGTTGTATATCATAGTTGCACATCCTGCTAGTTGCTGTATGTGGGATGCCGCCCCAGCATGGCCGGTCAAGCAGTGTGTCAGTGTGTGCCCGGGCTCCAAACCCAGGCCGCCAGTAGTGGAGCACGCACAGTTAACTGCTAACCCACGGGGCCGGCCCCTATATTGTTACTTTTTTTTTTTTTTAAGATTTTATTTATTTATTTTTTCCCCCCAAAGCCCCAGTAGATAGTTGTATGTCACAGCTGCACATCCTTCTAGTTGCTGTATGTGGGACTCGGCCTCAGGATGGATGGAGAAGTGGTGCCTCGGTGCGCGCCCGGGATCCGAACCCGGGCCACCAGCATCGGAGCGCGAGCACTTAACCACCAAGCCACGGGGCTGGCCCCTATATTGTTACTTTTAATTGTGGTAAAAAAAAATGCATAACATAAAATTTAGCATCTTAACCATTTTTAAGTACAGTTCAGTGGCATTAAGTACATTCACATTGTGGGGCAACCAGCACCATCATCCATTTCCAGAACTTTTTTCATCTTGCAAAACTGAAACTTCATACATATTAAATAATAACTTCCCGTTCCTCCCTCCCCCTAGCCCCTGGCAACCACCATTCTACTTTGTGTCTTTATGAGTTTGACTACTCTAGGTACTTCATATAAATGGAATGATACAGTATTTATCTTTTTGTGACTGGCTTATTTCATTTTGCGTAATGTCCTCAGGGTCCACTCATGTTATAGCATGTTTCAGAATTTCCTTCCTTTTTAAGGCTGAATAATATTCCATTGTAGCCAGCCCTGGTGGTCTAGTGGTTAAGATTTGGTGCTCTCATAGCCATGGCCGGGATTCGTTTGTCAGTCAGGGAACTACCCATCTGTCAGTGTCATATCATAGCAGCTGCATGTTGCTGTGATACTGAAAGCTATGCCACCAGTATTTCAAACACCAGTAGGGTCACTTGTGGTGGACAGGTTTTAGAGGAACTTCCAGGCTAAACACACTAGGCAGAAGGATCTGGTCAGCCACTTCTGAAAAAATTGGCTAAAGAAATCCTAGGAATAGCAGTGGAGCATTGTCTGATATAGCACTGGAAGGTGAGAGGATGGTGCAAAAAGACGGGTCAGGGTTCCGCTCTGCTGTACACAGGTCATAGGACTCGGGATTGACTCAACAGCACTAACACCAAAAAAATATATCATTGTACATATACGGTCATGTGCCAAATAATGACATTTCAGCCAACGATGGACCACATATATCACAGTGGTCCCATAAGGTTAGTACCAAATGACCTAGGTGTGTAGTAAGTAGGCAATTCCATCTAGCTTTGTGTAAGTATGCTCTATGATGTTTGCACCACAACAAAATCACCTAACAACACAGTTCTCAGAATGTAACCCCATTGTAACTGACGTATGACTATATACCACGTTTTGCTTATCCACTCATCCATCCATGGACCCTTGGGTTGCTTCCACCTTCTGGCTATTGTAAATATTTCTGCCGTGAACCTGGGTATACAAATATCTTTTTGAGACCCTGCTTTTAATTCTTTTGGGACATTTTAACCATTTTTAAGTATACTGTTCAGTGGCACTAAGTATTTTCACATTTTTGTGCAAACATTATCACTCTCCTGATCCAGAACTTTTTCATCGTCCTCCTGCCAGTTTTAATGAACGCCAATTCTAAACCAGGCAGGATGGGCCGGCCCCGTGGCTTAGTGGTTAAGTGCGTGCGCTCCGCTGCTGGCGGCCCTGGTTCGGATCCCAGGCGCGCACCGACGCACCGCCTCTCCGGCCATGCTGAGGCCGCGTCCCACATACGGCAACTAGAAGGATGTGCAACCATGACACACAACTATCTACTGGGGCTTTGGGGGGAAAAATAAATTAAAAAAAAAAAACCAGGCAGGTGATGCTGGAGATAAACCACGGACAAGATAAAATTGCCCTCCCTCTCAAAACGCTCGCAGGAAGAATTCTCATTTCAAGGCTGCAGCTTTTCACTCTTGCAAATGCAGGGGCTTGAATTCGTCTTTGGGCCTGACAGTTTCTCGGTACTGGATAAATCACCTGAATCTAGTGTATGCAAACACAACATTATTCAAAAGTGTTGTGAATTGCCTTGGTGATAACGTGAATGACTATTTTCCTTCCTGATCTGTGGGTTGGTTGCTTTTCTACTCCCACCTCTAGAAACCTTCTCTACCCTTGGCTTCTCAACAGGATGGCTTCCTGTGGAGACCTCCTGTCCTTCTCGTGGCACCTGTTTTACATGCTGAATGGTCCGCAAGGTTCTGGATTGGACTTTTTTCCGCCTTCTTGCGCACTCTCTCTAGAGATCTCATTCACTCCCTTGGCTTCAAATACCACCTCACGCATTTGGTTCCCAAATCTACATTTCCAGCCCAGACTACTCCTAGTCATTTCCATCTGCACGTCTCACAAACACAGCAAGCTAACAGCACTCACAAAAATTGTCATCCCTATCTCAAAGCACAGCACCTACATACTCGGATGCTAAGTCAGAAATATAGGATTCTGGGCCGGCCTGGTGGCGCAAGTGGCTAAGTGCGTGCACTCCACTGTGGCAGCCCGAGTTCGCCGGTTGGGATCCTGGGAGCACACCGACGCACTGCTTGGCAAGCCATGCTGTGGCGGCGTCCCATATAAAGTGGAGGAAGATGGGCACTGATGTTAGCCCAGGGCCAGTCTTCCTCAGCAAAAAGAGGAGGATTGGCAGATGTTAGCACAGGGCTGATCTCACACACACACACACAAAAAAAGAAATATAGGACTCATTCTCAATTCTTTCCTTCTTCTCCGTTGGACACATGGTCTGGTCCCCGTCAATTTTATCTTCTAAGTATCATAAGACGATACTGCTGAGAAAAGTAGAAGGCAGCAGGAAACGAGGAAGACCAAATATGAGATGGGTTGACTCCATAAAGGAAGCCAAAGGCATGAGTCTACAGAAGCTGAGTAGGGCTGCTGAGGACAGGATATTGTGGACGTCACTCATTCGTAGGGTTGCCAGGAGTTGGAGCTGACTTGACAGCACATAACAAAGTGCCCGTTACACTTGCCCACTTCTCTGCCCCTGTACTGCCAAGGCATAGGACAAGCCACTCTTCATTCACCTGCTGTTGGAATAGCTTCTGAATCCGCATCATCCCATCTGTGCTTGCTCCCTCCAATCCCTTCTCCATACAGCAGCCTGACATTTGAAAAGCACAAACCTGATCTTATCACTCCATCGCTTAGAGCCCTGCAGCGGCATTCCATTGCTCTTGGGAAAAGTCCAAATGCTTTAGCATGCATGCAGAGCCCAGCCTGATCCGGCTCCTGCCGGCCTTTCCAACTTCAAGTGAAGCTATCTTCTCCTTTCTTGTGATCCAGGCGCGCTGGTCGTTTCACGTGCCATTCCCTCGGGCCACACAGATTTCCTCCCCTCTCTCCCTTCCATGCTCTTTGCCAGGAGAATTTATTTTTAATTTTCGGCTTAAATGCCTCTTCCTCCAAGAAGGCTTCCCTGCCACCCCCACTTCCCCTCCACACACTGGTTAGGTCTCCCCTTCTATTTTCCCCTTTGCATAAGATGGGGAATAAGCGCGAATCAGCAAGAGGTGTGTAGGGCAAACCAAGAGTCTGCTGCTGCGATGAAGGTAAAGGGCAAGGTGGCAGGAGGGGCAGAAATGTTTGTAGCAGCTGTGGTGGGAAGACCTGAGAAGGTGGAAGAAGGAACGACATAGTCTTCGGGAAGAGATGGAAAGTGGTTAGAATCGTGACTTAGCCACTCATTAGGAAAACGATTTTAGGCAAGTTACTCAATCTCTCTAAACCTTAGTCTTCTCATCTTTGATGGGTTAATAGGCACATCATAGGTTTAATGTGAGGCTTAAACGAGGTAATGGTTTAAAGTGGACGCAGATTATTAGGACAAGTTGGGGGTGATCTCAGGCCTTTTGATAGCCTCATCTGGGGATCAGGGTCTGGTGTGAGGCTGGCCATGTAGATTTGGGAGCTCATAGCTAAAATCAAAAGAAAGCCTGAGATTGCCAAGGAGGTGTGGGGAGGACTACGTAAGAGAGGATGGAGACTGGACCACGGGGAACATGAGCATTTATAAAAGGGGCACCCGCCTCGCCCTGGCACACACAGCTGGCAGCCAGTACGTTCTATATGTAGACACATGGGTGAAATGATTAAGCTTCTTCTGATGGAATCTTAGTCCTTTTCATTTATTTCCCCAAATTCTGGCCTTTTGGCAAAAGAAAACATTTTCCAGTAGCTCAGCAGATGAGAGACTAGGTTTTTCTTGAAGGAGTCCAAGATTCTCTGGATTGATAGTTTATCTATTTAATGGAATCCTAGCCAGAGGCAGGTGTAGCGCCAGAGCTCAAATGTCTATCTTTCCTTCTGTTATTCCACTGGAAGCAGGTATCTCAGGCTGTGACTCTGGACTGAGTTGGTTCCAGGAGATGCCAGGCCCTGCATGAGCTCACGTAGTCCTCATGCTGTGCCCTGGTGACAGGCATTGCTAGTACTTCCATTAAAAGTAAAAGGCAGGGCGTGACTTTCATTTGTTTCTTGTATTTTAAATTAGTATTGAAGCTAGCCTGGCCCTGATATGCTTCGCCAGAGCCTCTATGACCCTGGTGACTGCAGCCTTGGTGAAGTGGCTGTGGCTCTCCCAGGTTCTGGCTCTGCTCAGCCTTAACTGAGCCGCGGGGTGAGCAGACACCAGCCTCAGTGCCCTGGATGCACAGGGCTCATCACAAAGAAATCAGACACCGAGCTGGGCTTAGGCAGCTTCCCCGCAATGGGCCTGCTGGGTGAGGACCCAGCTCACCACGCTTATCAGGCGGTCTACCACACCCTAGGCAGGCGCTCTCCCAGCAGTTTGGCTCACAGACTCCCTAAAATAACCTTGGAAAACCATGGATACTCTCTCCACATTTTAAATTTGACATCTGTGTTCATCTTAAGTTTAAATAATTACAAAGGATGACTTTTCTGGCCTATTGTAAACATTGACTTTTAAAAATAAAAAGGTTATACATTCTTTAACAAGTATCTAGGGGGCCGGCCCCATGGCTTAGCGGTTAGGTGCGTGCGCTCTGCTACTGGCGGCCCACATTCGGATCCCGGGCGTGCACCGACGCACTGCTTCTCTGGCCATGCTGAGGCCGCATCCCACATACAGCAACCAAGAAGGATGTGCAACTATGACATACAATCATCTACTGGGGCTTTGGGGAGAAAAAGGGGGAAAAAAAAAAAAAGGAGGAGGATTGGCAACAGATGTTAGCTCAGAGCCGGTCTTCCTCAGCAAAAAGAGGAGGATTGGCATGGATTTTAGCTCAGGGCTGATCTTCCTCACCAAAAAAATAAAGTATCTAGTAGAATTTCAAATGGGTGACTTAATACCTGGCATTATCCGTTTAAAAATATACTAATAAGCTCTTTTTTAACATTTGGAAAATTTATATCTTTCTTTTTCTCTTTGAACAATGTATTTTACTTACTCCATAGATTATTCTATTATATATTTTTATGCTTAAATCATTTTATTAATATCTCTTTCATAAAAAACATGTCTTTCTTACAATGGAACATGAAAATAAATAAATTTTCCATGAAACATAAAATTTTAAATGTGTTTTTTTTCCTGTGACCATGAGGCAGCTAAGTGTTAACAAATTTATTCTGCATTGAGCTATCACTATAATTATTTGTTCATAATTGTTATAAATTACATAAGTATACTACATATTTTGATAAGTAATTATTAAACATAAAAAGCAAACTTACTGTAAATGCACCTTTTATTGACATGAATCGTGATTAAGCTTTTTTCATGTACTTAATGAAAGAGAAAGAGAAATACTCCTAAAAACAAGTTGATCCAACAGCTAGCATATAATTTCATTTTGAGGTAACAGGAGGTAGAAGATATTAAACATTTTATAAGATGAAATAAGATGAAGACTGACAATAATTGACAAATATGATCTGATTTGATAGAGTAATTTTTATCTCCTTGAAGAATAACACACATCAAATCTGAAAGAAATCACATAAAAGCTTTATTTGGGGGTTTTATCCAGTGTGTTTTGGATTTGGTAGTTTCCAAAAAAAAATTCCAGTCACATTTAGACGGAATCGGTTTTACTCATCCATATTGTTTTGCCTGTTTAAAGGTGTCCCCACCCCACCCCATAGTGTTGAGTCCTAAGATTGAGTACTGAGAATAATTGGAAAGGAAGTGCTTGCGTTTAGTCTTTTTTAGCATTCGATATGCCTTACCGGTGCGCTCTTTCCTTTTTCTCTTGGTACTGTCTCTCAGGAATGAAGCATTTTCTGACAGATGATCAGGGAAGGAAGAAGCAAAGTCAAACAAAAATTGTCCTTATTCTACCATTTAGTCTGCAATATGTTTAAAATCAAAATATTCAATGCAGATTAAAATACCACAATCCTAAGGCCATGCTTCTCTTTTAATAGAGGTATGATTAGACAGGGAAATGCAAGCCCCAAGAATTGAAGGTGACTGGAGTGGTCATTAAAAGAGGCTTCCTCTTTGAGGCCCTAGGAGGGCTTTACGCCCTGGAGCAATGGACCACAGTTTAGTTTGGATGGGTGAGAGCTGCATTTTTCTTTTGTTAAGCTGTTGCAAAGCTGGGTAACTATGGAAGTAAAGGATCCAGAAAATAATTCCTTTTAGACTATCCAAGGTCATATGATCCCTGGAAACTCTTTGTTTACCCCAGGGATGTGTGCCCTCCAGGCTGAAGACTTGTCCATGGGAGTGGTCCATGGAAGACAGAATTTTCAACACCCCTGGGAACCTCCATCTCCACTTGCTTGATGGTCGCTGAGAAAGAGGCTGACCCTCATTTTAAAGATATAACAACCAAGGTGCTAAGAGAAATTCTGGAACTTGTCTAAGGTCACGCAGTTGCTAATGGCAGAGCCGACATTTGAGATTGTCTGTCTGACTCAATACTGATTTTCCCCACCTCCACTCTGCTATTGTTCTGCCAACAACCTACTGTCCAGCAATCCTAAAGTCTTAGTTATTTTCAGAGCTCTTATGACCATTATCACTTTTCATCCTCGTGACAACTTTGTCAGGTCAGTAGGTATAATCTCCATTTAGTAACTTGTAACAACGGGGGTGGGAGGGGTGGTCAGGGAAAGCTTTCTGGAGGAAGTGATGCCTAAGGTGAGTCTTAAAGGGAAAGCAAGAGTTAGCCAAGCAAAGAAGGGGAGAACCTTCCAGGCGAAGGGAACAGTGTGGTCAAAGGCAGGCTCAAAAATGAAAACATCTTGATGAAGCCAAGGAGGAGTGAGCAGTTCCAATGATGAAGGGTAAAGTGGGAGGTTGGGAGTGGGAAAGACATGACAATCAAGTATTAGGCAGGAGACTTGTAAGCTGTGAAGAGGAAGAGTTACTGAAGAGTTTTAAAGAATGACTCCGGATTGGCGCTTAGATTGTTCTGATGGCACCGTAGACAATGGTGCTGAGGTGGCTGCAAGGCTGGAAAGTGGGGAGAACATTTGGAGGGAGCATGAGAGTATGAGGAGTGGGCAGATCACATTGATGAATTATTCTAACTATGGCCATCTTCATCTAAAGCAATTGTGCACAGTGCTTTGTACCTGGTAGAGAGCAACACATAGCTGTTGATTAAACCCTAATTACCCCTCTCAGCATCACCAGTCTTTTATGAAGAGATTTTCTGTTGCTTTTTCAAGGTTGAAAGACTGTTTTTTAAATACAATATTCTCAGAAAAAAAAAAAAAAGAGGAGGATCAGCATCAGGTGTTAGCTCAGGGCTGATCTCCCTCACAAAAAATAAATAAATAAATAAACAAATAAATAAATACAATATTCTTTCTGCAATCTTCAGAATATGAAGGAAGGGCCTAAGCTTTAGAAATTCACTTTTGAGTTTTAGTTGGGGCATGGTTTGTTGCCTCTCTATAGAGGTCACAGTCATTTAAGACACATTTATGAACCATGATTATGTGCCTGTTTCTTTGCTGTCAACTCAAAGATATCTAAGTGCTTCCTTGCTATTAATCTTATATTCTTTTTAAAAAGACTAATGCTCTCTCATTCTTTTATTTTTTTTTATTTTTCCCCCCAAAGCCCCAGTAGATAGTTGTATGTCATAGCTGCACATCCTTCTAGTTGCTGTATGTTGGACGCGGCCTCAGCATGGCCGGAGAAGCGGTGCGTAGGTGCGCGCCCAGGATCCCAACCCGGGCCGCCAGCAGCAGAGCACGCGCACTTAACCGCTAAGCCGCGGGGCGGGCCCCACTCTCTCGTTCTTACTATCAGATTTTATCTTAGTTATATGCCGCCTCAACCCTCAATGACAATTTTTTGTTGGATGTTAGAGAGGAGTTAAAAAAAAAAAAGCATTCTGGAATGAAAATGTTAAACATTGCTCAATCCTCAAGTTACCTTGCCTAAACCTCAGGGTTATTAGTTTGGGTGTAGTTCACTTTTCTATGTTTCCCCACCTTTTACATTAAAAGGTCGGTCTATTGTATCCAATTTTGTGAAAACCATGTACTACATATGACTTTGGGTGGTGAACATGGTGCAGTCTATACAGAAGTCGAAATATAATGATGTACACCTGAAATTTATATAATGTTATAAACCAATGTGACCTCAATAAAATAAATCTAAAAAAATACAAATGCACATATAAATGTGTGTGCATAAAAGCATCCATACAAATTTATCGATAGATTATCTCTGAAAAAATAACCAAAACACTCGTAATATGAGTTAAGTTCCTGGGAGGGCAACTGGTTGGGGAAAACTAGGAGATGGGTGGGAAGGAGGCAATACTTTTTCACTGCCCCTCCTTTTGTAATGTCTGAACTGTTTCCTTTGTGCATGCATTATCTACTGACTTTGTTTAATAAAGAACAGAACTAGAGACAAAGATAAGCAACTGTACTGTGGCGAGTTTCGTAAGCTGACAGTAAAGGAAAAGCAGCCTGAGACGGTAGAGGAGAGATGGGGGTGGGGAGTGAGGCCAGAGCGCTGGGTGCTGGCACTGCCCCTGCTGCGCAGACCCATGGCCTTGGGCAGGTAAAGCCTCTCTCAGAGGCTTCTGTAAGGTGCAGCCCTGCCCTTGGAGGTGGAAACAGCCTCTGGAGAGACAGATCATGAACACATGAAGTAGTTCAACTTATTGGCATACACTAAGCGCCAAAATAATTGCAAACTTCAAGGCAATTTCTAGTCTATTCTTTATACTTTAGAATTTAATGTGAGTTTTGGGAAAATTGGAGGATTGACGCTAGACCAGGTTCTGAAAGTGATGGAGGGAAACAGAATTGAGACCAAGTCACGAGTGTATCTTGGTGGAAGAGGATGTCGCTTTTGCCCAGATCCCTGTAATCTGGAGAAGATAAGTTGAAATCAGTCCTATTTCTAGAACAGTGGTTCTCAAAGTGGGGTCCCTGGAGCAGCATCACCTGGGAACTTACTAGAAATGCAAATTCTCTAGCTCTACCTTCGCCTACTGAATCACAGACTCTGGGAGTGGGGCCAATAATATGCATTTTAATAAGCCCTCCAGGTGATTCTGAGGCATGCTTCAGTTTGAGGTCTAGAACTATGCCATCCTGTATGATAGCCATTGGCTACACGCGGCTATTGAGCACTTAAAAGGTGGTTAGTTTGGGGGCTGGCCCAGTGGCATAGTGGTTAAGTTTGCACGTTCTGCTTCAGTGGCCCTGGTGTTGGTGGGTTTGGATCCCAGGTGCAGACCTATGCACTGCTCATCAAGCCATGCTGTGGCAGTGACCCACATACAAAATAGAGGAAGATTGGCACAGATGTTAGCTCAGGGCCAGTCTTCTTCACCAAAAACAAACAAACAAAAAAATATGGGGGGCCGGCCTGGTGGTGCAAGCAGTTAGGTGCACATGCTCTGCTTTGGCGGCCCGGGGTTCACTGGTTCAGATCCTGGGCGCGCACTGACGCACCGCTTGGTAAGCCATGCTGTAGCGGCGTCCCATATAAAGTAGAGGAAGATAGGCATGGATGTTAGCTCAGGGCTAGTCCTCCTCACACACACACACACAAAAAATGTGGTTAGTTTGAATTTAAATGTGCTGTAAGTATGAAATACAAACCCAATTTCAAAGATTTTGTGTGGAAAAAGAAAGCACTACATCTGGTCCCGTGACAGAAGAATGGGTAAAGAAAATATAAAAAAAATATATATATATACACACACACACACACACAAACACACAATGGAATATATATATATATATATATACACACACACAATGGAATATATATATGGAATATTATTCAGCCATAAAAAGAAAGAAATCTTTCCATTTGTGACAACATGGATGGACACTGAGGGCATTGTGCTAAGTGAATAAGTCAGAAAGAGAATGACAAATACTGTATGATCTCACATATGTGGAATCTAGTAAAGCTGAACTGATATAGCTGGAACTGATAAAGCTGGAATCTAATATAGCTGAAACCAGTTATAAGATGAATAAGTTCTGGTGATCTAGTGCACAGCATGGTGACCACAGTTAACAATATTGTACCACATTCTTGAAAGTTGCTAAGAGAGTAGATCTTAAGTGTTCTCATCACGCACAAACACACACGCACAAAGGTAATTATGTGAAGTGATAGAGGTGTTAACTAACATTATTGTAGTAATCATTTTGCAATATACACGTATCAAATCCTCACATTGTACGTCTTAAATTTACACAATATTATATTTCAATTATATCTCAATAAGGCTTGAAAAAAGCACAATATATCATTAATAATTTTATATTGGTTACATGTTTCAATGATATTATTTTTGATATATTGGATTCTAAAAAATATGCTATCAAAATTAATTTCGCTTGTTAATTTTTAACTTTTTGTTGTTGTTGTTGAGGAAGATTAGCCCTAAGCTAACATCTGTTGCCAGTCTTCCTCTTTTTGCTGAGGAAGATTGGCCCTAAGCTAACATCCATGTGCATCTTCCTCTACTTTACATGTGGGACACTGCCACAGCATGGCTTGATGAGCAATGCATAGGTCTGTGTCCAGGATCCGAACCTGCAAACCCCGGACCACTGAAGGGGAGCGCGTGAAGTTAACTGCCACACCACTGGGCCAGTCCCTAGTTTTTAACTTTTTGAATGTGGCCACTAGAAAATTTAAAATATTTCTATTGAATAGTGCTGGTCTAGAATATTGGCATATTTCCCTCTATGTTAAAGAACTCCGTTCTGAGTTTGAGTTTGGGGAAGAGGAATTTCTTGTTACATGTTTTGTAAATTTCCGGCAAAGAAGGAAAGACTATCATCATCATCATCATATTCTTTCTCTGGCCATGAGCAACATTTACTTGATATCCTGAAAAATGGAGGCCCTGTGTTCTTAATGCAAGATCCCCAAATAGGGCCATCAAATAGTGCTGTTGCAGCAAGTGAAGTGGCCATGACTGGAGAATGGGTAGTTTTCACAGAACTATTATTGTATCACTGTATTCCTGGTTCACATTAAAAAGTAAGACAAAAAAAGACGGTTAAAAAAATAGTAGGGACTGTGTGTCTTGAAATAAAATTGCCTCCTTAGTTTGCCCTTGCACGGTTTAGCATCAGTGCCTTATTGATCAGATTTAGGCAGTTAATAAGGTTTGGGCTAATTAATCAGAAGGGTAGGGATTGGAACTGCACCGCAAGGCTTAATCAAGTCATCCAAGCTCTCAAGCCATGAAGAAGGTAATTAAAGGAAAAGGATGCCTGTTATATAGTAACAGGAGACCAGGAGAGGGCAAGAGTAAGATAGAGAACCTTCATTTTCTTTTGTACACTTTTCTGATATAAATCACACCCAATGACCAGAGCACGTCGCTCAGCTTCCTATCAGAGGATTAAGTTGAACGAATTTATAAATCACCCCATTGGGTAATTTACTTGCCCTAGATCAAATGTCAATGAAACTACACTTATTTATAACAAATTTAGTCTTTGTTGGGTTCCGCAGAAATGAGTTCTTTAGGATAACCTGTGGTTGTCATTAACGGCCGCAGTGATTTTGATTTATAAGCAACAAATAATTCAGTAGGTGATTATTCAATAGACACTGAGTACCTCTGTTTCCAAACATTGTCCTAGACACTTTACTGTGGATCTTATAAACAGCAGAGAGTTGTTTACTCAGGGAAATTATGCTGTACAGCAAATGCTGGAGATTCTTGGGGAATGTTTTCTATCCCCTGGGCCTCCCTCAGTCTGTCCCCACTCACCTCCCCTGCTCAAAATGCTTCATCATACCATTCTGAAACTCAAGTGGAAAGGAATAAGGATGATGTGGGGAGGAGGCTGAGAAGAGAGAGAAGATGTGGAAGGGAGGAGGACGCGTGAAAGTAAAGGCAGAGATTATTGTGTGTGATCTAGACATCATTGTGTGTGAATTGGACTCTTTTGGGCTGGGGAGATGGACTCAGCTCAAAGAAGCTGTTTGCAGCCATTCAAACTGGGTCTGATTTTACAATTTAATGAGGATATTGGCAAAGCACCGCTGTATTTTGGGGGCTAGCCACACAGAAGAGTCCATTGTATTTAGGAACCAGAAAATCTAGTGTCCTTGTCAAGGGCATTTCAGTGGAGTGGAGAGAGCAGAAGCCAGATCGCAGTAGAGGGGGAGTGTAAGTAAGCCTCATCTTTCTTGTCTTCCCCTTTCTCTCTGGAAACTCTCTCTTCCTCCTCCTCTCTCGCTTAGGACCCTGTGTCTGTGTGGGCTGGTTAGGCTAATTAACATCTGAATGTTCCTACTTTTTGCTGTTCCATCTAATCTCTCATTCCTTGGTCCCTCCAGTACTTACTAAATCTTATTAAAGTGTGAATGAAAAGTATCTCTAAATTAATTCATCTATTCAATGTAATGCAATTTCCCCAGTTTAACTGGGAAAATTCTGAAAACAAATAAATGAAAGGAGTGAGGAAGTCCTCTCCTTAACAGACATGAAAATGCTTTGTAAAACTACAGTAAGTGAAACAGTTTGGTATTGATGCATGACTATATGGATCAAAAATATATAGGGCCGGCCCCGTGGCATAGCGGTTAAGTGCGCGTGCTCTGCTGCAGTGGCCCGGGTTCAGATGCCTGGCGCGCACTGACACACCCCTTGTCAGGCGATGCTGTGCCGGTGTCCCACATAAAGTGGAGGAGATGGGCACGGATGTTAGCTCAGGGCCAGTCTTCCTCAGCAAAAAGAAGAGGATTGGCATGGATGTTAGCTCAGGGCTGATCTTCCTCACACACACAGACAAAAAAGAATATATAGATCAATGGAACGGAGCAGGGAGTACAGAAGTAGAGCAAAATTCATTGGAGAATTTAGTGTAGTATAGGATAAAGGTGACATTTCAAATCACTGAGATAAAATACAATTTAGTCAATAAATGATGTTGGGGTAACTATCTAGCATTCTCACCCCAAAATTAAATTCCAGATGGAGACAAGCATATATACAAGGGTAATCATTACTATTGTATTCGTAATAGAAAAAGATGAGAAACAGCCTAACATCTATTGTAGGGTTAAATAATTTATGGTACGTGTAAGAATATTATGCTGTCTAAAAAGAAAAAATGTGTGCTTTATCAAATATTTCCAAGATATATTGCTACATATGAAAAGGAGAATGCAGAACGAAATCTGGCTGATCTTATCTAAATATATGTATACACATGCACACATATGCCTATGTGTACAAGGAAATAGTCTAGAAGGATATTTAAGAAACTAAGAGTGGTGGAAAGAGATTGACTTTTCTTATCTATATCCATTTTTGTGGCTTGATGTGAAAGAGGTTTAATTCTTTCTAGTGACTTCCGGAGCAGTTTTGGAATAATGATAAGATTTGGGGTGTGAGGGTAAGAGCAGAGTTTGAGTCCAGGCTAAATCCTAACAGCGTGTGTGGCTTATAGGCAAATATCCCTCCTGAGCACAATTTTTCTTGCATAGGAATAATAATCCCTGACTTTTAGGTTTATGTTGAAGGTCAAATGAATGAATACTTCTGTACAATTTATAGCATAATGCCTGACACTTAATATGAACTGATTAAGTGCAAATTCCCTCCATTTCAAATAACTCTTTTATGGACCTCTCTCTTTCAGGGACCTACCTTCCTCTCTTGCCCATTTTGGAGATTTCTTCCTGATGTGGCTGTGAACTTCACCTTCTGAAATAAGAAAATAAAATATTGGAGTCTCCAGACCCTCACCCAGTTACTTTTCCTCAATCTTTCACACCTCTCTTGTCTTTACTTTTTTCCTGGTCTGGCTTGGATTTCTTAATCACTTTCCTGCCAAATCTCTTCTCTCTTTGTCCGTTTGTCTCATTCACCAGGCAAAACCCAAACTCTGGATCACTCCATTCTGCATTCAACAGCATCTCCCGAGGCTACTGGAGAGAAAGAACCTGACCACTACTCAGAGTTCGCGGCCTCCAACCTCAGGCAAACCCTCAGTGTGGCCTGGCAACTCTTTCTCTGCCCCCGTGAGCTTGCTTTCCCATTCATCACACTGATTATTTCAAAGCTCTACTCTCCTAGAACCTTTCTGAGCCTTCTAATGCTGTCAGCAAATTTACCTGATCTCCAATCTCACAGAGAAGATAGCCATCAGAAGAGAATGCCTTCAAATTCTGGCTCATTCCATGCTTAAATTACGTTCTGCCCTCATTCTGTCCTCCTACCCTCAAGAAACACGGGGAAATGCACCCTTTCTTCTATCTAAAACTAATCCTTGTCCTGGATTAGACTTCTCCACGGGTTCCTCCCTCCTTAGAATCAATGCCTTCTCCCTCGTTCCCTTCACTTAAAACATTTTCTAGTCTCCCTATCTCAAACAACATCAAGGACAATAACATTATCACCATTCTTATCAATAACCTCCTCACCATCAACAACTCTAAACCCTCCCTCTAAACCACAACAAAACAACAGACTCAAGGCTCTCCCTAGAATATCTCCCTCTCCCCAGCTATCACCAGGAACTCTCTTCTCCCTTTCAGAACCAAATGTTTTGAAAGAATTTTGCACACTCACTGTCTCTACCTCCACACCTCCACCTCTTCCCCTGCGATCTGGCTCTGCTCAGTCTACTCCACTCAAAGGGTCTTGACAAGGGCTCAAGGTTTTTCTAGTCTTTAAAACTAATGGCTTCGGGCTGGCCCGGCGGCTTAGCGGTTAAGTGCGCGCGCTCCGCTGCTGGCGGCTCGGGTTCGGATCCCGGGCGCGCACCGTTGCACCGCTTCTCCGGCCATGCTGGGTCCGCGTCCCACATACAGCAACTAGAAGGATGTGCAGCTATGACATACAACTATCTACTGGGGCTTTGCGGGGGGCGAGGGGGAATAAATAAATAAAAAATCTTTAAAACTAATGGCTTCTTCTCTCACTCATCTTAATTGTCTGCAGCAGCATTTGCTCCTGTAGATTGAACACTTACATGGTCTTCCCTTGACTGGAGAAACCATCTTCTTGTGGTTTTCTTCGTATCACCCTGACAGGGCTTCTTCACAGTTTCCTTTGTGGATCTCACTTCCTCAGTTCTTCCCTTGAATGCTGGTGTCCCACAGAACTCTGTCCTACATCGGTTCCTACTGTGCACATCTCTCAAGGACCATCTTCTTGTGGTTTTCTTCGTATCACCCTGACAGGGCTTCTTCACAGTCTCCTTTGTGGGTCTCACTTCCTCAGTCCTTCCCTTGAATGCTGGTGTCCCACAGAACTCTGTCCTACATCGGTTCCTACTGTGCACATCTCTCAAGGACAATCTCGTCCAGCTCTATGGCTTCAAACACTATTTGCTAATGATTCTCTCATCTCAGCCCAAATCTCTCTCTTGACTTTCAGAATCATATGTACTTCTGGCCGCTCTTTCATTAAACAATTGTTCATTGAGCAGTTACTATGTACCTGGGAACATAAAAGGCAAACGAAGTTTAACTCCACTGTTTCTTCCTTAGAGTAAATGTTCAAAAACTTAATCATATTTCCCTTTAAATCTCACCTTTCCTCTGGGATCTCTATTTGGGCACCCCCATTGAGCACAACCATCGACTCAAATGTATTCAAACTGAAGTCTGGGAATATATGTGACTCTCTCACTGACCTCCTTGCTAAGCTAATCAATCACAACATCTGTCTATTTTAACTCTTCAATCTTTCTCTCTCTCTTTTTATTTATTTATTTATTTATTTATTTATTTATTTCCCCCCAAAGCCCCAGTAGATAGCTGTATGTCATAGCTGCACATCCTTCTAGTTGCCGTATGTGGGAGGCGGCCTCAGCATGGCCAGAGAAGCGGTGCGGCGGTGCGCGCCTGGGATCCGAACCGGGCTGCCAGTATCGGAGCTCACGCACTTAACTGCTAAGCCATGGGGCCGGCCCTCTCTCTCTCTCTCTTTTAAGTAGCTCCTGAATTGTAAAACTTTCCACTTCTTTTACATTTCACTGTCACTTCCATAACATGGGCCACATCACCTCTAGTTGTTCACCTACCTCTAGTTTTGTGCCCTCCTGATCCAATCTCCCTTCTGCAGGCTGAGTGATTTTTCTAAAATGCCAATCTTACCAGGCCCCCTTTCATGCATTAATCATCTGTGGCTCCCAGTTGCTCTCAGCATAAAGTCTACTCTAAATCATAATATGATGTTATGATTTCACATCCCAAGATCTGGGAGCTAGTTCTCTCTCCAACCTCGGATCTCACCACTCCTGCAGGTCCTGGAGGGCTGTACCATGTTTTCTCTACTTCACACATGTATTCCTCCTAACTAGAACACTTCCCTGTCCCCCTCTTTGCTCCACTCCCGGCCTGGAAACTCCTACTCAGCCTTCAAGTCTTAGCATAGGCACTTTCCTCTGGGAAATCTTCCCTAATCCTCCAAGTCCGAGTTTCAGTACTTAAAGGAGGCAGAAAGCCATGGTTGGGAACGTGGACTCTAATTACTATTGCCTGGGTTTGAGTTCTGGCTCTGTTGCCTCCTGTGTGACCTTGATCAAGTGACTTAACCTCTTTGTACCTCCGTTCTTCATTGGCAACATGGGCCTAATAATAGTACCTTCCTCACACGGTTACTATGAGGATTAAGTGAGTTGATAATCTGTAAAGCACTTTTAAGGGTGCTCATCTCAGAGTACTTTCTATGTGAATATTAGCTATTACTTTTCTATATGCCCCAACCTTGGCAATTAAAACATGTTATTGTAATTGCTGCTTTACAAGTCTGCCTTCCACACTATAGGGGCATAAGCTTCTTCAGGGCTGGAACCATGCCCATCTTGTTCTCGATTGTTATCTCCAGTACTTAGCTCAGTGCATAGCAACATTAAGTGAGCAGGTTTTGGCACTGAACACATTAATGTGTATAATGCATATATCATCACAAGATAGCCACTATTATCATACCATTATATAGGCGAAGAAACTATGACACAGAAAGTGAAGTGATTTGCTCATGATGGCCTCATAGTTAATAAGTTGGAGCCAGGATTTGACCCTGTTCTGTCTGCTTTCCAAGCCCGTGTTCTTAGCCACTGCATTCTACTATGTAGAGGGGACCACAAATCAATATTATTGACTAAATGGCCGGCAGGATTTCTGTGGGAGTTTTCTTAGCAAGCTTCTTGTCTCTCACTGGCCCCAACTTGGGCTAGTCTTCTAGGATAAGAATAAAAACTAATCAGCATCGTAACCTTCATTTCATGGCTCCCTTTTCTCCTTTTTTTTTTTTGTGAGGAAGATCAGCCCTGAGCTAACATCCATGCCAATCCTCCTCTTTTTGCTGAGGAAGACTGGCCCTGAGCTAACATCTATTGCCAATCCTCCTCCTTTTTTTTTCCCCAAAGCCCCAGTAGATAGTTGTATGTCATAGTTGCACATCCTTCTAGTTGCTGTATGTGGGACGAGGCCTCAGCATGGCCGGAGAAGCGGTGCGTCGGTGTGCACCCAGGATCTGAACCCGGGCCACCAGTAGCGGAGCGTGCGCACTTAACTGCAAAGCCACGGGGCTGGCCCTCTTCCGTACATTTTTATTAGACATGATGCTTGCAAGCTAGCATATGATATACAATAATATCTAATTTAACACAAAGTATGTATTTTTTACATTGCCTTTTTCATGTCAGTTTTCACGGTCGTTCATAATGGGAACCTCCATCTCCAGGTTTTCTATTACATGAAAAATTTTGAGAAATATTGCCCCCAAGGAGTCCTCTGTTGGAAATTTCACAAGAAATCTTAAAATGAGGAGCATCTTTTCCTGGAAGCGTTATGTTGTTCTAGCCCTGGTCTTTCTATGAAAATTAAAGTACTGATTCAAAAAAGTCCCCTTATGGGCTGGCCCCGTGGCTTAGTGGTTAAGCGCGTGTGCTCTGCTACTGGCAGCCCTGGTTTGGATCCCGGGCATGCACGACATACCGCTTCTCCGGCCATGCTGAGGCCACGTCCCACATACAGCAACTAGAAGGATGTGCAACTATGACATACAACTATCTACTGGGGCTTTGGGGAAAAAAAAAAGGAGAGGATTGGCAATAGATGTTAGCTCAGAGCCGGTCTTCCTCAGCAAAAAGAGGAGGATTGGCATGGATGTTAGCTCAGGGCTGATCTTCCTCACACACAAAAAAAACAAAGTCCCCTTTGTGGTAATGAATTAGCCACCTTCTTCCTATTCTTGCTCTATTGGTGTAAAGGAAAGTGCATGAGTCTGGAAGTCAGACAAACTTGGAATTGAATTATGACTGTTGCTTACTAGAGGTAGGCCATGTTCTTCAAGCCTTGAAATCCCTACTTGTAAAGCAGCTGATCACACAAGGTTGCTACAAAGATTAAATGAGATCATCTAAGCAAAGTGCCTGGTACATCACAGGTTTTTGATAAACAGTGCTTACATGATCTGTAGATTGCTGTATTAATCATGGTATGGTATCATAAGCATCATATCATCTGCTGTTACTGAGTTTTTATTAACTCTGTTCTGAGTGCTTTATATGTTTTATCTTAATTTTCCTAACAATCCTATGTGGTGGATACTGCTATTATCCTCATTTTGCAGATGAGGAAAGTGAGGTTTTGGAGATTTTGTAACTCGAAAGGGATCGCATAGCTCATCACCGAATCACTCCACTATACTGATAATACAAGCATATTTATGTTGACGACCCCGAAGAAAAAGGTTCAATAGTACTCATTATATTTTCTTAAAAGGGCCAGGAAGTGGGCAGTACATTTTAAAAACAGCCTCACTGAGGTCTAATTTACATACTATGAAATTTACCTATTGTTAAGTGCACAATTAAATGATTTTTAGTAAATTTATATTTGTGCAACCAGTCCCACAATCCAGTTTTCAAACATATCCATCATCTCTGAAAGTTCCTGCCTGCTTATTTGCAGTCAGTCTCCACTCCCACCCTCAGCCACAGACAACCAGCAATCCACTTTCTTTCTCTATAGTTTTACCTTTACTAGAAATTTTACAAAAATAGATAGATACACACATCATACAGTATGTATCTGGCTTCTTTTCCTTAGTACAATGTTTTTGAGGTGCATCCATGTTGTTGCGAGTAGCAGCACGGTAGTCCCCCCATCCTCAGGAAATATGTTCCAAGACCCCAGCAGACGCCTGAAACCACAGATAGTACTGCACCCTATATATACTCCGTTTTTTCCTATACATACATACCTATGATAAAGGTTAATTTATAAATTTGGCACAGTAAGAGATTAACAATAATAACTAATAATAAAGTTGGCTTTGGGGCCATTATTAAGTTAAATAAATGTTCCTTGAACACAAGCACTACGATACCACGAGATTTCATCACGTTCCTCGTAAGAGTGTGCAACTTAAAACTTATGAATTGTTTATTTCTGGAATTTTCCATTTAATATTTTTGGATGGTTGATCTTGGGTAACCACAGATAAGGAGGGACTACTGTAGTTTGTTCCTTTTTATGCTGAGGAATATTGCACTGTATGGCTATACTCTCAGTTAAGTTTTTGGCTGTTATGAATAATGCTCCTAGGAGCACTCACTAACAAGCCTTTGTGTGGAGGAAGAACTTCTACAACTCAGATATTTTAGGGAGTTCAATAGTTACCATGTTTTTTGATCAAAACTAATAAAATTTAAGCTGGGTACTTCTGGGAGCTGCAGAGGCTGGGAGAAAAAGTGTATATGTGAACAGGGGGTGAGACAGAGGGCTCAGATCCTTAACACCCTCCCATTTTCCCTCAATAATCCTCCCAGGTCTCTATTTTCTCCCAGCTTCACTCTTCAAAAAACAAAAAAAAAAAATCCAGTTTACATCCCTTATCTTGCCAAATTCACAACTCTCTCACATCTTCAGACGACACCCAGGTGTAAGTCCATTCACCCACGCTGCCACTCCAGAACTGTGTGCTAGCCACAGAGCCCGCTGGCCGTGGTGCTGCCGGGAAGGCCGGCCCTCCCGTGTCTGGCTGGCAAAGTGTTCTAACTCACTCAGATTCAGCTCTCCTGACTACCTTTCTCCCACCGGAGAGTTAGAGACCCTTCGAATCTCTTATATCTCTACACAGCGGTTGTCATCAGCTGTCTGTCTATCATCTAGCCATCTCTCAGATGTAGAGTCTGCATCTATATCCATACCCATACTTACATCTTAATTTCTTTTGTTGACATATCTAACTTCCCTCGATATATACAAGCTCATTAGCAGCAGAGGGCTTTTGGTCCTAATCATCACGTATCCTTAGCATGTAGCATAGAAAATACTCGTTAAATGTTTGTGGTATGCATAAAGGAACAGTTAGTGAATAAATAAATAATTAATAAAGAATATTCTGGGAAGAAAGGGAACGGTGGCCTCACTGCAGATCCATCAAGACAAGGGACAAGGTTTCTCAATCACGGGGTCCCCGTACACGCACTGATGTGTCATAGTAAATTGTAAGGTAACTCACAAATATTTGTTTTTTTCAATAACGTATCCAAATTTGCAAATAAACTCAAGTTGGTTTGCTGAAAAAGGAAATCAGAGCAAATTTGAGATTATCTGTGTAATAATATCACTCTTACTCACTTGCTTTCCAATATGCTTTCTTGAGTGAGATAAAAAAGGTAGTTATAAGTAGCCAATCAAGATCGGTGACTCACCCTGGGGACACTTAGACAGGTGCTATGAAGGCAGACATAGTGGAAAAGAAGTTCGGAGTCATAGTGGAAAAGAAGACAAAACTTCCAGACTAGAAAATCATGATGAAGGAGCTGTGAGACATTGATTGCAGAGGCTCCTTCCCTGACTATGGAGGAAACAGAGGCAGCCAAGGATGCACGAGAAGGATGCTGATTTTGCAAGATTCTCATCCTTGGCATGCACAGCCAAGGATGTGATACAGCATGCACGTTTTCTTTTCTCTGAAAGTACAAAGCACTGGGCTGACGAGTAGCCATATTTTTTCTGGACGTGAAATGAGATGTCCTAAAAGAAGGATCCAGACTTTCTTGGAAAACATTGTTATGAGGCTCACACATTTAGGAAGATTTCCACCTAAAATGAGGAGAAGTGTTAATGATGGGAGCTTCTGTGAGCTGGAAAATTCATTTGTGTTTTACTTCCTTGCGGCTCAAGTACAAAGACTCATTGTCTACCTATTCCTCTTAAAGTTCAATTATTAGAAAATTGATCACATGTCGAAAAGTGACAGATTAATTGCCACAGAAATCCAAATGTGTAAGAGCCTGCCATCTGCAGACCAATTGGTGCTTGTACGTTTGGCTCAAGAAGAACTGACGAGTCTCATACACATGTATTCTCTTGGCTGTTTAATAACTAACAGGTATTGTGGTTCGTCTGGGTTTGGTGGGGGGTATAGCGTGATTCAAAAGTGGCAGCCATCAATTAAAAAAAAGTGGTGGTGAACACGATGCGTCTATAGAGAAGTCAAAACGTAATGATGTACACCTAAAGTTTATATAATGGTATAAACCAATGTGACTTCAATAAAAAAAAGTGGCAGCCAAAGATGACAATGCTTTTTATTTCTATGTATTTCTGTGTAGAATTAAGATTCTAATGGAAAATCTTGAAGAATCTATGTATGAGTTCTTTCCAAGATTTAATTATAAATTAATATTGTAAAAAAGATTATTTGTATTATCATTTTAATTATGCAAAATAGATAGATGCTGTATAATAATAATGACAGCTACTACTACATTGAGTGCCCCCTTTCACTCTCACAAGAGTCCTGGTTTCTATGAGCTGATCACCCTACTCTTCTAAGTGCTTTATATGGACATGTTATGTATTGTCACAGCCCCATATATCATAACACCGTATCTTAAATTTGGAACACAATTAACCATTTGGCATTAGCTAGAATGATATTGTGCATGCTCTTAATAGACTCTTCTTAGCATTTTCATTAGTCAGGAGTGTAATGGCGCTGGGAAAATCTAATAATAAAGGTAAGCAATGGTAATTGGTTGTTATGGATTAATCAAAGAGTATATAAAGCAGAGCATATAAATTTCAGATCTAATCATCACTGTTTAGAAGTGTTCTGTGTCCTTTCAGGGAGGATGAATGAGCATTGAGAGAAAAGTGATTTTTTTTCTCATTAATGACACTTCTTTTCATTAAAGATGAGTTTATCATTGGTAATTACCTTCTTTCCTTTAAGCAGGCTTGTACAGAATAACATGACTAGAAAAAAATACTAAATAACTTAGCATAATCAAATGAAAATTATTGTTCTTTCATGTTTTGCTCTCCACTATAATGTAAAGGCTAAATTTTAGGTCCCCAATAACTCTGTGAATATACTAAAAACATTGAATTGTACACTTTAAATGCATAAATTGCATGGCATGTGAATTAGATCACAATAAAACTGTTACAAAAAAATTTAGGTCCCTGTCCCATTGGAGTTTATAATCTCAAAAAAAATGTATTGATGCATATATTGTATGAACAAAAAGTATGTATAACTACACCAATCTCCATTCGGTGCAATTTGTACATTGTTGCACGTTCTTATGCCATGATTTCACCTGAGAAGGGATTATATAATATGGGCATTGTATGTTCTATAAAAAGACTGAATATGCTTCAATAGGATCGATTATAATGTCAGTTGGGCAATGATTTTGATGAATATCACAAACGCACCAAATATAAAAAGTGGAATCTGACCTAGTCACACCCAGACCAATCAAATCAGAAACTCTGCAGGTGGGATTGGAGCGTTGGTAGTTTTAAGAGCTTCCCAGGTGATTTCAATGTGCCACCAAGGTTGAAGGACAGCAATTTGGCTGAAAATGGCTGGGTGACAATCACCTTCTTTCAATTGGATATGCCGGCAATGGGCTTCTTCCTACAGTAAGAACTGCTTTGCTTATGTAAATGTGCTCATGGATACTTGTAAGTACTAGCCTTGGATGAGCTCAAGACATATTGAGTGGACAAAAAATAAGAGGAAAACACAGCTAGGGAGGGATGGAAGCATGAATTAAAAAAAAAAAATTAAAATAAGAAAGAGCTAAAGAGGTAAATGAGAACCTAGAAGCCCCATCAATTGTTCTAACATCTTAATACTAGGAAGGACATTAAGAACCTAATTCAGTATCCACGTTTTTCCCAAGAAGGTAAGGGATTAGAAATTAAGGAACACACAGCTAGTTCACAACAAAACCTCGAGGAGAAGCCAGGACTAGTCAGTGCCTGTGCGTTGGAATTCCAATACCGGGTGGGAGGGGCTCCTTCCCTTCCAAACTATCTGCTGCTGAAATAACGTTATACTTTCAGAAAAGCTGCAAATACAGTATGGAGAATTCCCATCGACCTTTCACCTAGCTTTCCCTAATGTTAATCTCTTACATAGCCAAGGCACAGCCAGCGATCCAAGCCAGGAAACTAACAGTGGAACAATGCTATATTCTTTTACAAATGAAGGAGCTGAGGCCCAGAGAGGTTCAACAACTTGCCTGAGGGCACACAGCCAACAGGTGCTAGAATCGCCGTCATCTTTAAGGACACAAGTACCCACTTCCCTTTGTTTCATCTGAAATCCACTTACATTAAATTTGTTTCTAAAGTGATGGCTGGGTGCAGGCATCGTCTTTTCCCGCTTGACACCACGGATGCAAGACATTTTATGGGCCTGTAAGAGATTCCCTCTCAGAAGGGCCCTCGCACTTGGTTTCATGCTCTGCTGCTGTTGCAGTCTTGAAATTCTTGATAATTTTATCTCGGAACTTGTGTTTTGGGAGTAAAGGCCGATTATACAATGTAGTGATACACGGGGCAGCAGGGAGGGGACCCCGGTGCCCGGTGCGCACGCGCAAACCTGGGGCCGAGCCCCGGCGGCGCGGCGGGCGTCTGAGCCCAGATTAGTCCAGGCGACGCTGGCTGCGCTCACAGAAGCGGGAGAGGAGGGGCCCCGCACGTCTGTCCCTGGAGCCCATCGCTGCAGCCCCTCTCGGGCCTGCAAACTTGGACAGTAGATTATTACAGAAGGAAAGCGTAAGCATGGACATTGCAAGAAAGCATATCAGGAGGTACCAGAATCTTCAATGAGTTTAACATCTCTGGTTTGAAAACTGTTGCAGCATGGCAAAGCCAATATCCGCAGGCTTAGAATAGAAATTAAATTTACAGATTGTCACCTTTGATGGAAAAAACGACTATGTTAACATGATGCTTCAGGTGAACCAATTATTAACGAAGACAATTTTAAAATTAATATTTCTCTTGTAATTGCAGCTATAGCGATAGAATGCATAAACAGGCCTTTTGAATTATGTACAAATCATAAAGCGACTTTTGGTTTCTTGTACAATCTCCATGAGTTACAGGAAATGTCAGAGGAAGCGTTGAAATGCCACAGGATACATTGGCATTTAAAATTAAATTTTGACTTACGCCATCGGATTTGTACGAAGAGCTAAATCTTTTTAGAAAAATTATTCCAGGAAACCCTCAGCTATACGTGCACCAAAATTTATATTTTGAAATAATTTACCAGAAGTTTATCCCAAAGTTGCCACAGCCTATAAAATAATCTCAATAACTCCAAGAACATCAGCAGAAAAGTTCTTCTCAAAATTTAAAATTATCAAAAATTATTTGTGATCTTGCATTTGTCAAGAGTGACTTTCAATTATACCGATTGAAAACGAAGTTGAAAAAGTATAAATTCTGATGACATAATAAATGAATTTGCAGAAAAGTGAGCCAGAAATATCTTATAATCAATCAAGATATCACATTAAGGTATTATTTATTGTGTTTATAAAATTATGACACCAAAAATACATTTTTTTCATTTTAAGTTTGTTTTAACTCATGTGTCACTGTTACCGTATTACATTTTTTTTTAAAAGATTTATTTATTTATTTATTTATTCCCCCAAAGCCCCAGTAGATAGTTGTATGTCATAGTTGCACATCCTTCTAGTTGCTGTATGTGGGATGCGGCCTCAGCATGGCTGGAGAAGCGGCACGTCGATGCGCACCCAGGATCCGAACCCGGGCTGCCAGCAGCGGAGCGTGCACACTTAACCGCTAAGCCACGGGGCCGGCCCCCGTATTACATTTTATATGTAATAAGATATTTTTTAAAGGAAAAAGCTTTATATTTTAGTATTTCTAATGGCACTTTGTTCCTGCCCTTTTAACAGGAAGCCCCACACTTTCATTTTGCACTGGGCCCTCCAAATTGTGTAGCTGGGCCTGCTGAGGCCACCACCTTTTTTCATAATGGTGTTGCTTCTACTTCCACATTTATATCTTGAGATGTAAAATCCCTGGCAAGTGTGTCTGTTGGCAGAGCCTAGGTCTGTACCCACGCCCTTGCTGCAAGGGAGGCTGGGCTGGGCTGAATATATACATATTCAAATACTTTAAGACTGAAGCGGCAATGGGTGCTACCTAAGACCCCAAGGGTTAGAAAAACTCTGAGTTAAAAACAAGTGCATTTAATAGTGTGATATTATTGACGGAAGCCTGAATTCTGAATACAGATGTTGTTTGACTAAGCAGCTCTGTGACTCTGGCTCCCTAAAGAACACACGGCTGTGAGCGAATGAAAGCTTCATTGACTAGAGACTCCATGAGAAGGTTGGACATTGGGAAAGTGGCATGCTCAGCACCTGAATGATAGTGATGGGGTCGGATGCAGGGAGTGAAACTGGCCAAATACTACGTCTGTTCCCATGAGGAACCTGATTATCAGTTAAAATACAATTCAGTGTTCAGGAAGGGGTGGACATTTAGGTGCAGACAGAGACCCACACAGGGGCAGCAGCCTAAGAAGATGCCATAAAAGATAAGTCAAGGAAGAAAATTTTACCAAAGTTCCTCATTTAAATTAATTTTTGGTGTCATAGCTTGCTCCAATTTTAGTTAACCTACAGGATTTGGCCTTCTAACAAATAATCATGAAAGAACTAACCAGAAAATCCAAGTAAATGCGTAAGCCAGGTATTTGCTCTAGTCTCTCCCTGATGCCGCCCGTAAATTAGCCTTTGTTTTGTGTTGTGATTTGTCATCACTTTATTGAGAGGATGAGGTATTTAACATCCAGAGGAGTAAGTATTCGGATTCAGTAGCTGTAGTGGGGTGAATGGTGGCCTCTCCCAAAATATTTCCCCATCCTACCTTCTAGAACCTGTGAATGTGACCTTATTTGGAAAAAATGTCTTTGCAGATGTGACTAAGTTAAGGATTTCACGATGAGATCATCCTGGATTGGCCAAGTGGGCCCTAAATCCAATGACAAATGTTTTAGGAGAGATAGGAGAAGACACAGAAGCCCAAGTGAAGACCAGGCAGAGATTGGAGTGATGCGGCCGCAAGCCGAGGATTGCCGGGACCACCAGATGCTGGAAGAAGCAAGGAAGGATCCTTTCCCAGACCCTTTGGAAGGAGTGCAGCCCTGACGACACCTTGATTTTGGACTTCTAGCCCCCAGACCTGTGAGAGAATATGTTTCTGTTTTAGGCTACCCAGTTTACGGGACTTTGTTACAGCAGCCCGGGGAAACTAACACAGTAGTCTCCTATCGGTAGTGAAACTGAACTTCAATGTTCATAAGTTCTTGTTAAGAAGATTTATTAACCTTGTTATTTATGAAAATGACATTTCAATTGCACCTTCCAGAACTCTCCTGTAGCTTCTTGATCTTGCCACCAACATTATCTAACACTCGTAAGCACATCCCCCTTTCCCTTTTTTTTCCTGAACCTCTGGTCTAACAGGGCATGTACAGGTAGTAGTACCCGAGGTGGCTTATTAGTAAGACAACTACCTAATTTAGTATTCCAACATCTGAAGACATAAATCGAATGAAGGATGATTTTTACCCAAATGAACGTCAGAAGGTAATTACCACTGTGATTTTGGGGTGAAGTACCGCCCAGTGTTTCCTCAAGGTAATTACTTCTCTCTATTAACAAAGTGCTACCCAGGCTTTGCAACGTCTTGTTAAGAGAGGAAAATACGCTTTCTCCTAAAGCTGCAAGGCATATTTTTCTTTGTATTCTCCTTTCGACATTTTTTTAAAAAACAAGTTTAATACTTAAGCAAATTCTCTACTTTTTTTTTTTTATAATTTTATTTATTTATTTATTTTTCCCCCAAAGCCCCAGTAGATAGTTGTATGTCATAGTTGCACATCCTTCTAGTTGCTGTATGTGGGACGCGGCCTCAGCATGGCTTGAGAAGCGGTGTGTCGGTGCGCGCCCGGGATCCGAACCTGGGCCGCCAGCAGTGGAGTGTGCTCACTTAACCACTAAGCCATGGGGCCGGCCCTCTACTTTTTTTAAAAGAACCTTTGAGAGCTAAGCATTTTTAGAGCAAAGCATTAATTTTCTGCAATAGTATTTTTACCTCAAACAATGCTCAGATTTAACTCGGGTGGCGTCTCCGTTATCAGAGTCCTGAGGGCAACTGCTCAGGTCTCTTACAGGATAGTTCCCTTTCTGATCGCATCTCAGCCTCCTTAGGTGACCTTTATCTAACAAGATGATTTCTCCTTGGATTGAAAGGTAACAATTTTTGAGCAGTTCCAGAAACAGCCGGGTGATCTGCTCTGATTGGTTTATTAAGACAGTTTACTTTCGGAAGAAGAAAAAGAATCTTCTTTGGAATAAAAAAAATTGCAACTTTCAGTTGCATTCTAAAACAACACAGCTACAAGCATGACTACTAGATTTTAAAATACCTTGGGTTTCATATTACAATAATTCTAAAATCTACATTTATATTAAAGAACTTATCCTCTAAATTGTTAACTACTAGGATTACCTAAATTTATTTTCTTTTTAAGAAATACTTATTGTATTGTCTATTTAATTTACTGCCTTTTCTATTTAATTCTTAACAAAGCAGTGTGCCTTTACCTGTATCATAATATAATTTAATGAAACTCTATACCTGAAATAAAAATGTAACTATATAGATGACTCTACATATATACCTTAACATATGATTGTGTTATCGAAGGAGTTGTTTATGTATTTAATTGAATATGGATAAATGCTCTCAATGGTTAAAAAATAAGTATTTTAGTTTTAAAAACAAAGTTTAGTAAAGTTATTGTGCTATCTTGCATTTGCCCTTGCAGATTCAGTGTCCACTGTTTTTCATACTGCCTGTATCCTGAGAGGATGCTCTGTATGGACTACAGTAATAGGCTCCCTTCTCTCTGACTTCCATTTGAGTTTGGGAACTCCAATAGGATGGGCATGAGATTGGGGGATTTATTCCCCTGCCTCCCTCCCTGTGTAGAGCCATGAGTTGTCTTCATCCCTCTACTGAAGGCTCAGCTCCTACCTGATGTCTCTGTATTAGTTACCTATTGCTGTCTAACAAGGTCACCATAAATTTAGTGGCTTAAAACAACACTCATTTATTATCTTAGTTTCTGTGGCTCAGGAATCCAGGGCCACAGCTTAGCTGAGTCCTCTGCAAAGCTGCAATCAACGTGTCAACAGGACTGCAGTCTCATCTTAAGGCTTGACCAGGGAAGGATCTGCTTTCAAGTTCACATGGTTGTTGGCAGCACTTGGTTCCCTGGAGGCTGTCAGATTGAGGGCCTCAGTTTCTTGCTGTTGACCAGAGACTGTCCTAGCTCCTTGCCGTGTGGCTCTCTCCATAGGGCAGCTCGCAACATGGCAGCTTGCTTCTTCAAGGCCAGTATGGGAGAGAACTGGGCATTCATTTTGTGTAATATAATTACAGAAATGACATCTTCTCGCATTTGCCATGTTCTATGGGTTAGAACCAAGTCTTGGGCCCTGCCATACTCAAGGGGAGGGGATTACACAAGGGTGTGAGTACCAGGAGGTGGGGACATTTGGGGGCTATATCACAGTCTGTCTACCACATAGCCACAGAGCTACCCTTTCAGGCTTCTGGAAATGGCTCCCTCTCTCTGCCCTCTATTACCTCCCCCACCTCCACGTCTTGCAGCAGGATTGTGTATTATACTTCATTTTCTCTTAACTCTTCTCTCTGCTTTGTACACAGTCCCTTTCTTAAATGCTCTTCAATCGCCCAATTGCGTGTGATATCCTTTCTTCCACCAATTTTCCTTGATGGGCATGGAAAGAAGTAAGTGGGCATTTTGAAGAAAGTATGATAAATTAATTTTTTATCAGTTAACTTCTAAAAATTGAAATATTCTGCAATAGATTGGAAGTCAAGAAGAGAAATTGTTTTGATTTGTACATGTCCAGTTGTTTGATACTTTAGGTCCGATAAAACCATGATGTTAAGAGATACGATTCTTTGATTTATTTGGGGACCAAAACACCTTTTATCTCTCCTATTAGAGTAGAAACAGGGAGCAGGGACCTTGTCTTATCCTAAAGTAGTTCAGCTTGATGTGCTAACATAATATTTTACTTCAAATTTCTGGGCTAATTATTGTAACTATAAAACAGTCTGTAGCCAGCCCTGGTGGTCCAGTGGTTAGAGTTTGGCACTTTCACTGCTTTGGTGGCCTGGGTTCAGTTTCTGGTCGTGGAACCACACCACTAGTCTGTCAGTGGCCATACTGTGGTGGTGGCTCACAGAGAACTAGAAGGACTTACAACTATGATATACAGCCATGCACTGGGACTTTGGGGAGGAAAAAAGAAAAGAAGAAGAAAAAAGAGGAAGATTGGCAACAGATGTTAGCTCAGAGCGAATCTTTCCCTGCAAATAAATAAATAAATAATAAAACAGTCCGGATTCTAGCACAATAAAAATTTTCTTCAAATGTTCGGCTACCTGGGGAAAAAAATTCTACTGGTTCCAGGAATTTGTAAAAATAATCTTTTTACAGAGGTCCTTAAATTTTGTGTGTGTGTGTGTGTGTGTGTGATGACCCCCTGCTCAGAATGTTTTACAATGCATAAAATATAATATATAAAAATATATATTATTATATATCAATATAACATATTGATCTATTATGTACTACATTATTATATCAAATATATATTATATATATCAAATGAAATACCACCACACACCCACTAGAATGTCTAAAAGTACAAAGACTAACAACGCCAAGTGTCGGCAAGGATTAGGAGCATTACATACGTGGCTGCTGGGAGTGTAAAATCCTACAATTGCTTTGGAAAACCAGCAGTTTCTAGTAAAGTTAAACATATACCTACTTTATGATCCAGTAATGGCATTCCTAGGTATGTACCCAGGAGAAATAAGTGCCTTTGTCCACAAAAAGATTTATACCACAATGTTTACAGCAGCTTTATTCATACTAGTCCCAAACTGGTATCAACATAAATGAATGAGCAAACAAATTGTGGTATATTCATATATTGGAATACTACATAGCAATAAAAAATTTAAAAACTGGTGGTAAAACAACATGGGTGAATCTCAAAAATATGTTAAGTAAAAAAAAATCAGGGACAAAAGAGTATATACTATATGGTTCCATTTATATGAAGTTCAAGAACAGGCAAAATTAACCTGTGGTGATAGAAAATAGAATAGTGGTTGCTGAGGGAGTTATTGACTGGGAAGGAGCAAGGAGAAACCTTCTGGGGTGATAAAAATATTCTATGTCTTGAACTAAGTAGTGATTCCAGGGATATATGCCTATGTAAAAATTCACCGAGCTAACCTCTAAGATTTGTGTATTTTGCTGTAAATAAAATATATAATGTATAAGATTATAAGAGAAATTAGTTATGTTGAAATAGTTATTAAAAATTAAAAATGTGATATATTGATACATTGGCTTCTTTATTAAAACACTAGATAACAAGATTTAGCAACAGATCTAATTGCAGAAATTTCGAAGTATGCATATTTATAATAAATTATATATAATTTATAAAAATTGTATATCAAGAGATATACAACCATGGTAATATGATACAAAAAACCTGTGGTTTCTCTTAGTAACAGTCTCAGGTGATGATTATATTCCTGTCATTTATTGACAAAACTTGTCATTAGAGGAAGTGATAGATTTCAGTTAGAGATTAGTGAAACTAACGATGTATTTATTATCCTACCCAAGTTCATGGATCCCCTGATTCTATCCACAGACTATATTTGAATATAGCTGTGTTTAATATCATTGTTATTTTTGGTAATGCTCTGTATTTTATACATTTAATAATGTTATTTTGAGAGGGAGGTCCATAGGCTTCACCAGGCAAGGGCTTGGTGGATCTCCAGTGGTGGTGGTGACAGTTAAGGTTAGTGACATGAAAGAGGCCATTTTAAATTTAGGTAACTCCATCTTAGAGCTTTAGTTTCCCCAAGAGAACAGAGAAAAAGTGCAGTTTTTTTTTTTCTCTTCAGCTCCTTCGGAATCTAGGACAGTGAAAACATCATCCTGCACATCTTATTAGGCTCCAGTTTTTCTAGAAGAATGAAGCTCCATTGTATACTCCTTTCAATGGAAATTCTTAAGCTCCTTTTTTATTATTGGATTAAGAAATATAATTACACAGGCCACAAGATAAGACCATTTAAAAAAACAACATAATAAATCATATGGATAGCCACAGAGAGCGCATCATTACAGGAGATCTTAAGAACCGGCTGACCGTTTTATTCTTCCGTTGAATACGGCAACAAGTTGGAAATGAACACATTTGAGAAAAAAGCATCTGAAGCAAGATCACATTGGGACCTGGCTTCTCTTTTATATTTTATTTTATTTTTCCAAAATAAGATAAGTAGCTACTCCTCCTGGTTTCACGAATGGAAAACTTGTTTAACAAACCACTTTTCAATTAAGAGTGAATTCACAAATCCCTTGACAGCTTTATGAAGCTATTGCGTAACATATTTAACGACATTTAAAATTTGCTCCCGTTGCTGCGTGGTTAAGTGATCCACCAGAGCTCTTTCCTCCCCTTTGTTTTCTGTTCAATACACACACATTTCTCCTTACCCTCAGCGTAACAGAGCAGGATGATCAGAAAGGATAGCTTCAGAACTGTGGGAAACAGTTCAAAACCTGTTTCAGAATACCCTACCACACTTTTTAGAGGAACCACCCCTCCAACACACACACGAAATAGAAAGCCATGAGAAATACATCTGCCACCAGCACTAGGTGCCATGTTTGTGGATTTTAGCGCTTTCTCTCTGTAGACAAATGTACGTGGAAAACCAGACAAAAATTGGAAGGTTGTTTGAGGAGCATCTAATTAGAGAGAGGGGTATGGATAATCTTGCTGGCTGGTGTGTTCAAGGACCTTCCATCCCGTAGGACTCTCCTTCCTCCTGAGCTGTCTGTGGGTCGCCATGCTCTCTTTCTTGCTAGATTCATTTTTTTTTTTAATTTTTATTTATTTATTTTTCCCCCAAAGCCCCAGTAGATAGTTGTATGTCATAGCTGCACATCCTTCTGGTTGCTGTATGTGGGACACGACCTCAGCATGGCCGGAGAAGCGGTGGGTCGGTGCGCGCCCGGGGTCAGAACCCGGCCGCCAGCAGCTGCCAACCGCTAAGCCACGGGGCCGGCCCTAGATTCATTTTTGACTTTAATTTAGGAGCAGTACTTTCCCTTATACCTTTCAGTTGCACATGTATAAATTTCAACCTTTGTTACAAGTGTTATTGGGGAAGATTTTATTTTTACCCCAATATTTTTTAATGAGTGGTCAATGCTTCAACTTTGGAGCCAGCCCGCTGGGGTTAGAAACCTGCTCTGTTATTCCATTAGTCATGTGATCTTGAGCAAGGCATTTAACCTCACTGTGCCTCAGTGTCCTCATCTGTAAAATGGGGAAGATAATAATAGTACCTATGTAATAGGATTGTTATGAGAATTAAATGACATAATATATAGAGAGTGCTTAGAACAGTGCTTGGCATATAGTGAGCTGTGTATGAATGTCAGTCACTATTTTGCCCCCAGGTGACAATTTTCTTGCCCTGTAATAGTGTGCAATGGTGGAAAAAATTGGCAATAAGTTAAATGTACAAAAATAGGGAAATGGTTAAATAAATTATGGTGTGTCTGTGTATTAGCTTCCTAAGGATGCCATAACAAAGTGCCACAAACGGGAAGGCTTAAAACAACAAAAACTTATTTTCTCATAGTTCTGGAGGGTAGAAATCCAAAATCAAAGTGTTGGCAGGACCATGCTCTCTCTAGGGATCTAAGGGAAAATCTGTTTCATGCCTTTCTCTTAGCTTCTGGTATTGCCAGTGGTCCCTGGTGTTCCTTGGTTCACAGCTGCATAACTCCAACCTCTGCCTCTGTTGTTACCTGACGCCTTCCCTCTGTGTCAGTCTTTCTTCTCTTTTTTTTTTTTATAATTTTATTTTTATTTATTTTTTTCCCCCAAAGCCCCAGTAGATAGTTGTATGTCATAATTGCACATCCTTCTAGTTGCTGTATGTGGGATGCGACCTCAGCACGGCCAGAGAAGTGGTGCGTCGGTGCGCGCCCGGGATCCGAACCCCGGGCCGCCAGCAGCGGAGCACGCGCACTTAACCCCTAAGCCATGGGGCCGGCCCTTTCTTCTCTTTTTATCAGGACATCAGTCATATTAGATTAAGGGCCCGTCCTACTCCAATATGGCCTCATCTTAACTAATCACATCTGTAACGAACTCTTTCCAAATTAGTTCACAGTCTGAGGTCCTGGGGGTTAGGACTTCAACGTATCTTTTTTGGAAGACACAACTCAACCCATAACAGTCTGTAGGTTACTAAGCCATTTAAAATTATACATTCAAAGAATATTTAATTCTCCTTAGCATTATTGCCCTTAGATAAACACTCACACATGTGCACAAAGAGGGCGTTTATGATCTTGTTTGTAATGGTGAGACATCGGAAAAAACCACATATCCATCAGTAAGGGAATGGACAGATAAACGAATATATCCATCCCAATGCACAATGCAGCAGTTAGAAAGAATGAGGCCGATCTATGTTTACTGATTAAAAAACAGAAAGGGGCCATCCCAGTGGTGTAGCGGTTGGCTCTGTGTGCTCTGCTTCGGTGGCCTGGGGTTTGGGGATCTGGATCCTGGGTGCTGACTGATGCACCTCTCATCAAGCCGTGCTGAGGCGGCGTCCCACATACAGCAACTAGAAGGACAACTAGGACATACAGCTGTCTACTGAGGCTTTGGGAAGAAAAAAGGAAAAAAAAAAGGAGGAAGATTGGCAACAGATGTTAGCTCAGAGCCAATCTTCCTCAAAAAAAAAAATATATATATATAAAACAGAAAAAACATATTTCAGGGGCCGGCCTGGTGGCATAGTGGTTAAGTCTGATGAGGTCTGCTTTGATGGCCTGTGTTGGAGGGTTCAGATCCCGGGCGTGGACCTACACCACTCATCAAGCCATGCTGTGGCAGCCACCCGCATACAAAGTAGAGGAAGACTGGCACAGATGTTAGCTCAGGACTAATCTTCCTCAAGCAAAAAAAAAAGAGGAAGATTGGCAACAGATGTTAGCTCTGAACAAATCTTCCTCAGCAAAAAAAAAAAAAAAGCATATTTCAGAACACTGAATATTTAGATTTAGTCCTTGGACTTATTCTCTTCTAGAATGTGAAGAGAATATCTCTATCTTTGAGAATTATCTTTATGTGGACAAATCTTATATTTCTATCTTCAGTTTAGACCTCTTCCTTGAACCTAGACCCTACCCAACATCTACACCGAGAGGTCAGATAGAGTCTTTAACTCAACTCGTGCAAAAGAAACTCGTCATCTTCCTGCCCAGCCTGCTCCACCTGAGACTTCCCTGTCTCGGTTAACGCCACTTCAGTCTTGAGTTGCTCAGACGAAAACAAGCAAACAAGCAGACAAAAACAAAAATCTTGGCGTCCTCCTTCACCCTGACTCTTACCCTACATTGAATCTGTCAGCAAATCCTGTGGTCTCCGTCCCCCACAAATGCCTGGTCAGAGCAGCCCTCACCACCTCCACTGCTCTCTCCCCAGGTACTGTCTGTTCTCAACACAACAGTGACACTGATCCTTGTTGAACCTAAGACAGATCATGTATGTCACTCTTCTGTCCAGAACCTTCTGTGGAATAAATGAAGACCAACCAAATGGGAAAAGCGATGTCTGTTAATTCAGAGCTTGCTGAACAAGGGAGTCAGCCACCATCACTTACATGTTGGCAGGGACTCGAAAGCAGGCAGAGGAGTGGGAAAGCTTTATTGTGAAAAAAGGGAAGGCTGCAGGTGAGCCCTGATCAGAGGCTGTCGGCCTGGGGAGGGTGGGGGCAGGGTGATTAGACTTGGGATCCTATGTGAGTGGTTAGGGGAGCATATTTGGCCTTCTCTGGTTGGTCCTAAGTTGGAAGTGCAGACGAAAGTCAGGGAAGCTGGTGGGTGTTAACCAAATCCTGACCATTTTGGGCCAGTTGTAACAGAAGTTATTGTTAGCTTCCCAGATTGTACTGGTGATAGCAACCTAGCTTCTTACAAGTCTGGCTTGTAGCAGGCTGGCTTCCTGGCCTGGTTATTGTAGGTAAGGGCTTGGTCTCCTGGGCAGGTTGCTGCAGGTTGTGGGGCAGAGTTCTATTTTTACATGGGGTCTGGCTGTTGTCTGTCTGTATAGTCAGTCCTTCACTTCCAACTGCTCCTCAGTTCCCAGTAGCATCCATAGTCCTCCCAGTAGCCTGCGAGGCCTCATATGATTTAGCCCTTTAGTGCCTCTCTGTCCCTGTTCCCACTCTCTCTATTTTGGCTATTCGGCTCCAGCCACGTGCCAGGCACGCTCTCCTCTCGGAGCCTTTGCACAGAGCGTTTCCCAAGATACCTGCCGGGCTCACTCCCTCAATTCCTTCAAGTGTTTGCCCACTTGTCATGTTCTCAGTGTGGCCTATTCTGATTCTCCTTATGGCACAGCCTTTTTCCCAGAGCACTGATCATCTTCAACATAGTTATAAAACTTACTTATGTTCATTGTCGTCTCTTCCTATCACGATGTGAAGTCCCCAAGGGCAGGGATTTTGTCTGTTTTGTCTGCTAAAGTGTCCCCAGTACCTAGAGTAGAGCCTGGCACATAGTAGGGACTCAATGTATATTTGTGGAATAAACAAATGTGTGACAAATAATACTCTCTCATTTTTCTTTATTATTTCAGATGGATTATTTCATAAAATAGCTTTTTAATGACTTTCTGGTATAATACTAGTTATTACAGGTTTACCCACTTTCCATATACAAATCATTCTTTGTTTTGCTGTTTGTACAAAACCTGCACCATCTCCCCCGTGCCCTCTGACCTCACCCCCACCACTCCCTCCCTTGCTCACTCTGTTCGGGTCACAGTGGCTCCTTGTTATTCCTTAAGCAACCAGGCAGCTCCTCTTCGGGCCGTCACACACTGCTCTCACCTCCACCTGAGTGTCCTTCCCCCAGGCATCCCCAAGAAGGTTTGCAAAAAATGAAATAACTAGATTTTTAGAGCTCCTTCTTAGAACAGCTCTCAACATAAGCTGACAGCATAACACCAGCAAACAGGCACAAGAGGGTACGCTCTACAATCCACCATTCTCTGAAGCTCTGGCTGATGGATGAAATGTGGACTATCAGAGCAGAATTGAAGGTCTCTGCATATTTCAGAACATCCTCTAAATAAATCCCATTTCTCTGAACGGCCTCTGGCTGAGCGTCAGCTGCACTGAGTCGGAGGTTGGGTTCCTAACAAGCGCCGGGAGAGCAGACGTCACAGTGTGTCGCATCAGCAGCAGACCCATTCAGTGGGCTTAAAGGCCATTCAGGCAGGTGGGAGGACTCCCACCCCGTTACCCGATGCAGAGGCAGACAGATGGCCTGAAGTGAAGATCACCCCTCCCCTGAGAGGATGCAGAGAAACCCCACAGACGAGGCTGCATTTTTCTTTTGGAAAAATTCTGCATCTTCTACAGCAAGTGGAAGCATAAAGCACCATAGTCCTATGACACAAAGAAAAGGCAAATAATTTTAGCCTGGCAAATTTTAAGCTGGATGCTTACACACCTCCTGTGCCTGCTACAAAAATATAGAAAAAGTGCCCATCAAACATCTAAGGCAATGCGCTTACTGAGCAGAGACCCCTGGATTAACTGACTTCAAAGTATAACTCTAGGTTAGCGGTTTCCAGTTTTTTTAATTATACACCATTTTTTCTTTTTTGAGGAAGATCAGCCCTGAGCTAACATCCATGCCAATCCTCCTCTTTTTGCTGAGGAAGATCGGCCCTGAGCTAACATCTATTGCCAATCCTCCTCCTTTTTTTTTATCTTTGTCTCCCCAAAGTCCCAGCAGATAGTTGTATGTCATAGCTGCACAACCTTCTAGTTGCTGTATGTGGGACGCGGCCTCAGCATGGCCGGAGAAGCTGTGCGTCGGTGCGCGCCCGGATCCGAACACGGGCCGCCAGCAGCGGAGCGCGTGCACTTAACCACTAAGCCATGGGGCTGGCCCCGAATTATACACCCTTAGCAGTGAAAAGTTTTTGACAAACACCATCAATATGTTTATAATTTTACATTAGACATTATATACAGTTAGTCCATAATAGTTTCTTATGTACATTATAAAGCATATACAAAAATAGAAATTTTTAAAGGATGAGATAAACACAAATATGCATAAAGTATTATCATTCTGCACCCCAGGAGATCATCTTGTGTGTGGACCCTGAGGTCCATGCACCCCACTTTGGAGAACACTGTACCTTTCTTTAAAAGATGAGGTGAAATTCACACCATGTACAATTAACCATTTGAAGGTGTACAGTTCAGTGGCATTTAGCACATTCACCCTGTTGTGCCACCACAATTTCTAGAGAGTTCCAGAATGTTTTCCTCACTCCGAAAGAAAACCCCTTACCCATTAGGCAGTCACTTTCTATTCCCCTCTCCCTCTGCCCCTGGCAACCATCTATCTGCTTTCTGTCTCTAGATTTACCTATTTTGGATATTTCATACAAATGGAATCATAGGCTATACGACCTTTTGTGTCTGGCTTCTTTCACTCAGCATAATGGTTGGTGTGTGTGTGTGTTTAGAATATTTTTTTTATTGAGATATAATTGACATATAACATTATATTAGTTTCAGGTGTAAAACATGATTCAATGTTAGTATATATTGTGGAATGATCACCACAATTAGTCTAGTAAACATCCATCATCACACGTAGTGATAATTTTTTTTTCTTGTGATGAGAACTTTAAAGATCTACTCTCAGCAACTTTCAAATATACAATATAGTATTATTAACTATATAGTCACAATGCTGTACATTATTATAACCCCAGGATCAGCATAATGTTTTGAGGTTCCTCCACGTTGTAGCATGTATCAGTACTTCATCCCTTTTTAGGGCTGAGTAAGAGCTCATTGTATGGGTATATCCCATTTTGTTTATCCTTTCATCGGCTGATGGGTATTGGGGTTGTTACCACATTTTGGCTATTGTGAATAGTGCTGCTACAAACATTTGTGTATACAAGTTTGTTTGAATCTCTGCTTTCAGTCCTTTTGGGTGTATACCTTGGAGTGAAATTTCTGATTCTTATAGTAATTTTATGTTTAGCTTTTTGAATAGAAACTAAACTGTTTTCCATAGCAGCTACACCATTTTACACTCCTACCAGCAACGTAAGAGGGTTCCAGTCTCTCTACAGCCTTGCTGATACTTGTTGTTTTCCTTTTTTTATTATTATTATAGCCTTCCTAGTGGGTGTAAAGTGGTAATCTCACTGTGGTTTTGATTTGCCTTTCCCTAGTGACTGATGACGTTGAGCATCTTTTCATGTGCATGTTGGCCATTGTATATCTTCTTTGGAAAAGTATCTAAGTCCTCTGCCCATTTTTTAATTGGGTTGCTTGTCTTGTTTTTGAACCATGGCACATTTTCAATTCTGTCACATAATGATGGTATTTTTAATGATGACCTAGAAGCACACAGAGAAAGAATATGTTACATTCACTATAGTTTTGATATTATGAGGTTATAATTATATTTCAGCTGTTTGAAACTTGATAATCCAAATAGGATGAACATATTAATCATAATGAGGCTATTTGATAGTCAGAACACCTCATTCTTCAACCTATTTCACTGAGTAATAGAATTTACTATGTACATATCTTGATTTTCAGGTAATATATAGTATGGGTTTGCAGATGATAGTTTTGCATAGCTCTCTTTTTGGTCACTGTATGAAACAATTAAAGCAATTGCAGCTCCTTGGAAAGGTTTTTACTTGATGCTAGCTTGAAGTTTTCCACCCTAGATTTTAAGTGTATGTAACAATAACTGTAAAAATAATTGCAAATCAATTGGCCTTTACCTAGATGCTAGAAGATGTCTTTTCTAGTGGTGGGTTATTATTGTGTGCTTGGCCAAAAATATTGACTTCACTGGCCAAATTTTCAAAGTTGTGCTCTTGTTTACAGTTATATATTCTATTCCCAGTTGAGATATTAACAGACTAAGTAAAGGATGATATCAGCCTTTAGGAAAGGTGTAAAGAATAGCGGAATTGAGCCCAAAAGAGAAAGTACAAGATAAAAAAATGCTTGTTATTGTGAACCATGTGGTATACTCTTAAATTTGTACAATACTTAAAACCTCTCAACTTTGGTGTTCGTTGGTTGTCATCTACTCTATAGGCAATTAAAAATATGAACAAAGAGTTTTATTGGGCAAGAAACAACAACTATCACAGCCTTCATTTCCAACTCTAAACTTAGCCAAATGACCAGATGGGAAATGATTGCATTTTAGGCTAAGAAATGCAGTGCTCGAATCTTTTGTTTTAGAGAAATCTTTAGAGATGAAGTCAAGATGGGTATTGGAAGAAGCCATATGGCACTTTTAGATCTGTCGACTACCTTATGCAGTTTAGGCCCTGGGATGTCTTTTTCTTAAATCCTTCCTGCCCTTATTACTTGGCTGAACATATTTGTGGTTTTCTAGAGCTCTGGATCTGTACAATAGGAAAATTACTTTGTGCTGTATTTTTAACTCCTGAAAGTTCTGTGTAGATCTCTGTGCATAAATTTTATAGAATGAGAATACGGCTTTTGTTGATTTAAGAAAACTTACATTCTGTATCCTACTCTTCAGAAGAGAATGGCAAGTGGTTATTTCTCATCCTTCTCCTTTTTCCCTGTGATCACAGGGAGACATGGAGGAGGAGCTGAAAATCGTTCTGTAGCCAGCTTGGGGAAAAGGAATTGACTATATATATATAAATATATATACTCAAAGCATCTGCTTTTAAATATTCTTTCTCATTCCATTTCAGCTATAGAGTGTTATGGATGAGGACAGATGAAGGATGCTCAGGATGAATGTTTCACAATAATACTTTTGTGACAAAGTCAGATTAAAAAATTCACACACTGACACACTAACTTAGATGACACCAGTTTATTGTGTGGAATATAAATTAGAATAAATTTAACTGTTAAAGCAACTGCCAATCCAACACTGGCTATCTGTCATAGAAGGGATGAAAAAGCTCACCTCCCTTTCCCAAATGAATCAATTAACACTAAGCAAATAGGCTCTTGAATTTCATCAAGATTATACTCTTTTGATTTTATTTTGATTGAGAAAATTTTAAGTGAGAGAAATGCCATCAGTGAGATACATTTATGTGGCATCTCCTTCCAAAGAGAGATTCTTTACCCACTGGGACTGAGGCTTATTAACCTTGGCCTAATTGTGGTCTTGAGCTGTCACTCATTTATTATTTATTTTCATACCCTCTAACCTGGTTCTCTATCCATTTTAAACAAACAAGACAGCTCTAAGGGCTTTCTTAAACCACCAAGAATACAGGCATTCTTCTGCTTAGATACAGGCCCTGGGTCTACTTTCCCAAAGTGGCTGATCTGTGCAAGACCAGCAGCAGAATTCTTGAGATAAACGAGACTTCATTCTTGCATTTTTAAAAGAGATCCAAGACTGAAAAGCTTTGAGAGAAATCGGAGGGGTATAATTTCAGGCATTTGTCAGCAGAGGCCTGGAGTCCTCCAGGGCTGGCTCCTTAGCCTGAGTATCCAGAGGCCTTAATCATTGGCGCTGTTTCCAAAGTCAACGTGGAAAGTAATCTAATATAGAGTGCCAGAGCTGTATGCACAACTGAAATCACAACGCTGCATCCCCTGAATTATGGACACTGATTTAAGAATATCCCGCCAAGGTAAGTAGTCGATTTTCCTTATCTCCTTCTGTCTGGAAGACATTTCAGTTAGTAACCAAAGTCTATTTTCCATCTTTCCTTTATCTCCACACACAGCGATATTGGCCCAGCCATGTCTCCCTTCTTCTCTTCATCTTTCACTGGCAGTTTCTTTACACATAAAAACACAACCTCGTTCCTCCCTCAGGCTTCCTCTGTCCTTTAATTCTACCCTGAAGTGGAGGCAGAATCTCTCTAATCCTCACCCTTTTCACCTCAACCTCATTTTTGTTCTCTTTCCCTATTTCAAAATGCTGTTCCTCTCAAGCAAGAAAGGCAGGCCAGACCTAGAAAGTAGCCTTGGAGAGAGAACTCAATCCCTAGCTTCCCAAATTTGCCCGAGGAGAAGAGGCATCCTGGCTGCTGGTTACAATACAGACTCTGGGGTAGCTCCACTGAATGAATCTCCAGGGAGTGTTCTGGGAATCTTTCATTTTAATCAGGGCCCCAGGTTATGTTTTATCACCAGGATAGTTTGGGAAACAGATAGTTAATCCAGTGGTTCTCAAACTTCAGTATACCTTCACTAATCCCTTGGAGGGCTGGTTAGAACACAGATTGCTGGGCCCCACCCACAGAGTTCCTGTTTCAGTAAATCTGGGTGAGGCCTGAGAATTTGCATTTCTAACCAGATCCCAGATGCTGCTGCTGGCCTGGGAACCCCACCCTGAGAACCACTGATTCTAGCACAGTGGCTTCATTGGAAACTGAGTTAACTACCTGCGAAGGTTCTTACTCATCAGGACTGATATGCTAATAGTGCGAAATCCCTGTCAAAGAAAAGGTGAGCCGTACTTCTCAATTAAATGTACTAACTAGAGAACACTTACGGGAGAACAATGCTCGCCTCCAAACCTCCTGAAAATGTCTGTAAACATCTCTAATTCTGCTTTTCTCAAGCCCTAGAGTTACCGATACATAAACCAATTTCTTGTTCTTTGTTTTCAAGTTTTGTTTAGTTTCATTTTTGCTTTCAATTGTGTGTGTGTGTGTGTGTGTGTGTGTGTGTGTGTGAGGAAGATTAGCCCTGAGCTAACATCCATGCCAATCCTCCTCTTTTTTGCTGAGGAAGATTGGCCCTGGGCTAACATCCGTGTCCATCTTCCTCTACTTTATATGGGACGCCTGTCACAGCATGGCTTGATGAGCAGTGCATATGTCCACACCCGGGATCCGAACCTGCGAACCTGCCACCAAAGTGGAGCACACGAACTCAATCACTACACCACCCGAGCTGCCTGGCTTTCAATTCTTTCTTCATTGCAAATTATCAGGGTGACTTAGGAATTTTTTGTGTCCCGACCAGAGAATCTCACAACAATTGTAACCTAGTGTCTACGGAAAAAGGTATTCCAATTCCAAACAAATGAGCTTTGAACACACTTTGGAACAGGTCTCACTGATTCCTGTACAGCGTGGTGTGTGTTTCTGTAGGCTCATTACAGGTTGTGGAAATGGTGCAAGAACAGAGCGAGTGACTGGAAGCAGAATGCATCAGCCGGCATTCTGCTGATCAATTAGACATTGATGCCTTGCTCCTGTAAGCAGGTCTTCGGGGAGTGACTAAAAAGGGATCCGATACTTGGATGCTGCGATACTTTTCAGACATTATGAGAGTTAATAAAACTCATTACCTCTTAGCTTCTTAGTTTCCTTCTGGCAAGGGACAAAACGCTAATTTACTCTAGCATAGTCCTGTGTGTGTGTGTGTGCGTCTGTGTGTGCAATTAAAATAACTTTCATGGAGAGCAATGCAGAATGAAAACTGGTTACCAACATTTATCAGTGATTTATTTGTGGAGTCCTACATTTTCAGTGTATTATTATTGTGAGTCTACTTTCTATGTCTGGCTGCTTGGAATATAAACACCAGCAAGAGACCTTATGCATTTATGAGTAAACATTTCCATTCATTGCCACAGACATGAGAAAGCTTAGAATGCACAATTCAGGTTGGTGGGCAAGGGGAGAAGAGAAGGAGAATTTGTGAAAATGTTAATTATTGTTTCATGGTGTAAAGTGTGCAAATGTAGCATGAAGAAAACAATTAACAAAAGGGAAAGGACAAATGTTCTTTTCAGGATCTTGTCTTTAAGCAGAAAAGTTCAAATACGTTACAGAAGGAGAAAAATAAGTATTGGAGATTTATCTTAATTGACAGAACAAATTGAGCTATGTTTTCAATACTTTCTAAAGTATTTGTGTATATATAATGTTTTTGTAAATATGATGAATAGTCAATCAGGATATTAGATGTAAATTAAACTTAGAAGTAACTAGGTGAAAGCAATCACAATTAAAAAAGAATGTAATAGTTCTTTTTTCTGTTTTCAAAACTGCTTCTTTCAAGATTTGTAGACTTAATTTTTACCTGTTGAGGTGAGATGAGACTCTGAGATTCAGCTTTGTACATTGTGCAGGAAAATAACTCAGAAAATATGTTTCTGTCTAGCATAACATTTTGGAGGGGCATGAAGTGAGCTGTGGGAGAATGAAATGAAAAGCCAGCTATCTGGGAAGGTGTAATTCAGAGAAATTTCATAAGGGGCAGACAGTGACTACAAATTTCATAGGATAGATGCGTTGAAAGATAGCCTGCATCCTTTTTTGTTCTTGGAAAAAAATGGTGAAGGGCAACATTTTGTCATTTTTTTTTTTAATTTAAAAAATTCTTATTTTGTATGATTACAAAAGTACTGTGTGCTCATCATATAAAACTCAGTTACAGAGGTATGTGTGAAATAACTTACCCTCTGCCCCAATATTTTTTGAATCGAGTTAGATTCAAAAGCATTCCCATTTTAATCAGAAAACTAGGGTAGATTATAAATAAATGACTAAGTTTACTAAATTTCCTGGAGAATTAATTGGGAATCATAACCACTGGTTCTTGAGTTCACGACATGCTTTCCCAAGCTTTCTCTTTGGGGACTTATAAAAATGTTTATTTTATAACCGCTTTCCTAAGCTGCATCAGTTTAAGAATAAAATTTGATGTTAGATTTTGGCATTCAATAGAATCTGTCAGTTAATCATTCTTTTAGAGGATAAGTCATTGTACACAAATGCTTCACTTTTCCTTTGTGGTCCTATTAATCCATTCATTGATGAATGTCTCATGAAAAAATAAAAAGGTCAGAATGGGCTTTATGGCATATAGACCCACTTGGTTGATAATCTCCAGATTGGACTCGTCTGCTCCTTTAGGAAAGACCAGGCCCAAACACCATGACCTAATAAATCTAATTAGTATGTGGTAAGATAATTGCAGTTGCTGCGATGTGGTTAGCCATGAGTGACACCAATGGGGTTTTTTTTGGCAAGTTTTTAAAATCTTTAAGAGTTTTCATCTCATTGTAATCGTGTAAAGATATTGCAAGGACCTGTGACTGACTTTGGTTCTTTGTGCTAGTGGGGTCTCTATTTAGGTTAAAACGAAGCACTTAGCCCGTCTTCTAAACAATGAAAGGTAGTCACGCTCTAATACCTTAACCCCACAGAGCTATTGTCTCCTTGCAAGTATATTCTATAGGCTTTGCATTCAAGATTGATCTATGCAAATCAGAAAGTCTTTTGTTAAGTAAATTTAGGAATGCAAATAAATATGCAAGAAAAAGAAGCAATTAAAAAATCTTTAACTTACATTACTAGTCATTCAGGTAATAAAGCAATTGAGGAAAAAATAGAAATTACGTGGGGTTGTAAATGTTTATTTATTAAGAGTTGCAACATAGTCTTTAGTCAAAATAGTACTGTGAAACACAGAACTGTGCCATTTGTAAATTTGATTGGGAGCAGATAAACTGAGCTAAATGAAACACTGAGATAATTTATTCTTCTTATAATGTTAATATATACCGATCATTTGTCTATCTCCTAAATATAATTACGGTGTGCCAGATATAGTCTAATCACTCACAATTTATCTTTTTGTTACTTTGTGTAAAGAGGCAAGATAAACATCAAATAATGGCATAAATTTACAAGAGAAAATTTCAGGAAGTCTACTTTGTACTTTTGTCACCTTTGGCCATCCTTTGTCCTCATGGTTAGGACTATGGGGTGGTGATTTTACCTAGTGCTTCTAGATAGGGCAAATCTCAGCGGCATTTTACACATATAGAAGATTTCTAATGGGCATGACGGGGAGATGTGGAACACAGGGCAAGCTGTGTTATTTCTTTCGTAGCTTTGTGCTGGCCCAAGGCCTTCTTCCTTCATCCCATCCCCCTTTGCGCTTACAACGACTGTATGACCTTGAGCAAGCAAATTAACCTCTCAGTGCCTCAGTTGTTTCATCTGTAAAATGGGAATAATAAACATAATACTGTATGAGAGAAATGCTATGTGAATTGAGGAGACTAATGCAAAACGCCCAGCACAGTCTGAGATCTAACAAGTATGCAATAGAAGTAAGCTTATTATTACTTAGCATATATATTATTAGATATGAAAGTTATCCTTCCACATTCATGAACTTGTGAGAATTTGGAGGTGTCTTCCAGTAGAGAGAATAACAACCAACATTTACTGAGTGTTTGCTTGGGGACAGGTATGTTGTTCTCATTCGATGCTCCCAGTTAGGTTTTGTGGCAGAGCTGGGAAAGAGCGGCTGGTGTATCAGGCTTCAGTGCCGGGCACATTCTCACTGTGTGAGATCACTACTGGATTGGCCCTTAGCCTTTTTTTCTCTTTCTATGCTGTTCCTGAGTGAGTTCAACCTTCTGTGCCTTCTACTACCATTGGTGATTCTGTAGTTCCAGCAGATCTTTCTCCTAAGATCCAAGCCTATTATTTCCAAGTGCACACTCTTTATATCAAACTGAACTCCTTTCCCAACTGTCTCTCCTGAATTCTCTATTGTCACTTAATGGCATCACTAGAAACTTTGGAGTTACTTAGGACCCTGGGCTCTTTCCTTTGTCCTCCACGTCCAATTGGTCACCAGGTCCTGCCCCATTCCGACATCAAATTATCTCTCAATTCTTCCCTCTTCCGTCTAGGAGTCATTACTTTAATTTTTATTTATTTATTTATTTATTTATTTATTTTTCCCCAAAGCCCCAGTAGATAGTTGTGTGTCATAGTTGCACATCCTTCTAGTTGCTGTATGTGGGACATGGCCTCAGCATGGCCAGAGAAGCGGTGCATCGGTGTGCGCCCGGGATCCGAACCCGAGCCGCCAGCAGCGGAGTGCGCACACTTAACCGCTAAGCCACGGGGCCGGCCCTAGGAGTCATTACTTTAATTCAGAGCCTCATGAATGGCTTTCCAAAACACACCCTGATTAAGTTTCTCCTTTTCTTTCAGTTTTCCTTCCTGTTCCCCCACGGCCTTCAGGATACACTCCGAATACCTTAGTGAGGCTTCCAGGACACTTTATGATCTGGCTCAACCCACTGCCCACCTTCAATGCTAAGCATCCATCATTCCAGAAGAACCCACTGACTTGAGATTTCCTGCATGATCTGGGCTGCTCCCTCCAAGCCTCTGTATATATGCTCATGTCATTTTCGCAGGTGGGAATATTATAAACTCCTTGATCTCCCTGGCCCCGCTGACTTGGATAATTCCTTTTCCCTGAAAACTGAGCTCATATGTCCTGTGTAGCTTCTCTCCACTATCACCTTCCCCAGTGTAACAAATTGACCCTTCTGTGTAATAGCCAAACACTGTGCAACTTCCCTGCTGTATACTTACTTATCCCATTGTATTTTTATACATGGTTTTCTTAGTTTTCTATTAGTCTGAACGTGTTAAAACCAAGAAGGCATTGGATTAAAGTGGAAAAAACATAGTCTTGGACAGAGACACCCTGGGCTTATTAGCTCTGTAACTTGAGGCAAAAGTTGGTTCAGTTTCCTCTTCTGTAAAACCGAGGTGATAATGTCAGCCTCATAGGATTGCCATGAAGATTAAATGTTATTATTATTATTATTATTTTTTGTGTGTGAGGAAGATCAGCCCTGAGCTAACATCCGATGCCAATCTTCCTCTTTTTGCTGAGGAAGATTGGCCCTGGGCTAACATCCGTGCCCATCTTCCTCTACTTTATATGGGACGCCGCCACAGCGCGGCTTGACAAGCGGTGCGTCAGTGTGCACCTGGGATCCGAACCTATGAAATCCGGGCCGCCAAAGCGGAGAGCGTGCACTTAACCACTGTGCCACGGGGCTGGCCGGGTGTTTGTTATTATTAGTTATATATATATATTTAACCAACATATTAGCATGTAGAAAGTTCTCAACAAATGTCACATAAATTAATAAATTTATTAAATTTTCTGTCTTTTCTCCAGGTGACCAGTAGGATACAATTATAAGACAAAGATATCCAACCATGGTTATGGGCACCCTTATGACTTGTTGGTTCTAGAACCAACAGTACATTGTTTTATAAGAAGGTACATTTGAACTTGGGTTGATGCTATTTAATGGACCATACAGAAAATGCTTCTAAACTGTGGGTTTTCTAAAAATACTATTTTAAACCTTGGAGAAACATGAATTTAGAATTAGAAAGCTGTCTGGCCAAGATTTGGAGAAAAATTCTTACATGGAATTAACATAATTCATAAACGCGGTCTAATACTGCTTCATTTTACCCCAGGTGATGGGTTGGAGAAATGAGAGCTTTGGGAGTCAACTTCCCATCAGGGGCAGAGAGGAGGCAGTAACTGTTACTCTGTGCACGGCAAACAGTCGAGGGAAGCCTGGTGCACGTGAATGACATTGATCAGATTCCTTCTACCACGAAGCTCTTACCAAAAACAGCTCCAGATTGGAGCATTGGATGTTCCATACTCACGTTATTTAACAAAAAAAAAAGTGGGGCCGGCCCCGTGGCTTAGCGGTTAAGTGCGCACGCTCCGCTACTGGCAGCCTGGGTTCGGATCCTGGGTGCTCACAAATGCACGGCTTCTCCAGCCATGCTGAGGCCGCGTCCCACATACAGCAACTAGAAGGATGTGCAACTATGACATACAACTATCTACTGGGGCTTTGGGGGAAAAAAGGAGGAGGATTGGCAATAGATATCAGCTCAGAGCTGGTCTTCCTCAGCAAAAAGAGGAGGATTGGCATGGATGTTAACTCAGGGCTGATCTTCCTCACAAAAAAATAAATAAATAAAATAAAACTGTTTAAAAAAAAAAATGACTTATAAAAAAATAATAATAAAAAAATAAAAAAAAAATAATTGAAGATTTTCTGTCTCTCTCTGTCTACACACATACAACATATAGCATATATAATAGTAAATATGTCATGCATATTTTATATGTTATGATTTTTTAAGCCTTTGAAATGCTTTTCTTTCAAGTGGGTGACAATGCTTTGTTGAAATTCTCACATTTTATTGCCAAGTATCCGTGATATCATTAGTTTTTAATCACACTACAGAGGTCTTGTAGATACTCAATAAATATTTCTCAAATAAGGTTTTTGAATTATAAAAGGTGTAAATCACAAGAAGGGAAGAAGTAAAAGAGAGAGCCAGTTCCACGGCTTTTGGCCCTATTAGCTCTATTTAAGAATTGACATGCGGTATTGGCTAAGATTCTTTTGATGGCAAGTGCAGACACTGGCTCAAGTTAGAATTTGTTGTAAGGACACAGGTAAGCATCATGGAAGCCAAGGTCCCCAAAGTAGAGCTAGGGACCTGAATACACTCTAGGTGTCTTCTCTTTCTCTTCTGTCCACATTCCTCTTGGGTCTCTGCTTGATTTATTTTCCTCTCTCTGCAGCCTCTTTTCTTGACTCCTCTGACTACACAGCAGAATTCAAAGTGGCTACCTCAGCTTCTGAATGTAGCTACTATAGGTCCAGCTACCTGGAGGGCTAAATTTCCCTCTGGGTCCCAAGCGCATTGAGGAGGAAACGATTTTTTTAAAATCCAAAGTTAGTCTTTTATTTTAAATTTCAATTTAATAAAAAAATTTTTCTCCTTCAGTTTTATTGAGATATAATTGACATAGAGCACTGTAAAAATTTAAGGTGTACTGCATAATATAGACTTCATGTACATATATTGTGAAATGATTATCAAAATATGTTTAGTTAACATCTATCATCTCATATAGATACAAAAAAAAAAAAAGTTTTTTGCCTTGTGATGAGAACTTTTAGGATTTACTCTTCGTAACTTTCAAATACACCATACAGCAGTGTTACAGTGATCATGTTGTACATTACATCTGCAGTACTTATTTTTCTTACAACCGGAAGTTTGTACCTTTTGACCACTTTCTTTCAATTCCCCCATCCTCCACACCCCCCTTCTGGTAACCACAAATATGATCTCTTTTCCTACGAGTTTGCTTTTTTAAATTTTAGATTCTACGTGTGAGTGAGACCATACAGTATGTATCTTTCTCTGTCTGACATTTTATTTAGCATAATGCTCTCAAGGTCCATCCATGATCTCGCAAATGGCAGGAGTTCCTTCTTTTCTTATGGCTGAATAGTATTCCATTGTACATACATACCACATTTTCTTTATCTATTTGTCTGTTGATGGACACTTAGGTTGTTTCCGTGTCTTGGCTATTGTAAATAATGCTGTAATGAACATGGGAGTGCAGATATCTCTTTGAGACAGTGTTTCCATTTCCTTCAGATACATACCAAGAAGTGGAATTGCTGGGTCATCTGGTAGTTCTATTTTTAGTTTTTTGAGAAACCTTCATACTGTTTTCCATAGTGGCTGCACCAATTTACAAATCCTGCCAAGAGTGCACAAGGGTTCCCAAGGAGGAAAGGGTTCTGATGGCCACAATTTGAGCCAGGTTCCCAATGGGACTAATCAGCCATGACTAGGTCAAGTTTAGGTCCCTCTAGAAACCTGGAGGGAGTCATTCCTATAACCAAGAGTTTGGACAGAGGGCACTCACCCCCACCCCATAAAAAAGTGAGTCACTTGACAGACAGGGCAAGAAGGGTTAATATTATAGCATTTTTATCAAGAGTGCTTAAAAGTTATTGGCCAAGGTCTAAAATGTCTGTCTTGTCTCACTTCTCAAATTTTTCCCCAATAGTCATTCAAAAAGAAATATTTTAGTTGGACAACACTTAATAATTCACGACATTCTTGGAACATTTATGCTATGTATTCTTCCTTTCATTAGCTCCTTAATTATTTTCTTAGACTATTGACTAGTACCCTCTTCCTGTACTCTTAAGATTTTTTTTTAAAATGTGGTATGATCATGACCCAGTCAAAACTCTTGCAACATTTTAATTTTAAGATTATTAGAATAAAAATTTAAGTAACAGGAAATAACATCCAACAACCCTTAGGTCTGTAAATGGAATAAGGAAGCACAAATTTCCCCATGTCATGCAAATCCCAAATTTGGAGGTTTTTTTACTGACTCACGATGCCTGGCCAGGCAGGAAGCTTCTGCATTTGGCTCCTTCCCTGAGACTTGATGTGCTTGATTGCTATTCCTTCTCTGCCATTTAATTTGTGAACAGTTTCTTATTCTTCCAGAACCCTCAGACAACCATACTGTCGCTAGTTGTCCCTTGCTATGTGCTGGACTCTTTGGGACAATGTGAAACCTGTTGCTCATACCATGTGGTTTGAATGAGGGGAAATCAAGAGTTTCAAATCCTATTTTTGCACAAGCCTATTGTTTTCTTCTTTTTCTAGTACCTTCCCCCTTCAGTGCCATTTTATTAGTCATAGCATGTCACCATTTCTCCTTCACTCTGTTTTTTTTTCTTCCAGGAGAGAATATTCCTTTGCTTTTTTCCCTACCAATCTGCCAACATTTCTCTCATGGTGCCTTCTGGGTCATACCATATCTTCTGCTAGTGACAAACCAAGGGTCCACTGACACTATATGAGCACTCATGATAGTCACTAAAAGGAGGAAATGTTATTTACAAGGTAGTCGTTTTTAAAGAATTTTACTTTTTTGGGGGCTGGCCTGGTGGCGTAGAGGTTAAGTTCACGCGCTCTGCTTCCGCGGCCCAGGGTTCGCCGGTTCGGATCCCTGGCGCAGACCTACTCACCGCTCATCAAGCCATGCTGAGGCAGCATCCCACATAGAGCAACTAGAAGGATGTACAATTATGATATGCAACTATCTACTGGGGCTTTGTGGAGGAATAAAAGGGAAAAAGGAGGAAGATTGGCAACAGATGTTAGCTCAGGGCCAATCTTCCTCAAAAAAAAAAAAAAGAATTTCACTTTTTTGGGCTGGCCCTATGGCATAGTGGTTAAGTTTGCACGCTCTGCTTTGGTGGCACGGGGTTCGCACTTTTGGATCCCAGGTGCAGACCTATGCACCTCTTGTCAAGCCATGCTATGGCAGGCATCCCACATATAAAGTAGAGGAAGATGGGCATGGATGTTAGCCCAGGGCCAATCTTCCTCAGCAAAAAGAGGAGGATTGGCAACAGATGTTAGCTCGGGACTAATCTTCCTTACACACACAAAAAAAGAATTTTACTTTTTTTAAAAGAAGTTATTTTAAAATATATAAATATGTATGAACTTAATTTAAAAATAGAAGAGGATAGGGGCCAGCCTGGTGGTGTAGCAGTTAAGTTTGCGTGCTCTGCTTCGGTGGCCCAGGGATTACAGGTTTGGATCCCGTACGCAAATTGATGCACCGCTTGTCAAGCCATGCTGTGGTGGCGTCCCATATAAAGTAGAGGAAGATGGGCACGGATGTTAGCCCAGGGCCAGTCTTCCTCAGCAAAAAGAGGAGGATTGGCAACAGATGTTAGCTCAGGGCTAGTCTTCCTCACACACACAAAATAGAAGAGGATGTATCAAAGGTATAGCTTGAGAAGTCTTGTTCTCTTCTCTATTGCCATCTATCCTGTTCCCCATTCCACACACCTTTATACAGGTAACCACTTGTTTTAATCCTTGGGTACCCTTCCAGTGTTTCTTTATTGCAAAAACAAGAAAATACAAATACATGTTATTTTTCAACTTTATTACACAAAAAATATGTTGCTATAAACACTGTTGCATGGCTGGCCCCATGGCTTAGCGGTTAAGTGCACGTGCTCCACTGTTGGCGGCCGAGGTTCGGATCCCGGGCGCGCACCGATGCACCGCTTCTCCGGCCATGCTGAGGCCACATCCCACATACAGCAACTAGAGGGATGTGCAGCTATGACATACAACTATGCTACTGGGGCTTTGGGGGGAAAAATAAATAAATAAAATAAAAAAAATAAAAATAAAAAAAATAAACACTGTTGCATTAGTTAGCTACTGCTGCATAACAAGTTACCCCCTTAAACCTAGCATCTTAAAACAACAAACACGTGTTATCTCACACAGTTTCCGAGAGTGCTGAATCCAAGATTGACTTGGCTGGGTGATTTTGGCTCAAGGTCTCACATGAGGTCTGTCAAACTGTTGGTCTGAGCCGCAGTCATCTGAAAGCTTGGCTGTGGATAGAGGGTCTATTTCCAAGCAGATGGCTCACTCACATGGCTATTGGCAGGAGGCCTTAATTCTCTGCCCCTTGGGACTGTCAGTGTCCTCATGACACTGACTGTGCAATTCAAGAGAAAGGGCAAGAAGGAAGTAATAGTGCCTTTTATGACCTACTCTCTGCAGTCATACACCACCACTTCTGCTCTTATTCTCTTCGTGAGAAACATGTGACTAAGCCTGGCCCACACGCAAGGGGAGGCGCATTGGCTCTACCTACTGAAGGGAAAAGTATCAAAGATTTTGTGCACATATTTTAATATCATCGTATTTTAATTGTTTAGCACCATTTTTTAAAAAAAGTAACAATACCTACATGGAGATTTTTCTACACCTGTAAATATAAAGCTTTCCCATTCTTTTCTCCACTGTGTGAACGTGCCATAGCCAATTTAACAAGTTTCCTATACATGAGCACTTGGATTGTTTTCCCCCTTTGCTATTATAAATAATGCAAACATGAATAATCTTTGTATATTTAGAATGTATGTAGGCATATCTTAGGATAATTCCCCAAAAGTAGGATTGCCAGGTCAAAGGGTAAATGCATTTGTCATTTGAATATATATTTCCAACTTGACCTCCATAGAGGGCGTACTTCCCCTATATTCTCACCCACAGGATATGTTGTCATAATTTCGAATTTTTGCCCATCTGATAGATAAGAAATTATATTTCCATAGAATTTTAACACATATATACTTTGTCATATTATAATATAGTTGATCATCTTGTCACATGTTTTAGGCCTTGTACGCTTCCTTTTCTGCGACCTGTCTATTCATGGCCATTCTTTGTTGACATCACAGATAATTGCAGCACCTTTTTCTCTTCATGTTGTGTGTGTGTGTGTTGTGCAAGTATGTAAAGAATAAGGAATTTCTCTGGTTTTGTACTTCTCTCCTCTACCTTCTCCAGTCTGATTTTGTTTGATTTTATACTCCCTCCCTATTTTCCTTCTCACCACCCACGTGGTGTACAAAGACTATTGGTCAATTAATTTCAGCTACTCCTAGTGATGAATTCATCAGATAGCTCATTAGGTAGATGCTTCATGCCTTTTGCACTCACTGCATGAAAGAAGCAGATGACACATAAGAGATGGATAGGCAATAACACCTGTGATGCTCTTCTCACATGTGGGAGCTGCAGAGCCCCATCTTGTTTCATTTCAAAGAGCTGATAAGGCCACAGTGGTGGACGGGTTCTCAGACCTGACTACTGGAGAAAACAGCTGCAAGATTTTAATGACCTTTCAGGAAGCATGGGGGAATTCTGGAAAGTCTAATGAGCTTCTGAAACCACCTGTATAACATCCCCCAGCAAAGTTGTATCTTCAAAAAGAAATAAAGAGAATGCAGAATCCATTCGCTTTCCTTTTATCTTGCTAAATCATTCCTAACTTTAATTTGTTTGTATAATTCTGACTCAGGAGTATCTGAACAAAATTGGGCTTATACTTTTCATTTTTATTTTTTTGAAAACTTTTTTTTTTAAATAATTTTATTTATTTATTTTTTCCCCCAAAGCCCCAGTAGATAGTTGTATGTCATAGCTGCGCATCCTTCCCGTTGCTGTACGTGGGACGCGGCCTCCGCATGGCCATAGAAGCGGTGCGTCGGTGTGCGCCCTGGATCCGAACCCGGGCCGCCAGCAGCTGAGCACGCACACTTAACCGCTAAGCCTCGGGGCTGGCCCGGGCTTATACTTTTTATATGAAAGTGAATCAAGTGTAGGGATTGGAAAGGTACATGTATTAGAAAGAAAACCTTCCAGCCAGAGATAATTTCACTAACTAAGGTTATGAGTTAAAAGTCCATAAACACTTAGAGAAATCTAAAATGATGACAGGTGGTCATTTTCTCAAGAAAACCTCCTTAGCTCAACAACTGTCATAACAAATATGGAAACAACAGTGATGTGAACGTGTTGTTGGGTGTGATTTCTAGGGGTTGGGCTCTGTGTCAGTTTCCTAGGGCAGCCGTATCAAAGTCTGACAAACTGGCTAGCTTAAAACAACAGAAATTTATTCTCGCACAGTTCTGAAAGCTACAAGTTAGAAATCAAGATGTTGGCAGGGAAATGTTCTCTCTGAAACCTCTAGGGGAGGGGCCTTTCATGTCTCTTCCAGCTTCTGGTAGCCCCAGGCGTTCCTTGGCATAACTTGCATGTTTGCCTCTGTCTTCACATGGCCATCTCCCCTCATATTGGATTAGAGGCCACTGTAATGACCTCATGTTAACTTGATTATATCTGCAGAGACTATTTCCAAATAGGGCTACATTCACAGGTGAGGGAAGGTTAGTACTTGACTATACCTTTTTGGAGGACACAATTCAGCCCATAACAGGCTCCAAGCCTCTCCTTTCTCTAATGGGTTTGCTGTATCCTTCAGGCTCTACCACTGGGTTTCAAATTCCTAAGAGAAAACACAGATCAGTTGACGCGAGTGTAAATTCTTAAAATCTGGCTGGGGCTTTTGCCCTGCATATCAAACCTCGAAGAAATGCCTTTAATCCTCAGTCTTTAAGCATAGATAGGGACTTGCTCCAAGACCCAGCCCGGGCTTTGCTGAGAAGCGCTCACCTCCCTGGCGGGAAGGGAAGAGTCTCAGGTGTGCTGGTTCCGGTCTCTGCATCATCTCCATCTCTCTTCCAGGAAAGCTCCCCACCCTCCTCTTTATTCTTGGGAACTCCGTTCATGACTTTGTATCAAGCTGCTGCCAGCATCTTGAAGATGAAGTGGGATGGGGAGAATGTCTGCAGATTCATGCTGCAACCTGAAGGATTTCTGTTCCTTCTTGTGAGCTTGTGTAACACTAGATCAAAATCTTCTCTTCACTCAGACCAACAATGTGCTGATTGCTGACTACCCTCCTGAGGGGAGAATTTCATGAAGTCCATTTGCAGGGCCATTACCTGTCTCTGTGCCCTTGTACTCTGACATGACAGACAAGGCGGAATTGAAAAAGGGCAATATTTTAAGCCAAAGACCTTGGTAATACATTGATGGATAGGCATTGAGAGGGTGTGTTATTGCTGGTGGGAATGTAAAATGGTGGAGCTGCTGTGGAAAACAGCATGGTGGCTCCTCAAAAAATTAAACAGAATTACTGTACGATCCAGCAATTCCACTTCTGGGCATACACCCAAAAGAAGTGAAAACAGGGGCACTAACAGATATTTGTGCACGCAAGTTCGTAGCAGCGTTATTCATAATAGCCAAAGGTGGAAACAACCCAAATGTCCATCGATGAATGAATGAACAAACTGTGGTGTACACACACAATGGAATATTATTCAGCCTTAAAAAGGAAGGAAACTCTGATACATGCTACAACATGGATGAACATTGAAGACATTATGCTAAGTGAAATAAGTGAGTCAAAAGGGAAAATATTGTATGATTCCTCTTTTATGAGGTTCCTAGAGTAAACAAATTCTTAGAGACAAAGTGAATGGTGGATGGCAGGAGCTTGGGGGAAGGGAGAATGGGGAGTTATTGTTTAATAGGTACAGAGTTTCAGTTTAGGATGATGAAAAATTTCTGGAGATGGATGGTGGTGATGGTTGCACAACAATATGTATGTACTTAATACCACTGAACTCTACGCTTACAAATGGTTAAAATGGTAAATTTTATGTTCTGTATCTTTTACTATTATTTTAAAAAAAAAGGATATGCTAGCTCCCCTGTGATGGAAGAAACTGACCAGGCCAGTGGTGGTGGCCGCCCCTCTGCTGGTGGTGACTCCTTTGATGCAGTGAAGCCTGGTCGCATCAGACAATCAGGTTATCGGGGATCAGTAAGGAAAGGGTGGAGAAGGGTGATTTGATATGGAGCTGTATTTTATTCCAAGGAATCTCAAAGAGCAAAATACATCCTCTGGTTTTCTAAAACCAAATATTATACCAGCAGACATTTTGATATTCAAAATTTCCAATTAAAGATTCATTATAGTGAAGAAATTGGTAGTCATCTCATCTATCTCATGTGTAAATGCAGAATAAGAAACTAAAACGTGTGGCTTTCTAATTCCAGCCAGGTCTGTGCTCTTCGTAAAAGCTTGATGTCACCTCTCTCCACGTTGCTCTCTTGTGATCAAGGGTAGTTGTCAAGTTGAAAATGGTAAATGACCCTTCAGCCTTTGCTGAGAGACATTATCTATTCAATTAATGGGCCATAAAATGATTTAGGTAAAAGACAAGACTGCAATTTCTTCTTCCAAAGGAGAAAGACGATACTGTCTAATTTACCAAACTTCAAGCTTTTAAAAGGTTTTAGGAAATGTGAAATATCACTTGCATAGGATTATAGAAGCCACAAAAGGAAACCAGAAGCTGAGAGGCAAAGAAAGACTATGGGCACATTCTGAAGAGGAAAAACCCCACCAGCTCCTTTCTGCATATGTGAACATTTATGGCTCGTGAATGACTTCCTGCAGGAGGACTGCTCATTTGATTAGAGCACACGTTGATATGGAACGAGGGGAACAGTTATTCGTGCACTTAAAAATTAAATGTAGAAGGGCCGGGCCGGTGGCACAAGCAGTTAAGTGCGCGTGCTCCACTGCGGCGGCCTGGGGTTCGCCAGTTCGGATCCCGGGCGTGCACCGATGCACCGCTTGTTAAGCCATGCTGTCCCATATAAAGTGGAGGAAGATGGGCACAGATGTTAGCCCAGGGCCAGTCTTGCTCAGCAAAAAAAAAAAAAGAAGAAGAAGAAGAAGAGGAGGATTGGCATTGGATGTTAGCTCAGGGCTGGTCCTCCTCACCAAAAAAAAAAAAAAAAAATTAAATGTACAAAGCAAATGAGTGTGACCTCATATGGAATATACACAGAGCCTTTGCTCTTTGTCATACGTGCTGTGAATGAGTACAGTTGCTTGATAAAAATAACCAGAGGCAGAAGGGAAAGTGTGTGGAACACGGTAGCGCCCCCAGGTGGTATTAAGGTGCCATCGTGTAGGGGGTGCTATGCTCTGGACTTTAGAATCTTGACAGAAATTTTCTGTAGTCTCCACCCCATGAGATTGTTAACTTGATCAATACCCGAAGAGGTTCTTTAATTCAGGACCTTATAATAACGTCACAAAGGTTAGTTGAGAACGGTTGGACTATGCGATGGAGCGACACCACTGTTTTCTGAAACCGCCGGCTAGCATGAGTTTCTCTACTAGAAATACCTTACAGCGCGGCTCTGGCATTAACCTCCAGCTCCGCGTGAGGACGCTGGTGAGACCGTCAGCTGGGCCTGTCTCTGGAAGAGTCTCCATTGCTCATGCCCAGCTCCCCTCGGCTGCTCTGTTCTTTTCTGGCTCCACCTCTGCGGTTTCCCATGACCTGTTCCAGCCACCAACCACAGAAACTGTCTCTGTCTGTGCTTGCTCAGAGTTCTCAAGAGCCGAGGTTTGCTAGCTTTTGGAAGTCCCCTGCCTCCTCCTGGGAAGGTCTCCCCACTGCCCTGCACTGCAGCCCTCTTCTCTGCTCTCTCCCAAGGCCCCTCTGAGCCCTGGGATAGGGGTGGGATGCACTGAGGGTCCTGCTCTACTTTCTAACATTAGCAGGGCAGATTCTGGTTTGAATTGCATCTGAAAAATTCTCCCCCAATAAAGCAGGAGTTATGAACTCTAGGATTTATTCAATCATCCATTCATTCATTCAATCTTGGTCTTTCTTTTCTACAGTAATGACAGCAATCAAAAAAATAAATTTGATAGTGTCATTTTCCTGCTCAAAATCTCCTCGAGGGGCCAGCCTGATGGTGTAGTGGTTAAGTCCCTGCACACCGCTTTGGTGGCCCAGGGTTTGTGGGTTCAGATCCTGGGTGTGGAGCTGCACACTGCTCATAGAGCCATGCTGTGGTGGCAACCTATGTACAAAATGGAGGAGGATTGGCATAGATATGACCTCAGGGACAATCTTCCTCAAGCAAAAAGAGGAAGATTGGCAACAAATGTTAGCTCAGGGCCAATCTTCTTCACCAAAAAAAAAAAAAAAAACTCCTTGAAGTCCCATTGCCCTTAAAACAAACCCCAAGTCTTTTTCTTGGCCTACACGTCAGTCCTTCATTCACCGAGTATTTATTGCGTGTCCCATGCTCTGTGCAGGGCCAGTTTTACATGCTTGAGATGGATCAGGGAAGCAAACAGATGAGATCCCTGTGCCGTGGGAGCTTGCATTCTGGGAAGGAAAGAGAGTGAAAAATAAATATGCCACATAAGAGAACTAAAAAGTTTGTTAGAAGGTGATAAACACTATGAAAAAGGAAAGAGTAGCACACAGTGCAGGTATGTGGCATCAGTTGCCTTTTTAATTGAGCCTCTAGCTGCCTCTCTCCAGCCCATGGGCCTCCACTGACTACCAAGTGCTCTGCCCCAGGACCTTTGCACTTCTTGCTGCCTGGAGCTCCTTCCCCATATATCCAGTTTGCTCCTCACTTCAGTCAGTTTTCTGCCCAAATGCCGTCTCCTCTGAGAAGACCTTATAGCCCATTTAAAGGCCCACCTCCAGCGTCTTCTCTTCCCTTATCTTGCTCTGTTTTTCTTCATGATACACTATCATATAATATTTGTATTGGTTTATTTATTTGTTGTCTCTCTCCCCACACGAGAACATAAGCACCATGAGGTCAGGGGTTTTGTATGATTTTTCCACTTTTCTATCATCAGCACCTAGCATTTACTTGGCTCCAAGTTCTGAGCTGCTGCTGAGGGAGGAGGTGGAAATTGATGGGGCTAACAATAGGACCTTACTCAAGCTTCCTCAATTATCACACATTCTCTCTGCAGGCTGCCCCAGGGTGTCCGTCTAATGCTCACCCATCTCAAACTCCATGAGGGTATTTATAATATGAATTAAGGGCTCTGATTACGCTGACACCAAATTTGTATGTTCTGTCCTCAGCTTGAAGAGCTTTGTTACAATAACAATGGCTAACATTTGTGGACTCTTACTGTGCACTCACTTCTCCATAATCTCTTTATGTGCCTCCAACCTTTTCCTTCCCACCCCTCTGAGGTGGATACTAGTATCATGCCCATTTTATGGATGAGGGAACTGAGGCACAAGATCACACAGCTGGTGCAAGGCTGAGCCAAGATGGAAGACCGGCCCCTGACTCAAGGATTCTGTCTTCCCTATAGTGTAGTGCTGCCTGGTTCTAGAACATCCGTCATTTTGGAAGATAGGTTTCCATATGCCCACAGTCCAAGTCTCTTCCCAGCCCCTACACAGGGCCACGCAGGCAGACACTCTTTTTTGATTCCCGCTACAAGGTTGCCCCAAATCCCTGTCAGGTCTCCCCTGTTGACAAGCTGAGGAGGATAGCATGGGAACCTCAGAATTTCTTTCTTCTTCCCATCCTAAGGCCCAGGGAAGAGTCAGTTGGAATCTACCTCCTCTGGGCTTACTTCCTTTAACCTGGGCCACACGGGGGTCCTGCTGGGCCCATGGCGAGGAGAGTACCCCACAAGCTGGAGGGGCACCAAAGTCCCTCTTCCTATAGCTGTTGGTGGGTGCAGGGCCTTTTGAATCTGGTTCTCCTTCCACAGACAGTTCTACTCTCTAGTAATGTTTTTAAATTTTGCATCTTATAGACACAATTTTGTCCTTCATCAGAGCTCCCTTATAGAGTGGGAGTGCAGGGTGGGAAAGAGGCCTTGACCTCTTCCCCTAAAGGTTAGAGGGTCTGACCCAACACAAAGCAACATGCATTTGGACTTAGTTTTCATTTCAACAGAGAGGTGATGATTTTCCAAAGTGACATATAATCATTAGCCTCCTAGTTGGATTGGAAAATGGATCTCTCTTTGCAGCTTCTGTGCTCAAACCACTTCATCACACTGTTGTCTTCTGGTCATTTCAATTAGAGTGCAGACTGTCTAGCAGAGTATCACATCCCCAATAACATGGTGGCTGGAATAAGCACAGGGAGACAAGAAGGAATGATGTGAATCATACTCTGTTTCCTGGAATACCCAGTTTGCATGTCTGTGGGTGACTGAGGCTGGTCTGCCACTCAACGTCTACTTAATGTGTTCTGATCTTCTGGGATACAGACTTCTGTAACAGAGGGGGTAAAAAATCGGCATTCTTAGCCACTAGGACACCATTTGACTGCAATATTGCTTCAGGGCCCAAAGACTTGCCCCTTGCCAGTGAACTAAAATACATCTCTCCAGAAGATCTGGTTTGCTTCTAAGAAGAACCTCATATTACTGAACATTGAGCCTCGATTGTCAATTTTGTGGGAACCAGAGAACGAAATGTTATGATTCTTTGTCTACTTCCACTGAGTGTGTATTGCATGTAGTGCAAAAGTTCAAAACCAGAACATTCCATTTGCACACTCTTCTAGCTGCATAGTCCTGTGGGAGACTTGGCAGAGGAAAACTACAGCTTAGTACCAGCTTCTGCTCTTAAAGGATTCAGGTCTTCTGCCTTGGACCTAATGGCTTCTATGACAAGGAAAATGAAACAGGAAAATGTTAGTTGACGATCATGGAGCCTACTGATCCTGGTAAAAAATTATTGAGATGAATTGAGGATCAGGCCAGTTTAAGAGAAGGGAGAGGTGCCTTCCCGCTGAAGTTAGCAGAGCGTGTTGTGAGCACAGCACATTTTCTGCATCATATTGACGGCTACTGCTTTGTATCCCATGGATTCCCAGTAAAAGTTGATAATTGAAATGGACGTAAAAGGCTGTGCCACATAAATTTTAAAAAGCGGTTAATTCAATATGAAATGGAAATACTTTCAAACTAAAGAGAGAACATAAAACGTGTTTAAATACGTCAGATAAAATAGATAATTTCCAGTAAACATTAGGGAGCAATAATAAAAGAAAAACAAGATGAGGGAACTATTTGAATGAAGTCATAGATGTTCTGTGAAGCACTATGTTATGCAGATGATGACACTGGACTTGATGGGCCAAAACTAATATCAATAAATTTGATCAAGGGTAAATGTAAAGGCCTTTGATTTGTCAGATAAAAATCAGCGTCAGAGGTCCAGGTGGGGGTGACTTAGCTTGGCCCTTAGGTGTCAAATAGGCTGCACCTGTGTGTGAGCTGTCAGTGGCTGACAGGAGATTGTGTTGAGAAGGAATCTGAGGACACTTCTGGCTTCCAGGGAACAATGTGCCCCAGTACGTAGCATGGTCTGACGTAGATGCACAGGGTTACACAAGCAGTGAATAGCATCGCATTTTAGTAGATTACAAGTTCTGAACGTGTCAACAGTAGAATGTGACTGCCTCTCATCACTAGACTTTGTTAGAGGAAGTACAATGTCAGGAGGAAGGGAGGTGACACATTGCAGGGTACTGCGCTCAGGACTGGGTATTGCACTTCTGAGGGATGTGGATGGGCTCACTAGAGTGTGTCGGAGGAGGGCACCCGGATGGTAAAGAGATTTGAAACCATGTCAAATGAAGAATTAAAGTACTAGGGCTGTTTGGATATGAACAAGATTAAGAGGGTCGCTGTGAAAGATGACGTGAGTGGAGCCATATTAAAATAGAGCCGGTGCAGCCATTTGGGAGGAACTGCTCTGCACCTCTTGTTTTCTTTATCTTCCAAACTGGACCAAACCACCAACATTCCAAGAAGTCAGTAAGGACGAGAATATCCTGTTTGCAAGGACAGGCGAAACTGGACTTTGCTGATGACCGAATCGCTAACCAATCCATGAGGTGCCAGTCTAGCCTTTTGCCTGATAACTGAATCTTCAGCCCATCTATGAAGTACAAGCCTAGCCTTACCTCATCCAGCACCAGCGAACTCTTCTTTAACACAACTCACCTCATCTTCCTCCCTTTTTCCCATTAAAAACCCCCTTTCCTGTAATCGGGACACTATTTTGGTTTCTACCTGAATCTGTGCTCCCTGAATTATGATTCTTTGATCCCAAATAAATGCTTTGCCCTTTAAATTGGTTTCTGTTCTTGTAGATTGACAGCCACTTACTGCCGTGATATGTAACTGTTATGCTGAAGAAGAATTAGGTTTATTCACAGGGCAGAAATAAGACCAGTGAGTTGAAGTCGTAAGGAGTCAGATTTCCACTTAATTTAAGGAAGGATTCCTTAGCAGTTCAAGTCTTTTGCAAGTGAAACCCTTCCGAGTGAAACAGCGAGGCCCCTGCTGGTGGAGGTGTATTAGCAGCGACTAGATGACCTGGATTGCCAATTTTGCGAGAATGTTATAGAACAAACTAAAAGTTTGAATGCAAGGATGTTGAAGATTCCTCTGACTTTAAGATTCCCTGCCCCAGAGACAAGGGAGACAAAGGGAATCGAGGGTTAAAGGGAAAGGCTGCCTCACCCTGAGCTTCCTCCCCGGTGAGCCTGCTTCCCACCTGGCAGCTGACGAGCTGGTCTAATTCTATCATTCAGGCCCCAGAGGCCTCTGAACTCACCCTATTATCCGAAAGCCCAGCCCGGTTTGGGACTGTCTGCTTTTTTAAGCGGCAGTGTTGCTTATCTCAGTCACTGCCCGGTTTTAGTCTCTTTAGATGCCTCATCTCCAGCCCCAGGCCTACTCTGACCCTGACTGCAAGTTTCGCTGATGGCCCCGAGCTTTGCCAGGAGATGGGCAGGTCAGGACAATGCAGTAGAAGATGGCAAAGTACGGACTGTTTGCTATTACAATTAGGTGAACTATTATTTGGCTTAAAAAAGAAAGTACATCCAAGGTAATAATTAATGGGTCATTTCTAACGTGAAAAGTGATTTCTAATAATGTCTCCAGCCTTGACTTTGTCAACATTTTAATCAAAGACTTGGATGACTATAAATAAAGCTTACTTACCAAATTAGTGGATAACATAAAGTTGAAGGAGATTACAAATATATGGGATCAAAATTCCAAAAGACCACATTGTCTGGCTAGAATAATAAATCAGATCTAAGAAACAGAAATGTAAAGGGGATTAATATGAAGTTCTACACTGGAATCTGAAAACCCAGCTGGACAAATTCGCATGGAGAGACTCATACATTGGCAGCTACCTTGAATAATTTGGAACAGTATGGTCTAATAGAATAATATGTAATTTTACATTTTCAAGTAGGTCTATTAACTGAAGTAAAAAGAAGCAGATAAAATTAGTTTTAATAATATATTTTATTGAGCTCAATTTATCTAAAATATTATCATTTCAACATGTAATCCATATAAAAATTATTGAGATATTTACATTTTTTATATGAAATCCAGTGTGTATTTTACACTCAGAGCACATCTTAATCTGGAAGCTACATTTTCATTGGAAATAGTTAATCTGTACTTAGATTTCATAAAATGTACAGTTAAAATAGTAGGTTCACATACCAAGTTTCAAACATATTTAAAGAACTTCCAAAGACTGAACTGCGTACCTGTTTTTCAACTTAAAATTTAAGTTATACAAATTAAAATAATTTAGTTCCTCAGACACACTGGCCACATAGCAAATGCTCAGTAGCCACATATGGCTGGTGGCTGCCATATTGGACCACGTGGCTCTAGAAGTTTTAGTCGGCTAGAGTTGTTTAGGAGTCTATAGTGTAATGTGGCTATTAATAATGTGAAATAATAAAGGTGCAGGATTTGGAACAAGGAAGTTGACAGTTTCATTCTTTTCCACTTTCGTTGGATTTATGTGGAGCATTTCATTCACATCCAGGTAGCAGGATTAAAAGGAATATAGACAGGCAGGGTGTGTGTGTATGCGTATGAGGATATGAAGTGGGGTCATGACCACAGCTTCCGCATACATGGAGAGTTGGCCAGTGAGGGGAGACTTACCTGAGAATGTCAGATTAGTGCCAGCGTGGCAACTCAGCATTAAGAACATTCCAGTGGTCATACGGGCTCTCCTGTGCATTAGTGAACTGACGACCCCTGGAGGGCAACAATCTTTTGGGGGAGTTGTGGTAGCGGATTTTCAAGAAGGAATGGCTTTGTGAGCTGGATCACCGTCAGAGGCCCTTTCAACTTTGATTGAACAAATTCCTCTCTTTTTCTTAGGGACCATTCAGGATTCTTTTTGGGGGGGAACAAAATAAAATTTCTGAGTTAGAAGGGACTTGAGAGGTTGTCTAGATTACCCGTCTCGTTTTCTAGATGACAAACAGGGACCCCCAGAGGTTAGGTGGTGCTCAGGGTCATATGGCTGTTTGGGCTTGGAGGCATCTGGAAGTGCCCAGGTTATATCCTCTCCAGGTGAACATAAGCATTGTTGAAAGGAAGAATTTTTAGGTGGAGGCACAGGGAGCAAAGCTATCCTTACTGCTTTCTTTCCCGCTTAGAATAAAAGGAGAGTTATCAAGTTTGATGCGTGCTAAATGCCTGTGCTGATTCCTGAAAGGTGAAGGCTGGGTTCCTTTAGCTAAAACCAGTGGGTTGGCGCCACCTACAGGATTTATGGAAAAGAGACGCGCAGCATTTTCCTATGAGGGCACTTAACTTTCAGCACAAAAGTCGGATTTATTTAAGGCCATCTGAAAATTACTATTATTAATATTCAAAAGAGGCTGCTAACTAGTGCTTTTGCTTAGGGAAAAAGTATAGCCAGATAAATCAGAGGTTTAGGAGTATCAGAGAGGGCTGTGTGCCTCTGGGATGCGTCGTTGGGACCATCTTAACAAAAATCTTTCCCTTCTCCCCCAAAGACCCACCATTTACCAAGGCTTTGCTCCTTAGGCTCTTAAAAACTTTGCCCATCAAAGCCTTGTCTTTTAATAAAATACAGTTACTAGGGAGTGTTACACTTGAGAGAGGCAGAAGGGAGTAATGAGAACAACATAGGCTTTTGACTTCCGCAGACTTAGGTTCAGCTCCAACTATGGTGACATCGACGGGTGACCACTGGGCTCAGCTTTTCATCTGCAAGAACAATAATGTCTGCCTCGTACGGTTGTCGTGAGGATTAAAGACACGCAAGGCCCTAGTATCAAGTCTGGAAGTTCTACAAGACTAACTGTAATGACTTTTTTTTTTTTTTTTTGAGGAAGATCAGCCCTGAGCTAACATCCATGCCAATCCTCCTCTTTTTGCTGAGGAAGACCGGCTCTGAGCTAACATCTATTGCCAATCCTCCTCCTTTTTTTCCGCAAAGCCCCAGTAGATAGTTGTATGTCATAGCTGCACATCCTTCCAGTTGCTGTATGTGGGACGCGGCCTCAGCATGGCCGGACAAGCGGTGCGTTGGTGCGCACCCGCGATCTGAACCCGGGCCACCAGTAGCGCAGGGCGCACTTAACCGCTAAGCCACAGGGCCGGCCCCTGTAATGACTTTTTAATCAGTTCTGACCTCACAGGGCGTTTTGATATCTATGATGATAGGAACTTTGTAGTTCTCTGCAGACTCCCTAGAACAACAGCTGGGTGAGCCGGGGGTGCCCTGGCAAGCCCCCGACCACAAATATTTTCTCCATTATTCTCCTCAGCTCCGTGCGAACTTTCCTTTTCTGCTCTTACCTATTTGTGCCTTTCTGATAGCGTTGGCCATGTTCTGACTTTCAGAATATGGTAGTTGGTGTATTCGTCTGAACTCCACTTTTAGATTATAAATTCATTGTGGACAGAGACTGCATTTTACACGTTTCAAGTCGCCCCAGCATCTGGCATCTTGCTTGCTCATAAAAGGCACTTAAAATGAGATTATTGAGTGAATGTACAAAGCACAGGAAGACCCTATCATAGGACATATCGGGGGAAATTATTAATAAAACAGGCCTTAATTGCTGGAAATATTTTACCTCTTTTTGATGACTGTTCTAGGGGGTGACTCGTTTGGAAGGGCTGCGAAAGCCCCAAGTATTTCTATGGGCGATTCCAGTCCATCCCCCCTTCCATGTAAATACACCTTCAAATCCCTCCCCCTTTCCACCCAGGATGTTGCCCCGAGTGCCTTCTGTATAAAAGTTCTGGATCTGGGTGGGCAACCAGCTTGTGCCTTCTCGGGATTTTCCTCTACGAAGTGGACCACTTTGCTCTTCTTTCCACCTATACCAGAGCGCCCTCTGCTGGAAATACCCAGAGGTAATTCGCAAGACTCCACTTCCAGAATTGACACTTGCCTCCTCCTGTGCTGGGAAAGATGACCCTTTTTCTCTCAGCATGGGGGCAAGATGGTGTTTCGACTTTCTTTTTCTTTTTCCTCATCCCTCCCCTCAGCCAGGACCGAACTCTTTCACGGAAGCGAGCATTTCCGGTCGTGGAGTGGCCGTGAGCCAGGGAGAGCGGCTCTGCTCTGCTTCAGTCTGTCCCGCCGCGAGCTCAGCTCAGGTTCCCACGGTGCTAAGCTCCCTGACCTTGTTCAGGGTGAAAGGGCGCTGCGCAGCTGGCTGAGCCCTTCAGAAGTGCACCTGGAAACTCTAAACGTATTTGCCTTGAGATGGTGAATTAATTAAGATGCAGCACGGGGTTAGAACGCAGCATCGATGCAGCGAATTCGAATTCAGTTTAGAAGGGGGCATAATACTGGCTCCGGGTTTTCCCGCAGCCAGCATGAGGAGGAAAGCATGATCAGACACGACCGTGTGGCGAAGAACAATGAGGGTCGCTCCGCACACCTCAACCAACAACAAAGCTGTACTAACAGGTGCACACTCGGGTGTGAGACCCGCTTACTAGCCCGAGTTTCACGCCTCACCCCAGCTTTACAGTGGTTGTGAGGTAAACTTGAGGCCCGTCTGACTTGTCTGTTTTGAACCGTTGAAAATGCGAAGATCAAAACTGCAAATGCCAAGGGTCTGCTGTTCTTGGTTTATATCTAAAAATAAACCAGCTGCACCGGAGAAGTACAACTATTCCTGGGGCCGAAACAAAGAAAAAGTTCTACTGACCTGTAGAGAATATTGTATTATGTAGTGAACGATATCCTCAACAATGTTCTTACAATGAATATGCATGTCCTATGGTTATTTCTGTTAATATTGCCTCATTGTAGGCTGAGGGCATGCTACTGAAGCACAACTTACTAGAAATAATTTGAGGGTGGGGTGGGGCTGTGTTTGGTATATAAGAAGAATTCGGTCCAAAATACACACCAGGAAGAATATTCTGGCAAAGTGGCAAGTCACTGGCATTTGCCTGAGTACATTTTCTTCCATAGCAAACCTTCCAAGCTGGTTGAAGATACTATTTTCAGCAATGGATTATCCTCCGTCCTAGTTGTTAAATGATCATTTTTATTTCTTAATACTCAGCAAAAACCCCATCTCACCACAATTAATGAACACAGGATCTTTCTGACCTTGAGCAGAACATTAGATTATTTAAATTGAAATGTAGAAGACTGAGAGAATCCATCATCTTGCAGTGCAATGCAATGCAGAAAACTTGTTAGCCAAGGATTTAATAACTCCGAGCTACTGTGTAGCATCGCTTCTCTGTCAGTTTTCATCATTAGATCAATTATATATCATGTAATGCTGGGCAAAACACATGGAAGGTTGTATTGATTTAGCCCAGACAAGATAATTTGTCCAGGCTCATATTTTCAAAAATTATCAGTAGTAGTTTTTTCCTCTTTAAAATTGGTAGAAAAAAATAGGTGATGAATATTTTTTGCTGTAATTTGTGTATCTGTTTTTATGAAGCTTCTAAATGTCAGAACAGGGGCTGGGTTTTAAGTGAACTGTCCTGCACCTGCTGTGGTTTGAGTGGCAACGTTGTTCAGAGGAACCACGTTGGGATGTGAGTATGGAAGGTTACGCAAGATGTGCCCATCAGAGGCTTTTGTGGTTAACATAGACCAAGCATTCTTAAGGAGGGAGGCTCAGGAGGGTGTTGGGGCAATATCACTCCCAAACGGGTGATAATTGATTCTTGGGGGGGATGGGCACAAAAATATCTTAGATATTTCAATAGGTAGTACATTGGTTTGTGGCCCTCCAAAGTGACACAGTGCATAAATAGCATATCTGTAGTAGTAAAATTTCATGATTAGGAAAAGATGTCTCTTGGCGTGGAAAGGTATATAAATGCTGATGCAGCTCTCCTGGTGTGATAGACGTCATGTAGTGATGATGAGGATGATGACAGATGCTTTTTTTTTTTTTTTAACGCTAAATGTTACTCCTTGTTTATCTATTTTGATTTTATTTCATCGTGGTAAGAACACTTAATAACAAACTCAGCTTTCTCATGTGCAAAGTGAATGTAATAATTATCTGCCCCACAGGTTATGATGATTAAATGCAATAATGTGTGTACATATCTGAAATGCTTGGTACAGTAAATATTAGCTCTCTTCTCTTGCCGCCTCTTTGCCTCCTAGACTGGAGCGCTTTCCACTTTATTTATTTATTTTATTTTTTTAAGATTTTATTTATTTATTTTTCCCCCAAAGCCCCAGTACATAGTTGTCTGTCATAGCTGCACATCCTTCTAGTTGCTGTATGTGGGACGCAGCCTCAGCATGGCTGGAGAAGTGGTGCCTCGGTGCGCACCCGGGATCCGAACCCGGGCCGCCGGCAGCAGAGCGCACGCACTTAACCGCTAAGCCACGGGGCCGGCCCATCCACTTTAAATTATTGAAGATTATTATAATAGCAACTACAACAAGGTGTGAAATGATGCTTCTGTACTATAACATTCTATGTGACTTTAAAAAAAATTGTGGTAAGAACACTTAACATGAGATCTACGCTGTTAGAAATTTTTAAGTGTACAATATAGTATTGCCGACTGTAGGTACAATGTTGTATAGTAGATCTCCAGAACTTGTTCATCTTGCTTAACTGAAACTTTCTGCCTGTTGATCAGTAACTCCCCATTTCCCCTTCCCCCCAGCTCCTGACAATCACCATTCCGCTATTTGATTACTTTAGAATCCTCATATAAGTGGAACCATGCTGTATTTGTCTTTCTGTGACTGGCTTATTTCCTTGAGCATAATATCTTTAAGGTTCACCTGTGTTGTAGCATATGACAGGATTCTCTTCTTTTTTAAGCTGAGTAATATTCCATTGTATGCATATACCACATTATCTTTATCCTTCATCCATCGATGCACATATAGGTTGTTTCCACCTCTTGGCTATTGTGAATAGTGCTGCAGTGAACATGGGCATGCTAATATCTCTTCAAGATCCTGATTTCAATTCTTGTAGATAAATACCCTAAAGTGGGAAGCTGGATCACATGCTAGTTCTATTTCGAACTTTTTGAGGATCCTCTACACTGTTTCCTGTAGCGGCTGCACCATTTCGCCTTCCCACCGACAGTGCACGAGGGTTCCAATTTCTCCACATGCTCGCCAACCCTTGTCTCTCATGACAGACTTTTTATTGAGGGCGTATCATGTGCTAGGCATCAGATATACAAGATGTCATTTAATCTTCAGGAGACCACGTATGGAAGTGGAGGCTTGGCGAGGTTAGGCAAGATGTCCAGGGAGGCAGTAATGTTTGGTGTTGGAGAACTCAGGCTGAGGCACGAGGCCAGGCCTCAAAGTACAGCATCTACTAGTCATCTGACTCTGCTAAGCCTCGATTCTGCAATTATAAATTGGAAATATTAATAGTACCTCTCTAAAAGGTTACTGTGAGAATTATATGAGCAAATGCATATAAAGTGCTAAGCAAAGTGAGTAAATGTTGGATATTGTTATAATAATTTTTATTCTTAAGTCCTTTGCCCTTAGTCACTCCCTTTTTGTTTCAACTGGAGGGCTGTGCTTGGTTTCAATATGTGTGTGCTTTTTTTTGCTCATCTCCACTTCTTGTGTTTAATTTCTTCCCCTGAACTTGACAAACATCAGTAAATATGCCTCTAGGGATAATAAGCCGACTTTTCAGAGGATAGACAAGCATATAACAATATTCAATTTCATAGATACTATTTTATCTTTCAAATATATTAGATGTTTGAAATGCATCTCCAATAAAAGACAAATGACTAACTAGAACATTTTTTGTACATATATGACAGAGGATTAATATAATTAATATCCAAAGAAATTTGACAAATCACTAAGAAACAATTAATATTCCAGTTGAAAAATGGGCAAAGGACATGAGGGAATTCATGCCAAAAAACAAATACAAATGGCTAATAAACATGAAAAAGTGTTCACTCTGTAATATTATAATAATAAATTATCATTTTTGTTCATAAAATGGGCAAAATTTTAAATAATCAGAATATCCATTGCTGGTGAGAATGGGAAAAAGTAAGCAATCATACACTCTTGTTGGCAGCATAAAATGATTTAACTCACGAATAAAATAAATAAGCTCTTTCTGGAGGAAAGTTTGTGTGTGTCAAAAGCCTTAAAAAATATGCAAGCCTTTGACCTAACAATTCCACTTCTAGGAATTTATCTTAAGGTAAAAATAGATGAGTGGAAAGATGTATGTATAGAGATGTTCAGTGCATATGTATTTATAATAAGAAAAAATTAGAAACAACCTCAATGTTCGGTAATAGCTATTACAGTTGTTATTGTCAAAGATGAAACTGTTCAGTGAGATGGAAAGATTTTTTTCAAGTAATACCGTTGAAGCCAAAATCAGACCTATGCTCTGATACCATGTTTGTTTAAGAGGGGAAAAGTGTGCATGTAAGCATGGAAAAATATTGGAAGCACATACCTATAAATTGTGAAAGCACTTGCCTTTGTATGTAGAATTACAGGTGATTATTTTCTCTTTTTTGATTTTTCTGTAATGAGCATGTATTATGTTTTAGTTACTATTGCTGCATAACAGACCGTTGTAAACACAGTGGCACAAAGCAACTAGTCATTTTACTATGTTGACAAGTTCTGTGGGTCAAGAATTTGGAAAGGTCAGAGCAGGGACAGCTTGTCTCTCTTCATCATGTCTCAGACGTGATGACATGTCTGCTTCAAGTGTTGTTGCTTCAAGTCTTCTGCTGGGAAGACTCGAAGTCCAGGGGTGACTCAACGGCTGGGAGCTGGAACCATCTGAAGCCTCCTTCCCTCCCATGTCTGACCCGTGGGCCAGAAGGATTTGAAGACTGGATCTGCCTGCTGGAGTGCCAAACTGTGGCCTCTCCATGTGGCGTGGCTCCCTCCCAGCATGGCGGCCTCTGTGTACTGGGGCTTCTCACATGGTGGCTCAGGGCTCCAAGTGTGAGCGGTACAGTGAGCCAGGCAGACGCTGCATTGCCTTTTTTTCTTTTTCTTTTATTTTTTTTGGTGAGGAAGATTAGCCCTGAGCTAATATCTGTTACCAATCCTCCTCTTTTTGCTGAGGAAGATTGGCCCTAGGCTAACTAACATCCGTGCCCATCCTCCTCTACTTTATATGTGGGACGCCTGCCATAGCATGGCTTGATGAGTGGTGCATAGGTCTGCGCCTGGGATCCAAACCTGCGAACCCTGGGCTGCCAAAGTGGAGCGAACTTAACCACTATGCCACTGGGCTGGCCCCTGCATTGCCTTTTCTGATTTGCCCTTGGAATTTGCGTGGTATCACTTCTGCTGCCTCTATGGGGCAAAAGTCATAAGCCTGTCCAAATTCAAGGCAGAAGAGACATAGACACCATCTCTTGGTCACGTTGTAGAAAAGTGAGATGGGGGATATTGTTGCAGCCATCTTTGGAAAACACACACATATTACTTTTGTAATTAGGAAAAAAAACTCCATAAATATCATTGCTTTTTTTTAAAGCTTACTATAAAATATCTACGAGCCTAATTCTCTGAGGTTTGGCTTGGAGGACCATTTTGCATAATTGACTTGAGAACAACCTTCCCCAGCATCTGTGTGTTGTTCTCTGTGTCCTGGGTGAGCTCCCTGCCCTTGATGCATTCCGGTATGTGGGCACGAGGGTGGAAGTGGAGATGAGTGGGGGGAGGGTTGCTAGATAAAATACAGGATGCCCAGTTAAATCTGAATTTCAGATGAAAAACAAATAAATGTTCAGTATAAGGATGTCCCAAATATTGCACGGGCCATCCTTATACTAAACAATTATTCATTGTTTATCTGAAATTCACATTTAACTGGGTGTCTTGCATTATTGTTTTGCTAAATCTGGCAGCTGTAATTGGGGAGACATCTGGAGATAAGCCTGAGTGGGCCGCTGCCATCTTCTCGTGACTCTCCCTTTGTTGGGCAATGAAGGGAAGAGATTTTGGCAGTGGTAGGGGATTCTATTTTCAGCGTGGGCATCAATACTGTCTGAGAATAGAACAGGGCAAGAAATGGGGAGAGAGAAAGAATGTTTTCCAACATGTGAGGGGAATCAGCCAGTAGAGGCTGGAAACCTGGACTTGATTCCTGGACTTGTGGAAAACGCATTATGACCTTGGATAAGTCACTAAATCCCCCTGTGGCCAAGTTTCATGTGCGAATCATACGAACCTGACATAGATTGTTGGGAAGATGAATATGAGGTGAGTAAAACTGCTTTGAAAACCCCAAAAGAATTCATAGAAAGGAAGATTTAAAGTGTTGTTGCTAGTTCCCTCTCATTCTGAGGCTGTCAGCACGGGGCAGTGGGAGGCACACCCGAGGGGCTTTCTCTACAAGATTTTCAGCCATGAGCTCACATCACTGTTTTTAAACAAAATATCACTCCTAAGTGTTGTTGCTTTTGAAAGTCTGTCATCCCCTGTCCCACCATGAACTACATGAACTAGGACCATAGCAGGCATTTCTGTTAAGTAAAGAGTTAAATATGTCATTAAATTAAGTCCTTGTTTTTTTCCTCTTCTTTTGTCCACTGTGACTGCCTCTTTAGGGGAGTTCACACAAGTTAGAGGCTAATGTGCTCTAAAAAGTTACATTGTTTTCCTTCTTGCTTTGCTAAAATACAATTCCAGCAGCTAAAATTAAGACTAGTGAATTTATGCCTGTTTCCAAATAGAGATTTGGCCAATGGCAAAAGTTTTTTTTTTTATTTATCAGTTGCTAGGTAGAAAAGGCTCTTGCATAGCTGCAAACTGGTATAGTTCTGCACAGCAAGAGAAGGGCAGGCAGCCTGCTCTCCTAAGAGGAAGTAATTTTTATATCATTCTTGGAAAGATAGAAGAGATAATCAGTTTTTTATTGTTTGTATTGCTGGTGATTTAATTAGAGCAAAACTTTTAATAAGTAGGGATTGTCTGGAATCTGCAGATTTGCCCCCACTCCAATTCTGCTTTTTAGCTCTTAGAGCATTGTTTAGCAAATACTCAAATATTTGCTGAGTATTAATTTAGTAAAACAAGCCACTCTTAAGAAAAAGTCACATTATAAGTTTATTAAAAATAAACACGTTAAAACAATTTTTATGATATCCTGAGGTGGGTATATATTCAGCTCAGTTTCTTATTTTTATATTTCCTATTTTAGGTGTAGCATTGTAGACATAGAACGTATAATGAGACTGTCTAGAACTGTGATTGAGGCCTGGCAAAATCCCTAGTCATCACAGAAAGGTGAATTTATATCTATAAATACAAAAAAATTATATGTATAAATATATAAATAATATATATAATTTATATAAAAGCACTACACAGTACTTAGTCAAGGGGAAATGTGTATGTTAAAAATAAATTATTTTCCACAATTAAAGAAATAAAAATTAAAAAAATAAATTAGGGATCTAGGATGTATGCTTATGTCACTAGAAATTTAAACAATTGCATTCACAAAATATTCTTCACAGTAATCATAGTTTTACCATATGCTAGATAACATCGTCACAAAAATGTTCTGGAAAACCATCCACTGGAGTCATTTCTCGTTGGCATTGTTTATTGGTTATTTGTAGCTTATTTTATGATGGGTTAGACTATATCTATATTTTATTGCTCTTGTTCGTACATTAGGTTCTCATGGAGGTGAGATCTTGTTCTCCAGGGCCTGGCACATAACTGACTCTTAGTAAATACTCAACGAACAGGGTGAAAGAGCTGATGAGTAGTAGTTCTTAAACTTGGCTATTATAACCACGGCTTAAGGAGCTTAAGTCAATTCCTCAGGGTCACACGGTAAGAGATGGTGTGGGGACTCCAATCCAGGACCCCAGGGCCTGTGCTCTTAACTGTTATGTTCAATTGCCTGTTATGGTTAGTTGTTATGTTTAATTGCCTTTTAAGATGATATATGCTTACATATGTGTGTGTATATATGTATATGTGTGTGCATATATATATTTAATATAAAATATTAAATGTCTTAGAATTCAGAGATATCTCATGAGACTTGGATGCTCAGAGGAGGTTTGGGGAAGGGACTAGGATTTGAACTGGGGCTTGAAGGATGGGAAGCATTTCAATAGGTAGACTGGAAATGGATTATGAGGGAGGAACAGAATAAGCAAAGGTGAGGAGGTGGGAAAATGCAGAGTTCCTGCAGGAGGGGAGTGAAGATAAGACTGGGAAGGTAGGGTGGAGGAAGGCCTTGTAACCAATTTGTTGTTTTATTTCCACTTGTGTATACCAGTGCCTCAAGTGTCAACAAAAAGTAATGGAAATAGACTTAACAGCAGTGAATTATCAGTAATTATAGTATGCTAATCTCTCATAAGGGTTCTGGAGAATTAAAATTCTTTTCTCAGATAGTTTTTATCTTTGGATCTGAACCACGTCAAGTATTTTCTGCTGTTCTCTCAAGGACAGCATTCTTTCCTATCTCTTTTATGCCTGCTCCACTGTTCTGCGGCAGACAGAGAGATGAAAGGGACGCCGGCCTGCCTGGCTGCAGTTGGCTCTGCCCAGCCCCTCTCTGTTGGATCTGCCTGGGTCTCCCTTGCGTTCCTGGGAGACAACACAGAGGTTTGGGCGCTAGCTTTATGTCTCTTTGGTTAGGGCAAGAGGCCGGCCGTCGCAGGAAACACTTTCCTGTAAACAATAAAGCGAAACTAATATCCTTAATGGCCAAATTGGAAGGGTTGTTAGCTATTTGCCATACTGCCTATCTATGCAGATGAGTTCTGATTACTGATAACTGTGCATGTCTGGGATCAGAGTGAAGTTTGTGCACATTATGTTGGGGTGACAGCTCAGGGGTTGGCGGGAGGAGAACCAGAGAGTTGTGTTTGGAATCTACTTGTGCAGCGCTTCTATCTGAAAATACTTTGTCAAGTTTTCATTTCCTAAATATGGATCATTATTGTTTCGTCCTCCTGCTCCAAAGACTTTCTATAATCTTGGAGTACTTGAGACAACTAACAAAAGAAGAGTTTAATTCTACTCATTTGTCTTTGCTCTTAAAAAAATGTTTTTTCATGTCTCCTCCTAATGAAACTGAGTTTTCATTACTTTTATCCTATATTTTCAGGGATGGGATATTGTGTTTCAGTTTCTTTTCTAAAAATGTCAATTTAATCTTTTCAGTCTGGAGCTAATTAATCAGTGTTGGTAGGTAAGACATTTATATTGATTGCCTTTTCCCTTAAAATAAATTTTTTTTTTTTTTGCTCTGGGTTATGTTGATGGTACAAAATTCAAAAGACCTGAAAATTTATGTTAAAAGGAAGCTTTCCTCTTATTTCTCGAGCTATTCATTTCCTGTTCACAGAAGCAACCACTGTTTCTTGTGAATCATTTCAGAGAAGTCTCCAGGACATTAAAGCTTTGTGTGTGTGTGTGTGTGTGTGTAAATGTGTGTGTGTTTGTGTATCCCTTTAAAAGTTACACATACACACAAATGGTGGTATATACATGCTGTTCTTCATCTTGCATGTTGCATTACATGTGTTGGACATATGACATATAAATCTACCTAATTAGTTTCAATAGCTACATAGTATTCCACTTACCTAAGCAGTTCTTTAGCTAGATATTTTATTGTTCCTGTGAAAATTCTTGTACGTGGGGCCGGCCTCGTGGCTTAGCGGTTAAGTGCTCGCGCTCCACTACTGATGGCTCGGGTTCGGATCCCGGGCGCGCACCGACGCACTGCTTGTCCGGCCATGCTGAGGCCGCGTCCCACATACAGTAACTAGAGAAGGACGTGCAACTATGACATACAGCTATCTACTGGGGCTTTGGGGAGAAAAAGGGAAAAAAAGGAGGAGGATTGGCAATAGATGTTAGCTCAGGGCCGGTCTTCCTCAGCAAAAAGAGGAGGATTGGCATGGATGTTAGCTCAGGGCAGATCTTCCCCATAAAAAAAAAAAAAGAAAATTCTTGTACAAACAGCATTTGTTATAAGTGTGAGCATAGCTGTAGGATCAATTTTGAAATACAGAATTGCTAGGCCACAGAGTATATACATTAAATGTATTTGATGTATATTTTATTTTATTTTATTTTATTTATTTTTTTTTTTTTAAAGATTTTATTTATTTATTTTTTCCCCCCAAAGCCCCAGTAGATAGTTGTATGTCATAGCTGCACATCCTTCTAGTTGCTGTATGTGGGACGCGGCCTCAGCATGGCCGGACAAGTGGTGCGTCGGTGCGCACCCGGGATCCGAACCCGGGTCGCCAGCAGTGGAGCGCGCTCACCTAACCACCAAGCCACGGGGCCGGCCCCTGATGTATATTTTAAAATAGCTCCTCCCAAGAAGTTGTATAAATTTATATTTCCACCAACAATGTATGAAAGTGCTAGTTTGTCAATTTTCTCACCAATGCACTGTGTCATCAAATTTTTTGTGCTTGCTAATATGAAAGTGATAATGGTATCTCATTGCAATTTTACCTATCATTTTTCTTACGATAAGTAAAATTGAGCATGTTTTTACATGTATGAAAGACCTTTGTATTTCTTTTTTTTTTTTTTTTTGTGAGGGAGATCAGCCCTGACCTAACATCCGTGCTAATCCTCCTCTTTTTGCTGAGGAAGACTGGCTCTGAGCTAACATCTATTGCCAATCCTCCTCCTTTATTCCCCCAAAGCCCCAGCGGATAGTTGTATGTCATAGTTGCACATCCTTCTAGTTGCTGTATGTGGGATGCGGCCTCAGCATGGTGGGAGAAGCGGTGGGTCAGTGCACACCCGGATCCAAACCCTGGGCGGCCAGCAGCGGAGCGCGCGCACTTAACCGCTAAGCCACCGGGCCGACCCCCTTTGTATTTCTTTTGTATGTGCTATTTACCCTTTTATCTATTTTTGGTGATTAGTCTTTTTCTTATTGACTTTAGGCATTCTTTATATATTAATGAATTATTAGTTTATTGTCTGTGATGGTTGTCTGTAAATATTTTCCTCATAAATTATCATTTCTTTTGATTTCATTAATGTATTCTTTAATGGCTTTTGGATGTTGTATTCTACTAAAGCTTCTCCAACTCTGAAAGTATTAAAAAAATTCTTTTTCATGTTTTTTTCTGATACTTTTGTGTGTATGTGTGTGTATTTACACTTAAATCTTTGATTAATTTAGAATTTATTTTGGTGTGTAAATAAGGTAGGGATCTCTTGTTTTTAATTTTTATTTTTGAGGTAAGTACTCAGTTGTCACAATATTATTTATTAGTTAATCTATCTTTTCTTTGCTTATTTGAAAGTCCACCTTTATTGTATACTAAATTCCTGAATGAATTTGGGCTTATTTCTAGACTATGTTCTTTTCCATTGAGGATGCAAAGCAAATCTGACAACTTTTAAAGGGATTTTTGTGAAATGATTCAGAATTTAATTGAAACACAGTATTTCCTATCATTTTAGACAAAATAATCAGAATTTTAAGAGATTTTTATTTTCGATTTGTTAAAATTACCCAAAGACTTTTAGATTTATGCAATATTTTGAACCCAGCCTTTAGTGCAAAATGCCTCTACTTTGTGCTAGTGAAAAATTGTGGGTTCCCGTGTGAACATTGTGCCTGAAAATAAAGTATTTCGAATTTGTTTTATTAACTCTTCTTTTTTTTATTAACTCTTCTTTTTTGCTGTTTTGATGTTTAATATTGAAATATATTTGTGTAAAATTACTGTTGTCAGCATTGTTATGTCTCCTTACCTTCTCACTAAAAATGAAACTTTCAAATATATCTCCATTTACTTTTTCTTCCAAGGAAAAAACTATAAAAATTGTGGTAAAATATACGTAACATGAGATTGACCATGTTAACAATTTCTGAGTGTATATATAGTTCAATGGCATTAAGTGCATTCACATTGTTGTGCAACCATCACCACTAACTGTTTACTTTTGAAGATAAACATACAGCTTGTATTTAAAGACAGAGATCAGCTTAAAAATGGTATGTGGAATCCTTAAGAAGCAGAATCCCGTCAGTAATTTGAAGCTGATGCACATAGCGTCTTTCTGGAACACAAATGCGGTCTGTAAAAGGAATGCGTTTCTTGGCTCTAAATGCCAGTACATTAAATCTGGCCATTTAGAAATTGATCTGAAACCTGGTTCTTAAACTCTCGGCTTCAGCCTGCGCTCAGGGACCAAGCTGTGGCCTCTACCCTTGGTTATTGCTAAGACGGTGGGACCTGTCAGCACCCCCCACTCAGTAGCTGTGGCCTTCTTTGTGGAATTGTCGAAGGCCCAGAGCTTTTTATTTTTTGGATGGGGTTCTCCTAAAGTTGTTTAGGTAAATGGAGAAATGCCTCTTTCACACCTCCTGAATACTTGTCTCTGCCCACTTCTCAACCTGCTTCAGGTGTTGTTATTATTTTTTTTTTGCATATAGACCTATGTCAGTGGCGCTCTGAATGAAAAGGTGCTAGCCTGCCATATTGCGGCTCACTGTCACATACAAAGTGTTATCCAGGCGGGACTCTAAGGGCCATCCTTCCGAGTGGAGAGGCACACTTGCAAACGGAGTGTTCTTCTCTGTCTTGCGGAGGGATGTATGTGAATGAATGGGAGCAGGAGAGAGTCAATTAAAGGAAGCTCTTGGCCGCTCACAGCAGAGTCAGCTCTTGGAGCCAGATCAGGAGCAGCTGTGCCATTCTTCCTGACAAAATCCTGACCCTCTGCACAGCGAAGAGGCTGCTCTTCAGCAGATTGCTGCTGTAACAGAAAATGTAAGGGGCATCGTTGTTCCGTTTTCCTGTTGCATCCTATTTTGTGCATTCTTCTTGGTTGTGCTTATTTGCATAACTGGTCTCACAAAAGTTAAAAATTGTCATCCCGTTATGGAAAATTATAGAACATGACAGATTACATGTGTTACTGGAATTAATTTTTGCATGAGAAGGGAATAAAGATTTCCCCTGTCTCCACTTTCTAGATCATGCTGAGAGAAGCTGGAAAGAGGAAAAAAGTCTGAGCAAGCATTGAACCAACTGATGCAAATTAGTAAGTGTGAGAAACAACGTCAGATTTTTTTTTTTTCTATAGATGACTTGAAGCTAAAAGGGTCAGTTTTTCTCATCTATAAAGTAAAAATAATAATAGTGTGTTCCTTGTAGGGTTGTGGTGAGGGTTAACAGACAGTGCTCAAAAGACTGCCTGGTATTGAGTAATCTGAATGCTCGCTGTTGTTAGGGGTATTATAACTACTTCTCTCATTTCTCAGTCCATCTCTGAGTATATTCTGAGACACCAGCAGTTTTTTTTTTCTTGGTGAGGAAGATTGGCCCTGAGCTAACATCTGTGCTCATCTTCCTCTATTTTGTATGTGGGTCACTGCCACCGCACAACCTAATGAGCTGTGGATAGGTCCACGCCTGGGATCCGAACCTGTGAACCCAGGGCCACCGAAGTGGAGCACACGAACTTAACCACTATGCCACTGGGTTGGCCCCAACATTGGCATTTTTGAGACCCTCTCTTTCACATTTTCTTCCTGTTTGAGCATTGCTTCCACTTGTTCTTAAGAGGCAAAAACTACTATGATCCCAATCCCACTGCGAAACAAAACAAAACGGCAGCAAGGTTGCTACAAATTATATTTTGATTTGGATCAGAGCTAGAGGTTACATTGCTTTTTTTTTTTCCTTAATAAATAATGTTTTCTTTAAGTGTATTTGTTCACAGAAGGATATTTTGGAAGAGAATATGTACTTCTGGAATCTTAGAGTTGGAAGGTTTTCATTCATTCATTCAACTGCCAGGGGCTGTTCCCTTAGCTAGGAATACAAAGGTGAGTTAAGCAGATGTGGTTCTTGCCCTCAGGGAGCTTTCTTTCTAGAAGGGAAGATAGGCAACAAACATGTGAACAAGCAGACAAGGCAACTTTAACTATAAATAAGTTTCATAAAAAAACAAAACAAGTGGGCTGGCCTGGTGGTGCAGTGGTTAAGTGTGCGCACTCTGCGTTGTTGGCCCGGGGTTTGCAGGTTTGGATCTTGGGCGTGGACCAACGCACCGCTTGTCATGCCATCCTGTGGCAGTGTCCCATATAAAGTAGAGGAAGATGGGCACGGATGTTAGCTCAGAGCCGGTCTTCCTCAGCAAAAAGAGGAGGATTGGCATTGGATGTTAGCTCTCAGGGCTGATCTTCCTCACACACACAAAAATAACAAAAAAACAAAGCATATTGATAAAGAGGGACTAGGTGGGGGAGGGGGTTGCTCTAGAACAGGTGGTCTTGGAAGGTTTTTTTAAGAAGGTGGCATTTGAAGCCCAAGTGGTGAGGAGGAGGAATGAGCTCTGGAAGATCTGGGGGAAGAGTGTTCAAACCAGAGGGAACAACAAGTGCCAAGTCCTAAGGCAGAAGCCACGTTGGTTTGTTCGAAGGACTGAAAGGCCGCATAGACAAAAGGATAGATTGAGTCTGGAGAGGGAGGCAGGGCAAGAGCTTGTAGGGCCTTCTCTCATGGTAAGGAATTTAGATTTTATTGTAGGTGGAATGTGAAGCCACTTGAGGGCTTTAAGGGAGAAGTCACGACCTAATTTATGTTTTCAGTTGCTCTGGTGGCTGAGCAGAGAATGAATTGAAGTGAAGAGCAAAGAGTGGAACCAGGGAGACGGGTTAGGAAGCTGTCGCAGTGGCCCTGCTGAGAGAGATGAGGGGGGCTTGAGCTGGGGTCATCTTGCAGGAGAGAAGAGTCACTCTGGGGACTTGTTGTGGACATACAGTCAACATGACATGCTAATAGTTGGATGTGGGGGTTGAGCAAAGGAGAAGTCTCAAGGTTTTGAGATGTCTCTACCCCAAGGTTTTGGCTTGAACAACCTGGTGAACTTTGAGTTTATCTAGTCCAGTAATTCCCCGACTTTTGAATTCTATGAACCATAAACATAAAAGAAATAGTGGGGTAGTCAGCATAGTGATGCTATTTTTACTTTTGCCGTGTAAGTCAAAGAACCAAAAGCAACAAGGATCATCATCTCCTACAACTGCTATTTCATAGAAGAGTGGAGACTCTAACAATGAAAAAGTAGGAAGGAGTAATTTTGTGTAATCTCAAAATTAAGAGCAAGATTTTAAATTCAAATTTGAAAGTGAACTCTAGGAAAAATTCATGATCTTTTTTTTTATTGTTTTGTTTTGGATCAGTAGAAATTTTGTCATAGCTGGATAGGTATTTGGGAACCACTGGTCTGGTTCATTTTTCCAATTTAGGGAGAAATGCCAGTTATGGCATCTCGGACAAATGTTCTTCTAGCTCCTGCGTGAATACTTGCCCTGGAGGGGCGTGCATCGTTTCCCCAGGCGGCCCATCGAATTGTGGAAGAGATCTAATTGATGGATGGCTTCCCTACCACATTCACGTCCTGGCCCTGCCCTCTGGATGTGCACAGAGCAAAGCTAATCTCTCTTCAACATCTCAGTCTTTCAAACATCTGAAGACAGCGGTCATGTCCACTGTTTTTTAAAGGGTGAACATTTCTAGCTCCTTTAACTAATTCTCACTGGATACAAGTGTAGAACAAACAATGTGGACAATGAAGGTTCCTGAGATTCTTGCTCTTTAAGTCACACCGTAGGCATTCAGTGGGTGTTTGGTATCTGTTCTACTGTTCAGTCTCACACACGGAAAAAGAAAGTTGGAGAAAAAACATTCCCTTTAAGCAGATGTAAAGGCTAGACACTTGGACATCTATTTTGGAATTGAGGCAGGATGAAAAATTTAAATGCACACACAGGTCTTAATCTCATAACCCCCTTGGGCATTAACATCATTTGTTTAAGAGAGACCTGGATTTAGAGGACAAATTAATTCATGTTCAAAGCTTTAGGGCTTTAAAAAAACCTGGCCCTGCTTGTGATTAACGTCAGGGAGACTATTTCTGACTTAACAGGCATGTAATTTAGAACTAACGTTTGTGAAAACACCTAGTGCAGTGCTGGCTACTAGGTAGAGGTTTGTTTCTTTTCTTTTCTTCTTGCCTTCCTGACTACTTTTCCTCCTTCCTCCCTCTTCTTTGAATCTGTTAAGAGAGTACTGCTAGAGTTCATTGTATCTCCATCATGTTAAAGCACAGAGTTGTTAAACGTCTGGTTCCAACTTGATGGTCCTTTGACTCTTACATACTTAACAAGAAAAATATGCTCCATTGAGACAGTCCTCTAAGAATGCTGTTTCCTAAGTTTTGCTCATATTGGACATCCAGAATTCTAAATATAGTAGGTAGGGTTCCCTAGTTTAGATATTTGTACTTAACAATAAACAAAGTCAGAGGCATAGGATGAAAAAAAATTTGCGCGCAGGAGACACAGATGGCTCCCATGAGGTAGTGGGGGGTCTTAACTTTTCCTTGTATTTCTAACAGTTTTGCTTTTTGTCTTTGGGTGCTATCCAGTTGAGTTTCTGAAGGTGTGGCGTGGTGATTCTGTCTTCCATGTGGATGATACATTTTGTCAATACATATGAGGTGTGTCTTAAATCTTTTGGCTTGAATTTCAGTCTGCCTGATGTTCAACTTGAACTCCTTTTTTCTTTTTGTTTAGTAAAGACCTGGAGCGTCTTTGTCTCCAGTGTTAATTGCTAACGTTGGTGGATTCTTGTTTCGGCGATGGGGGGAGAAGGACTTGGGGAAGGCACAGCGGCCAGCCTCAGATGGACCCCTTTCAGGAAAGCTTTCCTGACTCTGGGACTTGCTTCACTCTACAGCCACTGAGTATATTTCGTTCTGCTCGCACACTGTTGTCTGTGCACGCCACGCGAATGTAGTTCACTGTGGACATTCTGTCTCCCCACCTGGAACTGCACATTCCTTGTTGATAGGTTTTTTAATCCGCACAGAACAGGAGGCTGTGATCCACATACTGATGAACTTTCCCACATAGAGGGCATTTTCTCTGGCAAATACTTCAAAGTTGCAAAAACTACCCCCTCCCCTGAGGAATTTGCTATTATTTTGTGCTTCCTGTCCACGTGGAGATGCTAATTCTATAAATCAAATGCAATGTCAAGGGCATGCTTACTATGAAAAAATTCTGTTGTAGAGAATTGGAGGCCCAGTTAATTACCAATAGGATAACACTTACCATTATTTATATGTTTCTTGTTAAAGTTATTAAGAATTTCCTAAATGCTCTTTTCCTCAACATTTTATTATGAACAGTTTCAAATATATAGAAAAGTCGAAAGAGTTTTATGGTAAACACTGGTATAGCTAACTAGATTTAGGTGCTGGCCGGTGATAGTCCTTATATTTTGCTGCCAGCAGATGTTAAACATTTCTAGATGTTTACAGGAAATAATTATGGATGTGACAAAGATTTAGCTACAAGATGTTTATTGGTGTCCAAGCATAAAATTGGAAAAATTCAAAATGTTTAATTAATTACTTGTTTTCAATCTTGCCTTTACATTAGAATCATTTGGAGAGCTTCAAAAAAATACTGATATCGGGACTGCCCCCCCCATATTCATAATTAATTATTCTGAGGTGGGACCTAGGCAAGTAATTATAATATGCAGGTAGAGTTGAAAACCTCTGGGATACAATATATTTATGAGTTATTATTTAAAGGAATACTATGGAGCCATTAAAATGATGCTATGGAAGAATATTTATTGACATAGGAAAATGTTCAAGATATATTGACTTATGGGGGAAAAAACAGATTACAACATACTACATATAACATGATTCTAGTTTTATAGGAATAAAATTTTATATCTGCCTACAATTACTTAACAGATCCATTCCAAAAAATTAGTGATAGTCATCTCTGATTGATTATTTTTTCCTTCTTATTGCTTATCTGTATTTTCCAGATTTTTCCTTAGGAGCACACATTTCATTGGTAATAAAAATAAGAGTTAAAAGTTAAATATTTAAAAATATTTTCCAGATATTTATGAAGCTTTCCCAGAACATGTCAATTTATTAGTGATTTGTGTGAACTGGAAACACAGAGCTTACATAAATCCTGGATGACACACCTCAATGGTCTAAATGGAGCTTAAACTATTTAGAAATCAGGCCCATTAAGTCAACCTTTCTCTAACGCTGGTAACTCTGGGCCTGCTTCTGATTTGGAAGGTCATGGAGGGGACCAGGAAGCCACGATGATTCTTGTCACAGACCACACCTTTGAAACACAGCAGTATGTATGTAATCTACTATTATCAGAAATACATACCTATGAGAGCAAATCACAAAATCGCCCTCAAATAATGTTTAATAATGATATTATCATCTATTTAAAATGAATTTCACAAAAATATACTTCTTATACTTCCCTAAACCTCCCAGCTAGAGTCATTCATTTAAGCATTAATTTAACAAATATTTCTGGCTGTGTACCATGGTGTGTTGGGCACTTTGCTACCCACTAGAACACGGTAGTGAAAAAAGCAGATGTGGCCCCTGCCATGGAGCTTGGAATGCTGTCACCCACCTCTGACTCTCTGCACTTCTCCTGTCACTCATCTGATGACATCTGGCAAGTTCCAGTCAGGTCAGCTTGTCACCACTCTGCTCTTCCTTCATCTGAGTAAAGGGAGTGTTGAATTAGTTTGGTCAAAGGGCTCTCTTTGATTGACCATCAGCTTCCAACTCAGAGCGATCCATTGCGTAAAGATTTCCCTGATTTTCTTGTTATATCCCTTCAGAACGTCATGTCTTAGTCAACTCAGGCTGCCATAACAAAATGCCACGGACTGGGTGGCTTAAACAACAGACATTTATTTTTTCACAGTTCTAGAGACTAGAAAGTCCAAGACCAAGGTCCAGCAGGGACTGGTTTCTGGTGAGGGCTCTCTTCCTGGCTTGTAGACGGCTGCCTTCTCACTGTGTCCTCACATGGCAGAGCAGGGGGTGGGAGGTTGGACAGCAAGCTCTCTAGTGTTCTTTCTTCTTCTTAGAAGGACACTGGGGCCTGCCCAGTGGCTTAGCAGTTAAGTGCACGCGCTCTGCTACTGGCGGCCTGGGTTCGGATCCCAGGCGCACACCGACGCACTGCTTCTCCAGCCATGCTGAGGCCACATCCCACCTACAGCAACTAGAAGGATGTGCAACTATGACATACAACTATCTACTGGGGCTTTGGGGGAAAAAAGGAGGAGGATTGGCAATAGATGTTAGCTCAGAGCCGATCTTCCTCAGCAAAAAGAGGAGGATTAGCACGGATGTTAGGTCAGGGCTGATCTTCCTCACAAAAAAAAAAAAAAGGACACTAATCCCATCACGGGGGCCCCACCCTCACAACCTAATCTAAACCTAATTACCTCCCAAAGCCCCCATCCTCAAATACATTGGGGATTAGGGCTTCATATTCAAATTTTGGGGGAGACATAACACTCAATCTGTAGTAGTCAACTCTTGGTAACCAAGTTGAAGTATAAAAACTTCTAAAACTGCTTAAGAAGTCTTGTACTTATTTATGTAGCATAATTTGCAGATGCACTATGATGTCTTAGGAATACTACCAACATATACATTGTGAAATAAAACATATACCACATAAAATTTACCTTTCATTTCAAGAGCGCAGTCATAGGACAGAGATTCCCAAACCTTCTCAGTTCACAGTTCCCTTAGTGTCCCAGTTCCATTTACTAAGTAGTTAAGTCCAAGCAATATTATCTAGCAGCCATTTGGAAAAACACACACACACACACACATAAATAGAAAGAAAAATTTATATTTTTATTTTATTCTTAAAAAAACCACAATTACTAATAAAATGTGTGTGCCTGCGGGGCCCTGCATGACTTCTTAAATCCTGGTGTGGGATGGGACACTGCTTTTCTCATTTCCTGTTCCATGCTGATTTTTATGTGGTACTTGCTTTTTATCAAGGCAACTGCCAACAACCCAGCTTTGCAAAGAAATGACATCATTGAAAGGAATGCAGTTATCTAATGTTGAAACTGTGAATTGCCTCAAGTTAGCAGTTTGTGTGGTGTCAGACAGATGTCAAGTGTCTCTCGAGAATTTAAAATGTCCTGTGAGTTCACTGTGGTGCCCCAGGGTGTCTGGGCTCACAGTTTGACAACGTAATTACTTATTTAGGGACTCTTGTTCATGCAGGATCATAAATTCCACAAATGAGCACAAACTGGCATTATCCTTAGATTGGGTCATTTAGGATGCTCGAAAGATAAATCACTGAACCGGCCTTTTAAAGGTGCTGAATGATTCCTAAACCGCAGGGTGTTACTAGGTTTCATGGAGAAATTTTTTTTTCTTTTCTCAGAGCTCTTAATGTGTTTGGAGAAATAAAATCTGGAATATTGAAGAAGATTGTTTTGGAATTTGAGAGCTTGATAGGCATATACTAAATGTGAATAATATGAGAAAGCTAACATTGGCATCTTTGTCTTCAGAGTCTTAACTGCCCTTGTCCCAGAAAAGGAAACTTAATCAATGAGAACCACATTATACGGACTCAGCCCAACATGAAAATGTGCAGCCACTGGCTTTATCATGTAGCTCAAGCCAGACAGAAACCGTGATTCCCTGCCGGGGAGTGGCTTCCCGCAGAACCGGGCAAGCCAAGCCCACCCTCTGAGGGGGTCTGAGAAGAAGTGGGATTGGCAGGTATTCCTGGCCAGGCTACCTGCCCGGAAATGGGGCTCGCTGTAACTCAGACAAAGAAAGGTTCCCAGGCTCCTCTTGGGAAGGGTAAGTTGGGCAAAGTTGGGAGTGGCCTGAGGATCTGGCCCTTCCAGTAGGAGATTCTGGCACAGAGGCTGTGTCTTGATTCTGGGTGATGGTACAATGTCAGGTTGCACAAAATTGGGCAGGTTCAGCTCTGTGGAGAGAGCTCCTCTTTGTGTCCTGTAAGGGGCCCAGGAGGGGATCTGTGGGATAGGACCTCATCGCCTGTAGGTCTTGTTCTTACGGCCTTTGGGGTGGGTTGAGCCTAGCCTCACCTTTCTTCGCTCTCCCCCTTGCTCACTATGTTCTACGCCCTAGTGGTCTTCTTTTTGTTCCCCCACAAGCCAAGCTTGTTCCCACCTTTGGCTCTTTGCATTTGATTTTGCTGTACCTTCTTCCCCCTTTTAGATATTCACATGCTTGGTTCCATCGTTTCACTCACGTCTTACCTTAAATGTTACTTTCTCAGAGAGCCTACTTTGACGTCTCTCTTCATCTCCTTTAAAGGCACAATGTCTTTTTTGCTTTTCTTCAAAGCACTCATTATGTTCATGTGTTTGCCTACTGTCTCTCTTCCTCAGCTAAAATATAGATGCTGGCAGAACAGAGACTGCATTTGCCTTGTTCAATTCTGTATCCCCAATGCCTAGGACATAAAATATCCTCAAAAAATTTTGTTGGATGGATGGATGAATGGATGAATCTCTCAGGAGCTGAATATCCCTAGAGTAGTGTCCATTTCTATTTTGGGAAGAGAGGCAAGAGAGAATCTAGCTTTAGCCACTTCTCAGCACCTAGAGAACTTCTCCATGGTATGCAGGAAAACAAGCCTCCTTTCTCCTTAGTTCTGCTATTTCAGGTGAGCTGGTTGCCCATTGAGAGAACCACCCAGCTGATTTACTTGGTTTGTAAATCCTTATTTGGGATAACTGCCCAGTGCCCGGTGGCATGCGTGTGTGCATATGTCTGGCACCCCAACTTTATCATGATCTTCTCAATGAGCAAAGAAAGGAGGTGGCATGGGGGTAGAGTGGGGAATCTTATTATAAGAAAATCATTCCAGGGCCTGCTAAGAAGGGAGGTGAACCAGTGTGGAAATATGAGATAGGCTGTGTGGAAGACATGTGGGAACTATGGGAAGAGGAGCAGAAGATCTCCAATCTCCCCTCTTTGTGGTGCAGGCCTAGTCTAATCGCTTCCCTCTGTCATATTTCTTGGTAGCCCTAAGAAAAATCAATCATAAGAAAGAAAAATATATTAGGAAAGGAAGAAAAGGGGGAAAAAAGTAAAATAGGGAGAGGTAAAAGGCTAAAGCAATTAAAATGAAGAGTCATCTAAGAAAAAATTGAAAAAAGAATACAACTGACAGCTAAAAGTTTACAACAGGTAAATGAGTAAGGCGTTTGGAAAATGAGAGGCGAAATAAAAGATTTAAAATAAAAGATGTGGCCGGCCCTGTGGCTTGGTGGTTGAGTGCGCGCGCTGCGATGCTGGTGGCCCGGGTTCGGATCCCGGGTGCGCATCAAGGCACCGCTTCTCCGTTCATCCTGAGGCCGAGTCCCACATACAGCAACTAGAAGGATGTGCAGCTACGACATACAACTATCCACTGGGGCTTTGGGGGGAAAAAAATAAAATAAATAAAATCTTTAAAATAAAAGATGTGACAAGCTCCAACAGCTGAAACAAAATGGTAAGTATGAAAGTGAGAAGGATATAAAATACTATGTTAAAAATAAAGTTAGGAAGTTGAGAATGAAAATAGTTTTTTTAAAAGAAGTGTCAAAATAAGAAAAAAGGAACTTTAAAAAGTCCTCAAAAGAGAAAAAAATAAGAATTTGAAATGAAAGACAAGGTAGGAGCGAGCAATCTAAAAGGTGAAGAAATTTTAGAGGGAAACAAACCACTAAGAGCGGCTGGAGGGGCGGCCCTGTGGCGTAGCGGTTAAGTGCGTGCCCTCCGATGCTGGTGGCCCGGGCTCGGATCCCGGGTACACACCAACTTACCGCCTGGCAAGCCATGCTGTGGCGGCGTCCCATATAAAGTAGAGGAAGATGGGCACGGATGTTAGCCCAGGGCCAGTCTTCCTCAGCAAAAAGAGGAGGATTGGCATGGATGTTAGCTCAGGGCTGATCTTCCTCACAAAAAAAAAAAGAGCGGCTGGAATGTTGTGAGAGAGGCTGAGCTTCTACTTCCGGGGCAAAGTGCCTCCAGTGCTTGACTTCCAGAAACAGCCACTCCAGGTGTGCTTAGGCCATGTCCAGCAGTGGCATTTGGTTAATGTGCTACACGTGCTGCTCAGTAGAGCATGAGTCCCCCTGAAGTGAAGTCGGGCTAGTTAACCAGGTGCTCTAAAACATCTAGTGTAAGGCTTTGAAAACTAGGTGAAGAATTTAGCCAATATTCACTGTGTAAAATTGGGAACCTTCAAATGTTTGCCACAGGAGGCCATTGTGTTTGAGAAATATTAAACCAATGGGACTGGAGGCCAGAGATGAGCTGAGAGTTTACATTAGTGATTTATCCAGAAGTGAAGTGTTCTTTGAGTGTGGATTGGCAGTGAGGTGTGTAGGGGAAGGGATGGATGGGCGAAAGAATTTAAAAAGAAGACTTGACAGTATGTAGTGACAGAATAGGTTACAGGAGTCAGTCGTGACTCTCTGGTTTTGAATTGGGGGTGTATTTTGGGATGTTAACAAGAAATCCTGCCTCAATGAACCTAAACAATAGGAAAATGTATCCCCTCAAATAAAAATAAGTCTAGTGTGATTCTGGAGTTGATTAATTTAATGGCTCAAAGTCAAAAGCAGCATCAAGGACTCATTCTCCTGCGTACTCAGTGAGTTGGCTGGTCTGAGTGTACTTTGGTTGGTTTTCTTCATGGTCCAAGATGGCTGCTCTAGCTTCGTCGTCCCATCCTCACATGCAGATGATAACTAACTGGATGAAGAGGGGCTGTGTCTTTTTACCAGTGCAAAATTTTTCCCAGAAACCCCCTCCCTCCTCCAACACACTCCCTTTCATGTCTTGTTGGTCAGAGTCATGTAATGTGCTCATGTCTAAACTAATTATTGGTGAGAGAAATAAGAGTATGAATAAACCAGTCACGACTGAGGAAGGATCCAGACTCCTCTAAAGCAAATGGCCATGTGCTACCTGAATAAAATCAAGATTCTGGTAGCAAGGAAGAAGGTAGAGGCACGACTGTGAATACAGGCAACCAGCAGTGTCTGCCTGGGGGAGGTCTGACTATAGCATGTTTTAAAATCTGCTCAGAAGTCTGGTTCTAGAAAAATTTGCCCAAAGGTTCAGAGTTACAAGTGTGATCACTTTGAGAGAACAGCTTGTCAGGAGCCCCAGGGAAAGAACACTTCATATTGTTGGAAATGGCTTTAATTATCTCTACTTCAGTCTGAATAACCTTAGTCCTTTTAATTATTTATTTTTTACACCCCAAAGCCCCAGTAGATAGTTGTATGTCATAGTTGCACATCCTTCTAGTTGCTGTATGTGGGACGCGGCCTCAGCATGGCCGGAGAAGTGGTGCACCGGGGCGCCCCCGGGATCCGAACCCGGGCCACCAGCAGCGGAGCGCGCCCACTTAACCGCTAAGCCACGGGACTGGCCCCTACCTTAGTCCTTTTAACTGTCCCTCTAAATCTTTTTTCCAACCTTTTTAATCATCATTGTATCTAAGCTTAGAGTTTTTCCAAGTTACAAATAGGCAGGTAAGAACCTAGGAAATAATATGTTCTGTGTATATTGAATAATAGGAAAAGAACTAAATATCACTTCAAATTGCCGACATCATACGATGTATCTGTAAACCAGAAAGTAGGAAAAATAATGTGATGTTAGCCAAAGGACCTCCAGGGTTCACTGTCACAGGCAGCAGAGTGTGTGTTGCCAACACACACTCTATGGGAAATGGTCCCATAAAAGAGGGTCTTGTCTTTATGTACTGTCTTAGCCATTGAAATATTATGCAAAAACCTTCATGCCAACAGCAGGACCACAGCAAATTTAATTAAATGGGAGCTAGGAAATTAAACTGAAAGAGACTTCCTTCCTACGTCAAGTCATTCATATAGTTTATTTGAAACGTTTTTATTTTTAGCTGTGTTTTGTCTCCAAGTATACTTATATAGCATAAAATCTATGTTTATACAAATCTCATAGATTCATTTTGTTAAGGAGAGGCCTGTGGAAAGTGTGTGTGGAATATTGTGCACCTTTGCTCCAAGATTGATGGAGTGGAGAGATTCCAGGACTGGAATGTGTCTCAATTCAGCCACAGGTAGCCACTGCTTACTCAGTTAGATGAGTGAATGCTCCAGGGGCATCAGCACAGGACCTGTTATGTAAGTGCTCGCTGTTAACTAGTGTTAAATCTCACACATTACGAGGTAGGGAGTAGGTATAGCCAGCCCTAGTGGTCTAGTGGGTAAGATTCAGTGCTCTTACCACCACAGCCCGGGCTTGTTTCCCAGTCAGGAAACCACACCACCTGTCTGATGTCGTACCGTGGGGGCTGCGTGTTGCCGTGATGCTGAAAGTTATGCCACTGGTATTTCAAATACCAGCAGGGTCACCCATGCTGGACAGATTTCAGCGGAGCTTCCGGACTAGACAGAGTAGGAAGAAGGACCTGTCCACCTACTTCCAAAAAAACTAGCCTTGAACATCCCACGAATAGCAGTGGAGCATTGTCTGATACAGCGCTGGAAGGTGAGAGGATGGCGCAAAAAGACTCGGCAGGGTTCTCCTCTACTGCACACAGGGTCACTAGGAGTCAGAATCGACTCCATGGCACTAACAACAAAGTAGGATTATACTAACTTTATGGATAAGGGGTTAGTTAATAGCAGAGCAGAGATTTGAACTTTTAAGCTGTGAGGTGACACTAGGTAGATGTCCCTTTGGCTCTGTTTTCCTAGCTGCATGAAGATGTTAGTGAGGCACTTGTTTCCTCAGGTTGGGACTTACCAAATCTTGGGGAACAATTTCAATGATGGTTAAAGCCCCAAGCCCCCTCCTGATGTTGTTACAGGACTCCCAACCCTCCAGCTTGCCCCTTCTCCCTTTGAGTGTTTATGCCCTGTCTTGGAATTTGAAGCTTCAGATGTGGCTGTTCACAGCAATTCTTGTATTTCCAACAGGGCCCCTTTCTTTTCTGCTCTTGTGTTCTTATCTCTTGTCTGGCAGTTGGTGGGAATGAAGGGAGTTTTCGTCCTATAATCAGTGATTCTATCATTTTTCTAGGCCTTTAAAAGGTAGCCATCTCTTTTGAGTGTGAAGCTTCTGGAGGCCAGGGGCAGCAGCATCTGAGGGACACCACTCAGGTCACAACCTAACGTGCTCTTTGCTGGCTATTTTACCCAGTTACTAATAGTTTAGATGTGCACGTGTCTTCACCAGGCTCTTTGCTCTCCTTTCCTTCTTGTGTCTCAGACTTTCTCTAGTATCATTTTCTTTATGCTTGGGAAGTACAACTATGAGAATTTACTTTAGTGAAGATTTGCTTGAAGATTTGAAGAAAAACTGTTTTTCTTTGAAAAAGTCTTTATTTGTCCTTCTTAAGGCTACTTTTGGTCTGTATAGAACTCTAGATTGGCAGCTATTTTTTCTAGAACATTAGAGACATCATTCCTCTGCTTTCTGGTTTCCCTTATTGCTATAGCTTAATTTGTCTTTACTCTTGGATGCTTTTAAGACTTTTTTGTCTTTGGTCTTCAGCTGTTTTATGATGATGTGTTTAGCTGTGTATTTTTTGCTTTTGTTTATCCTTCTTGGAGTACATTGGGTTTTTCGAATCTGTGTATTGGTGTATTTCATTATTTTGGAAAATGATCAGCCCTTCTCTCCTCACGTATCACCTCTGCTCTGTTTTTGTTCTTCTCTCCTGGAACTCTGATGAAATGTAGGTTAGACCTTCTCATTCTGTCTTCCACGTTTCTTCTCTTCTCTTTAATATTATACATCTTTTTTTCCTCTGGCTTTTGATCTACCTTCTAGTGCATTAAATCTCTCTTTAATTTGCTTTTAAACATGTTCAGTGAGTTTTAAACACTGTTTTTACGTCTTTTATTTCTAAAAGTTCAATTCTTTTCTTTGTTTTGTTCTGTTTGTTTTAATTCTATTAGCTTATCACTAGGCTTATCACTAACAAAAATACATGGATGCTTCACATTTCTGGGAAACTATGCTACATTTTGCAAGCATTTGTTGTGTTTGTGTTATCTGAGAGGAAGGATTTGACAAGTTTTCTTTACTCTTACCTTAGCACATTTCCGTCCTTTAAATCCGCTCCTTACTCTGAAGTGGTGTCTGTCTCTGATGGTGGCAGAGGCAGAACCTTAGAGCTTTCAGATGCAGCTGACTTGTGGCAAAAAGAAAGATGTGAAGATGCTTTTTCTGGGGTCTGAAGGGTGTTAGTTATAAGAATGGAGTGGGTGATCCTGAGTGACAGCGGTGCTAATGTATTCTGTAATCTATTTATTTTTGTGTATGTTTGTGATATTAAGGGCCTTCTGGTGTGTGTGGCCAAGAGCACGGGCCCTGCTTGCCTTCTTGCCTGGATCTTAGAGCAGGACTCTGCCAGATCTCTTTTTGTAGTTTCCTATTTTCTTCACATATTTCAAGATTTTCCTTCCTTTCTTTAAACAGTGTGAGGCAGATTGTGTGTGAAATGGCCACACTCTGAATTACCACACTCTTAAGTATTGATATCCATGTTGTTTCTGGGCTTGACCACATGACTCATTTTGGTTAATGGAAAAATAGTAAACTTGACGTAAGAAAAGGCATGAAAAGTGCTAGTGCATTAGGGTGTGTCTACTCCTGCTGCTGGGAAGCCCTTCCCACTGTGCGAACAAACCTGAGCTAGCCTCCTTGAAGATGAAAGGCCACATAGAGGGAGACCCCACCAATTCCAACCACCCCATCCATCCCAGCAGGCCCCTTTGGGGCCCCGGATCCTGTATATGGGTGAGGCCATCCTGGACCATCTGATCCCAGTGAGTCTGCCCAGATCAGAAAATCCTCCCATCTAAGCTGCAGAATCATGAGCAATAATAAATGCTCGTTATTTTAAGCCATCAAATTTTAGGTAGCTTGTCACTTAGAAAAAGCTAACAGACACACGTAGTAAGCACAGTTTAAAAAAACACTTGCCAATAGATCCAATACTTGCGGTCTTTGTGAGTATTTCTGTTGTCTGTTTTCTTCTTGCTGATTTTCCCTCATGATGCTTTGTTTCCCTGTGTGCTTGTTATTTTTGACTTGAGCTGTTCATTTATTATTCTATGCCAAATGTGAACTGTAAAACGATAGTCCTCTTAAATTTAATTAACAGATTTAATGCAACCCCTGAATTTAGAAAAATTTAACAAAAAGATTCTAACATTCAGTTTAAAGAGTAAATTAACAGAAATAACAAAGATTAAACATTCTAGAAAAATGTCACTGAAAGATACTAGTCTTACTGAATATTTAAGTATAGCAATTATTACAACTTGCACTAGTGTCACAACAGAAATAAATATTAATGGAACACAGGAAGGCCTGGGAATAGACTCGATTATATGTAAGAAACAATGGGACAAACAATAAGAAAGGGAAATATTATTTCATAAATGGGATTTGGCTACTGACTTGGAGGGGAAAAGTTTGATTCATTTCTTCTATCCCCTTCTTTGCCATAATGGAAACCAGAGAATCAAGGCCCAAAGGATGGTTTACATTGCAAGATTGAGCTCAGTAAGTCTGTGCAGAACCACTAATTGTTGGTTTTGGTGCATGAAGTGGAGGAAGCATAGTTCTAGGTATCTGTTCCAGATGCAAGAGAGTGTGTGAATGTGTGCTTGTGTGTGCGTGTGTGTATGCGTGCATGTATTGTGTGTGTGTATATATATTTTTTCACTACAGCATTATTCAAAATAGTGAAAAAATTGGAACTACCTGTGATGATCCACACGGAAATGGTCAAATTAATTTTGGTACATTCATATAATATTGTACCAAACTATTAAATATTGTACCACCTATTAAAAAGAGTGTGTAAGATTAATATGTACTGATTCGAAAAGATGTCTCAGAGCAATACATAAAAACTATGATTCCCTTTTTTGTGAAAAAATAAATTAAATAGAATGCATGTGTATGTAACTTAAGTGGTACGTGCTTAGATGCCCTCAAATGCTCTAGGGCTTTAGGGTTATCCTTCCATTTAATACTAAAGTGGCTATGCCCCTCCTCAACAACCCTCAAGATAATCTTCAGGAAATCATAGTGAGCCCATGCTTCAATTTCTTGCTCTCGTTACATGCTTGTTCTCTGCTTTGCGTCTTGCCACCTTAAATGTTCTCTTTTTCATTTCTATATTATTTAAATATGACATCAAAAGAGATGTAATGCATCTCCTTTTCCTTATATTTCCCTTACTCTCTCATTAACATAGGCCTTATGAGTAACTCATTTTATCAAAAGTTGGGAGTATTAAAGAAGGGATACACACCAGCACAGGTCAGTAAATAATAAAAAATTTAGAATATGTTTCTCTATTCCTAAGAATTCCAGCGACTGGTAATTTCTCACTAGCTGTGTTTTATCCTAGGCCTGGCTTCCCCCATGCTTTTTTTTCTCCTTTTATATGAAGAGCCCCCAATACCCCTAAAATTCATGTCCATTTCTCACGCTGCACTGTTGGAGGTCTCCAACACTCATTCAAACCACCTCCATCGTTCCCAGAACTCACTAAGATGTTCTGTTGAATAGAGTCTTCTCTGGGTCTTTACCTTTAGTGGTTAGAAGTGTGGCTGAAGTTTAAAAGTATAGTCAGTAATCTCTTCTTTAACATAATTATAGCCTTAAGGAGGCCTTCTCTTCCTTGCCAGTCTTAGTTAAGAAAAAAGAACAATATAAAATTTATCTCCCCACGGATGTGAATGGTGAATGGCCACTCACCTTCTCTTATAGGGAGTACTATCGACCATCAGATTTTGTGTTGCAAATAGTATATTTCCCCCTTCTGATAAAAATAAATACATACATATTAATGTGTGCATGAGTGTGTATATATTTGTATACCTACAACCTTACATGCACAACCTCTACTCCGAAGGATGACCTACTGATATAATTGAGATTTTCCTCAAAAAGTGGGTCTTGATTTACTACCACACTTGAACAAATAGATGTTGGAGACTTCCAAGTTCTAAGTCATAGATCAGTGGTTTCAAACTGCATCCTAAGGAGCTTTGTGGGTTGGTGAAGCCTTGTTTGGGAACCGGGATGCGGGGAACAGAGGTGAAGAGAAAAAGGACAAAAGAAACAGCCTGACTGGCAGGGGTCTAGCTCTTATGTCCCCTCCAACAGCCAGACCAAGTCTTGCTCTCTGTTACATATTTGGACACCAGTAAAATTTTGTCTGGATAGTGAGTTATGAGGCTAGAAAAAGTTTTGAAAGCTATTGCCATAAAACATGAGTCTGCAAACTGTTCTACAGGCCAAGTCTGGCCTGTATTTCGTTTGTTTTTGTACAGCTTATGAGCTAGGAAAGGTTTTTACACTTTTAAGGAGGTGTAAAAAAAGAGAGGAAGAAGAAGAATACGTGAGAGAGACCATATGTGACCTGCAAAGCCTAAAATATTTACTATCAGGCCCTTTACAAGAAAAGTCTGTTGTCCCCTGCCACGGAACATGGCTGTAGCACTATTTGTAGAGGCTAAAAATGAAAAACTAGCTAAACACACAGTAGGGACATAATTAAGTAAAGCACGTGTATTACTTAGGATTAGGTTCAGCTGCAAATAAAGGAAACCCCCAACTTAAAAAACATACAAGTTTAGGGGCCGGCCTGGTGGCGCAAACGGTTAAGTGTGCGTGCTCCACTGCTGGCAGCTGGGGTTTGGATCCCGCACGCGCACCGACGCACCGCTTGGCAAGCCATGCTGTGGCAGCGTCCCATATAAAGTGGAGGAAGATGGGCATGGATGTTAGCCCAGGGCCAGTCTTTCTCAGCGAAAAAAGAGGAGGATTGGCATCGGATGTTAGCTCAGGGCTAATCTTCCTCACACACACACACACACACACGCACAGAAAAACAATACAAGTTTATTTCACATTCCAGAATTTCATAGGTCATCAGTCCTGGAGTGTTGTGAAATTCCATGGGTCAGAGACCCAGGCTCCATTCCTCTTGTGTCTCTACCCTGCATTACTTTCATTCCCAGGGTCACCTCTTGGCACACAAGATGACTGTTGGAGCTCCAAGCTTTCTGCTTGCGTCCCAGCCCCCAGGTTGGAGGAAGCAGAGAAGAAAATGGAGGCTTCTACTTCTGCTTGTATCCTTTTGGTCAGAACTCAATGACATGGTCAAATTTAGGTGCAAGGGAGCCTGGGACATGTAGTCTTGATTCGGGGCATTCCTGTACCCAGCTGAAAGTTTGGTATTCTATTACTATGGCAGAAGTAGAGACTGGATATTAGAGTCTCTAGGACAGTATAGAACATCAACTCATTTATTCATTCATTCAGCCTCCTACTATGTGGTGGGTGCCTTGCTAAACATTAGGAATATAAATAGGATAGAATTCAAAGTCTAGGATCTTATATTTTTGATGGCTCCTAATGGCTTTTCCAGCCTCATGGTTTTGACTCATTGCAATTCAATGTTAGCTTCTTTTTTTTATTGTCTTGCTTAGAGCCACAAGTTTTTGACCACTGTCAGTTGTACATGTAGACTGCATCTTTCACTTCCTTTTTTTTTTTTTTTTTTTTTTTTAATGTTAAGAGTATCAATGAATAGGGTCTGAGCAAAGTGCATGGATTTCTTTGTCTTCCTGCTGTTATCCTTAGTGTGTTTATATTATTCTCTAGGAATCTATCATCCCGGAAGTAACAATGACATATCCATAGCAGTCCTGTACTGAGAAGCGAAATAAAAAGTCCTGAGTAGGATTAAATGGGGTCTTTTATTTTTAACTACATACAGATTTGCATTAGACCAGTATTCATTAAATGAATAAAAACCCAGCATACTCAGTGACTATCAGATGCATTTATAAATGGGTTAATCCCTGGGTCAGCTGAACAATTTTCTGAGACTCTTTTGCCGAGAGTGCCCAGGCTCAAACGTATGGTGAGTGGGTTGGGGCTCTGATCGTTTTCTAGGTTGATTAATATAATTCTCAACTCTGATAACAGTTAAGAGGTATTTGGGGAGGGGGCGCTGTTTAAAGTGAACAAGAATTTTTCTCTAATATATAGTTTATTCATTGGTTTAACCAAACTAGGATGTTTTCTCTTATTAAAAATCCCTTAAGCCAGTGAACTATTTTGGGATATTATTCGTTGTTGATGAGGCTTGCTTTGATTAAATGCATATAATACTTTCAGGAACTTTGTATTCTCAAATCACTTTATGGCTGCTGCTGTAGTTTTATCAGTAATGCAGGTTTTTAGTGATTTTTCCATTGCTTTTTTCCTCTTCCTTTTGTTTTCCATTGCTGTCTGAAACGTTTCTGCCATAAATCAGGTCAGCTCCCAGATTAAAGATGTGGCAGCTGGGAAGAGAAGATATAATCAACCTTATAAACCCGTGCTGAGTCAGCGTCACTTTGACAGCTGATAAATTTAATCCCTGAAGTATCATGTGTTCTTCAAAATGGCTAAGGCTTTTTGGAAAGCAAACATGTCAGGACGCTACAAAAAAAAAAAAAATTCCAAGCACGATTAGTCTGGGCCTGTAATTTTAAACATTAGTCATGATATGAAGAACATTAATTATTTATTAAGCACAGCTCTTTAAAAATGCTTTTTATTTTCTTTTTTAAGAAATAGGAATAAAAGTAATATGAAATCATATCAAATGTTTCCATAGGAAATTCTTTTTACTATGATTAAGCACGATGTGGCTTTGTTAACGAAAACAATACTGTATAATATTCTATTACAAGTTTTAACCCTTTAGGACCTGAATAGTTGTTCGTTTTCTTTTCTTTTAATGTCATTCTAACTTACAAGGCACCTGTGAGCTCATAGATTCTCTGTTTTGGAAAATTGTAATAATAAATGTATAAATCCTCAGTGTCTAGGATGTGGTGCCATTGTACAGAGCAAAACCTCCACAGCATTCTGCTGTGGTCCTACATGCAGATGCTCTTGGCTGGATGTTTGTGTGGCTTTCACAGGTGTAGCTGAAAGGCCTCTGTTCTCCAATGTGCATAAGAGAATCTACGTAGTAAGAATCTTAGTCTTGCAATGATAGTTATCACAAACAGAGGGAATATACTTTTTTTATTCTTTTTCTCTTTCTTCTTCTTTCTTGCTTTAGTTCTTTCTCCTTCCTTCTCTCTTTTTCCCTCATAGTCAATATTTTTGCTTTCCTTAAAAATTTAAAATTTATTTATTGTGGGAATTTCCTTTTTCTTTCTTTTTTTTTTAAATGAGTGTTTGCATCACTCTAATTTTATTTATTTATTTTTTCCCCAGAGCCCCAGTAGATAGTTGTATGTCATAGTTGCACATCCTTCTAGTTGCTGTATGTGGGACGAGGCCTCAGCATGGCTGGAGAATCGGTGCGTTGGTGTGCGCCCAGGATCCGAACCAGGGCCGCCAGCAGCGGAGTGCGCGCACTTAACCGCTAAGCCACGGGGCCGGCCCGGGAATTTTCTAACGTATGTACAATTTTCAAGAAAAAGTTGAAAGAGTAGAATAAGTACTCATATATCCACCAACTATCTTCAATAATTGTTAGCGTTTTGTCATATTTGTTTTATATCTATCTACTCATTTCAATTAAAAAATTATTTGTGGTAAAATATACATAACATAAAATTTACCATTTTAAGCTTTTCTCATGCTTAAATATTCTTAAATTTTTAAAAAATTTTGGTAAAAAAAAAGACTATCCTTTCTCCAGTGAATTACTTTTACATCTTTGTTGAAAATCAGTTGTTCTTATAAATGTGAGCCTATTTGTGGGTCCTCTATTGTGTTCCATTGATCTATTTGTTTGTGATTGTGCCAATACCATACTGTCTTAATTAGTCTTGAAATCAGGTAGTATACTACAGTATATAGTATATATGTTCTTTTTCAAAGTTGTTTGGCTATTCTACATCCTTTGCATTTGTAAATGAATGTTAGAATCAGTTTATCAATTTCTACACAAAATCCTGGTAGGATTTTGCCTGGGGTTGCATTGAATCTGTAGATCAATTTGGAGAGAATCAACATTTTTGGAGTCTTTGGACCCATGGTATGTCTCTCCATTTGCTTAGGTTTTTTTGAATTTCTTTCTGCAATGTTTCGTAATTGTCAGTGTACAGATAAACCTTTTATCCCTATCTAATATATATATATATTTTTTTTGTGAGGAGGACCAGCCCTGAGCTAACATCCAATGCCAATCCTCCTCTTTTTTTGTTTTTTGCTGAGGAAGACTGGCCCTGGGCTGTGCCCATCTTCCTCCACTTTATACAGGATGCCGCCACAGCATGGGTTATCAAGCGGTGCATCGGTGCACGCGCCCGGGATTCGAACCAGCCAATCCGGGGCCACCACAGCAGAGAGCGCACACTTAACCACTTGTGCCACAGGGCTGACCCCCTTATCTAATATTTTTTGATGCCATTGTAAATGTTCTTAATATTATTTTTTTCTTCAATTATTTTACTGAGGTCATAATGGCTTATAACATTGCGTAATTTCAGGTGTACGTTATCGTCTGTCAGTTTCTGTATAGACTGCATCATGCTCACCACCAATAGTCTAATTTTTATCCATCACCACACGTATGTGCCTCTTTACTCCTTTCTCCCACCCCCCAACTCCCTTCCCTTCTGGTAACCACTAATCTGTTCTCTTTATCCATGTGTTTGTTTATCTTCCACATATGAGTGAAATCATGCAGTGTTGGTCTTTCTCTGTCTGGCTTATTTCACTTAATATCATACCCTCATGGTCCATCCATGTTGTTGCAAATGGGATGATTTTGTCTTTTTTATGGCTGAGTAGTAGTCCATTGTATATATATACCATCTCTTCTTTATCTGTTCATCATTTTATGGGCACTTGGGTTGCTTCCATGTCTTGGCTATTGTGAATAATGCTGCAATGAACACAGGCGTGCGTAAATCTCTTTGAATTGTTGATTTCAAGTTCTTTGGATAAATACCCAGTAGTGGGATAGCTAGATCATATGGTAGTTCTATTTTTAATTTTTTGAGAAATCTCCATGCTATTTTCCATTGTGGCTGCACCAGTTTGCATTCCCACCAGCAGTGTATGAGGGTTCTATTTTCTCCACGTCCTCTCACATTTGTTGTTTTTTGTCTTGTTAGTTATAGCCGTTCTGACGGATGTAAGGTGATATCTCATTGTAGTTTTGATTTGCATTTCCCTAATAATTAGTCATATTGAACATCTTTTCATGTGCCTGTTAGCCATCTATTAATTTTTTCTTTTGTTTCCCTCGCCTAAGTAGACATGGAATTTGAAAAGATGCTGCTAACACCAGTGTCAAAGAGTGTACTGCCTATGTTTTCTTCTAGAAGCTTCATGGTTTTAAGTCTTACATTCAAGTCTTTAATCCATTTTGAGTTAATTTTTGTGTATGGTGCAAGATAAGGGTCTACTTTCATTCTTTTGCATGTGGCTGTCCAATTTTCCCAACACCGTTTATTGAAGAGACTTTCCTTTCTCCATTGTATGTTCTTGGCTCCTTTGTTGAAGATTAGCTGTCCATAGATGTGTGGTTTTATTTCTGGGCTTTCAATTCTGTTCCATTGATCTGTGTGTCTGTTTTTGTGCCAGTTCCATGCTGTTTTGATTACTATAGCTTTTTTTTTTAAATTACAGTGACATTGGTTTATAATATTGTATAAATTTCAGGAGTATATCATTATACTTCTATTTCTGCATAAATTACATCATGTTCACCACCCAGATACTAATTACAATCCATCACCACACACATGTGCCTAATCATCCCTTTCACCCTCCTCCCTCCCCTCTTCCCCTCTGGTAACCACCAATCCAATCTCTGTCTCTAAGTGTTTGTTTGTTGTTGTTTTTATATTCTACTTATGAGTGAGATCATACGGTGTTTGACCTTCTCCCTCTGACTTATTTTGCTTAGCATGATACCCTCAATATCCCTCCATGTTGTGACAAATGGCTAGATTTCATCATTTCTTATGGCTGAGTAGTATTCCATTGTGTATATAAACCACATCTTCTTTATCCATTCGTCTCTTGATGGGCACTTATGTTGCTTCCAAGTCTTGGCTATTGTGAATAATGCTGCAATGAACATAGGGGTGCATGTATCTTTATGCATTCATTTTTTCATGTTCTTTAGATAAATACCCAGCAGTGGAATAGCTGGATCATATGGTAGTTCTATTCTTAATTGTTTGAGAAATCTCCATACTGTTTTCCATAGAGGCTGCACCCGTTTGCACTCCCACCAGCAGTGTGTGAGTGTTCTCTTCTCTCTACATCCTTTCCCACACTGTCGTTTCCTGTGTTTTTAACTATAGCCATTCTCACGGGCGTGACCTGATACCTTATTGTAGTTTTGATTTGCATTTCCCTGATAGTTAATGACGTTGAACATCTTTTCATGTGTCTGTTGGCCATCTGTATATCTTCTTTGGAGAAAGGTATGTTCAGATCTTTCATCCATTTTTTTTTTTTTTGGGTGAGGAAGATGGGCCCTGAGCTAACATCTGCTAATCATCCTCTTTTTGCTGAGGAAGACTAGCTCTGGGCTAACATCCATGCCCATCTTCCTCCACTTTATATGGGACACCGCCACAGCATGGCTTGCAAGGTGGTGCGTCGGTGCACGCCCGGGATCCGAACCGGTGAACCCGGGTCCGCCTCAGCGGAGCGTGCGCACTTAACCGCTTGCACCACTGGGCCGTTTCATCCATTTTTTAATTGGATTGTTAGTTTTTTTGTTGTTGAGATGTATGACTTCTTTATATATTTTTGAGATTAATCCCTTATCAGATATATGGTTTGCAAATATCTTCTCCCAATTGTTAGGTTGTCTTTTCGTTTTGTTGATGGTTTCCTTTGCTGTGCAGAAGCTTTTTAGTTTGATGTAGTCCCATTTGTTTATTTTTCCTATTGTTTCTCTTGCCCGATCAGACATGGTACTTGAAATATGTTGCTAAGACTGATATCGAAGAGCATACTTCTTATGTTTTCTTCCAGAAGTTTCATGGTGTCAGGTCTTACATTCAAGTCTTTAATCCATTTTGAGTTAATTTTTGTGTATGGTGTAAGATAATGGTCTACTTTCATTTTTTTTTAAATGGCTGTCCAGTTTTCCCAACACCATTTGTTGAAGAGACTTTCCTTTCTCCATTATATGTTCTTGGCTCCTTTGTCAAAAATTAGCTGTCCGTAGATGTGTGGGTTTATTTCTGGGCTCTCGATTCTATTCCATTGATCTGTGTGTCTGTTTTTGTGCCTGTACCATGCTGTTTTGGTTACTATAGCTTTGTAGTATATTTTGAAGTCAGGGATTGTGATGCCTCCAGCTTTGTTCTTTTTTCTCAGGATTGCTTTGGCTATTTGAGGTCTTTTGTTGTTCCACATAAATTTTTGGTTCTTTGTTTTCTTTCTGTGAAGAATGTAATTGGGATTCTGATTGGGATTGCATTGAATCTGTAGATTGCTTTAGGTAGTATGGACATTTTAACTATGTTTATTCTTCCAATCCATAAGCATGGAATATCTTTCCATTTCTTTGTACCTTCTTCAATTTCTTTCAATAATATCTTATAGTTTTCAGTGTATAGGTCTTTTACCTCTTTGGTTAAATTTATTCCTAGATATTTTATTCTTCTTGTTGTGATTGTAAATGGGGTTGTATTCTTGAGTTCTCTTTCTGCTAGTTCATTATTAGTGTATAGAAATGCAACTGATTTTTGTGATTAAGGTGATTTTGTACCCTGCAACTTTGTTGTAGTAGTTGATTATTTCTAATAGTTTCCTGATGGATTCTTTAGAGTTTTCTGTGTATAGAATCATGTCATCTGCGAAAAGTGAGTTTCATTTCTTCCTTTCCAGTTTGGATTCCTTTTATTTCTTTTTCTTCCTAATTGCTCTGGCCAAAACCTCCAGTACTATGTCGAATAAGAGTGGCAAGAGTGGGCACCCTTGTCTTGTTCCTGTTCTCAGAGGGATGGCTTTCAATTTTCCCTGTTGGATATGATGTTGGCTGTGGGTTTGTTGTATATGGTCTTTATCATGTTGAGGTACTTTCCATCTATACTCATTTTGTTGAGAGTTTTTATCATAAATGGGTGTTGGATCTTGTCAAATACTTTCTCTGCATCTATTGAGATGATTCTGTGATTTTTATTCCTCATTTTGTTAATGTGGTGTATCACATTGATTGATTTGTGGATGTTGAACCATCCTTGTGTCCCTGGTATAAATCCCACTTGATCATGGTGTATGATCTTTTTAATGTATTGCTGTATTTGGTTTGCCAATATTTTGTTGAGGATTTTCGCATCTATGTTCATCAGCAATATTGGCCTGTAGTTTTCCTTCTTTGTGTTGTTCTTGCCTGGTTTTGGTATCAGGGTAATGTTGGCCTCATAGAATGCATTAGGAAGTGTTCCATCTTCTTCAATTTTTTGGAATAGTTTGAGAAGGATAGGTATTAAATCTTCTTTGAATGTTTGGTAGAATTCTCCAGAGAAGCCATCTGGTCCTGGACTTTTGTTTTTTGGGAGGTTTTTGATTACTGTTTCAATCTCTTTACTTGTGATTGGTCTATTCAGATATTCTATTTCTTCTTGATTCAGTTTTGGGAGGTTGTGTGAGTCTAAGAATTTATCCATTTCTTTCAGGTTATCCAATTTGTGGGCATATTGTTTTTTATAGTATTCTCTTTTAATTCTTCATATTTCTGTGGTATCCATTGTAATTTCTCCACTTTCATTTCTAATTTTATTCATTTGAGCCTTCTCCCTTTCTTCTTAGTGAGTCTGGCTAAGGGTTTGTCAATTTTGTTTATCTTCTCAAAGAACTAGCTCTTAGTTTCATTGATCCTTTCTATTGTTTTTTTAGTCTCCATTTCATTTAGTTCTGCTCTAATTTTTATTATTTCCCTCCTAATGCTGACTTTGGGCTTTGTTTGTTTTTCTTTTTCTAGTTCTATTAGGTGTAGTTTAAGATTACTTATTTGAGATTTTTCTTGTTTGTTGAGGTGAGCTTATATTGCTATGAATTTCCCTCTTAGAACCACTTTTGCTGCATCTCATAAGAGTTGGTATGTTTGATTTTCATTTTCATTTGTCTCCATTTCTCCTTTGATTTCTCCGTTGACCCAATGGTTGTTCAGTACCATGTTTTTTTTTTTTTTTTTTTTGGTGAGGAAGATCAGCCCTGAGCTAACATCCATGCTAATCCTCCTCTTTTTGCTGAGGAAGACCGGCTCTAAGCTAACATCTATTGCCAATCCTCCTCCTTTTTTTTTTCCCCCAGAGCCCCAGTAGATAGTTGTATGTCATAGTTGCACATCCTTCTAGTTGCTGTATGTGGGACGTGGCCCCAGCATGGCCGGAGAAGCGGTGTGTCGGTGTGCGCCCGGGATCCGAACCCAGGCCGCCTGTAGCGGAGTGCACGCACTTAACCGCTAAGCCACGGGGCCGGCCCAGTACCATGTTGTTTAGTCTCCTCATATTTGTCACTTTCCCAGCTTTTTTCTTGTAGTTGATTTCAAGTTTCACAGCATTGTTGTTGGAAAAGATGCTTGATATGATTTCAATATTCTTAAATTTATTAAGGCTTGCCTTGTTTCCCAACATATGGTCTATCTTTGAGAATTTTCCATGTGCACTTGAGAAGAATTGTATTCTGCTGTTTTGGGATGGAATGTTCTATATATATCTATTAAGTCCATCTGATTTAGTGTTTCATTTAAATCCACTATTTCCTTGCTGATTTTCTGTCTGGATGATCTATCCACTGATGTAAATGGGGTGTTGAAGTCCCCTACTATTATTGTGTTGCTGTTAATTTCTCCCTTTAGGTCTATTAATAGTTGCTTTATAACTTTGGTGCTCCTGTGTTAGGTGCATAAATATTCATAAGTGTTATGTCCTCTTGTGGAATGTCCCTTTTATCATTATATACTGCCCCTCTTTGTCTCTCCTTGTCTTTTTTATCTTGAAGTCTGCTTTGTCTGATGTAAGTATGGCAATACCTGCTTTCTTGTGTTTGCTGTTAGCTTGTAGTGTCATCTTCCATCCATTCACTCTGAGCCTATATTTGTCTTTAGAGCTGAGATGTGTTTCCTGGAGGCAGTATATTGTTGGGTCTTGTTTTTTAATCCAACTAGCTACTTTGTGTCTTTTGATTGGAGAATTCAATCCAATTTGCATTTAGAGTGATTATTGATATATGAGGGCTTAATACTGCCATTTTATTTCTTGTTTTCCAGTTGTTCTATATTTATTTATTTATTTATTTATTTTTGTTCTATATTTCTATTGTTTTTCTTCCCTTGTGTTTCTGACTGCCGTTTCAGTTTGGTGGTTTTCTGATGGTTTTCTCAGTATTTATGAATTGTGGTTCTGCTCTGATTTTTTGTTTAGTGGTTACCAAGAGGTTTGCATAAAAGATCTCATAGATGAGATAGTCTATTTTCTTATCTCCATTAGCCTAGGCTGGTTCCATCCCTTTCCTCTTCCCTTTCTGAGTTATTGTTGTCACAAATTATTCTGTTTTGTGTTTTGAATTTGTGACTAAATCGAAGTGTTTATATTTATTTTTGATACTTTCCTTCTCTTTATCTATTATGTTATAATTAAATGTTTGCTAACCTGTTCTGATAGAGAGCTACAATTTACTGATTTTGTCTAACTATTTATCTCCTTGCTCAAAGCTCTGTAAACCTTTGCCTTTTTGTTTCAGGTATGAAGGCTTCCTTCAAGATTTCTTGTAAGGGATGTCTAGTGGCAGTGAACTCCCTCAGCTTTTGTTTATCTGGGAAAACTTTTATTTCTCCATCATATCTGAAGCATAGTTTCTCTGGATAGAGTATTCTTGGCTGAAAGTTTTTGTCTTTCAGTATTTTGAATATATCATTCTGTTCTCTCCTAGCCTGTAAGGTTTTTGCTGAGAAATCAGCTGAAAGCCTGATAGTGGTTCCTTTGTAGGTTATTTTCTTCAGCCTTGCTGCCCTTAATATTTTTCTTTGTCATTGACTTTTGCCAGTTTTACTGTTATATGCCTTGGAGAAGGTCTTTTTGCCTTGATGTAAATAGGAGTTCTATTGGCTTCATGTACTTGTAAGTTCAGTTCTTTCCCCAGGTTTGGTATTTTCTCAGCTATTATTTCTTTGAACAAGCTCTTTGCTTCTTTCTCCCTCTGAAATACCTGTAATCCTTATGTTGCATTTCCTAATCAAGTCTGATATTTCTTGAAGAATTTTTTCATTTTTAAAAAAATATTAGTTTTCTCTCCTCCTCCACCTGAAGCATTTCTATATTTCTATCCTCTAAATCACTAATTCTGTCCTCCATAATGTCAGCCCTATTATTTAAGGATTCTAGATTATGTTTTTATCTCATTAATTGTGTTCTGCATCTCCAGAATTTCTGTTTGGTGTTTTTTTAGAGTTTCAAGCTCTTTGTTGAAGTATTCCTTCTGCTCATTAATTTTATTCCTGAGCTCATTGAACTGTCTTTCTGAGTTTTCTTATAACTCTTTGAGTTTCTTTATGATAACTATCTTGAATTCTCTGTCATTTAGATTATAAATTTCTGTGATTTCAGGATTGGTTTCTGGAGACTTGTCATTTTCCTTCTGCTGTGAAGTGTTACTGTAGTTTTTCATGGTGTTTGATGAGCTGATCCTTTGCCAGGGCCTTTGTAGCAGTATCGGGTTGCGGATTCCACCTGCCATCTCTGGGGGTGGGGCAAGGGTTGTGTCTTCTGAACCTGTCGCATCTGCTGGAAATTGTGCCAGCAGGGTTCATCTGCATTTGCCTGTTGGCCGTAGCTGCTTGGTGGGTCACACACACATATGGGCACTGTAGTGTGGGACTGCTGCCTTGGCAGGGGACCCGTGGAGCTGGCACACTAAGCAGGAGGGGAAAGGTGCTTTCTTTCAGGCACATGGGCCAGCTCTGTGCTCATGGGCAGTTCACTTGAGCTGCTGAGCTTGGTGGAGGCTCTTCATGGGGCCTAAGCCATGCCACTTAGTGGAGAGCATTCCCAGGGGTTGGTGCACCACAGCACGGTGGGCAATCCTGCTGCTGGGCTGCAACTTCGAAAGTGAAAGCGTTCACATGCAGGCCTAGCTGCCTCCCGTCTCTTCTTATAGTCACATGCTGGCTGCTGTGTGAAGATATGCAATGTGGATTGCTGCCACCAGGGGGGGATCTGCTCACCTCTTTCCAGTGCTTCCCAGGGATCCAGTCCCCCAACCTTCAGATGTATGGCTGCGTGGATTTCTCAAACATCCTATGGCGCTCTGTAGGGAATACTCTGTTAGTAAATGAATGTCCATTTAGTTGTAACTTAGCAGGGAGAGACTAAGGGAATAACTCACTCTGCCACGATGCTGACATCACTCGGTTATTATTTTTAAATTTCCCATTTCCAATTATTCATTGCTGGTATAAATATGGTTGATTTTTGTAAACTGATCTTGCATTCTGCAACCTTGAAAAGCTCATTTGGTAGTTCTAGCTTTTTTGTGGATTTCATTGGATTTTCTGCAGAAGGATCATTTTACCTGAAAATAAGACAATTGTACTTCTAACTTTCCAATCTGAATGCATTTTTATTTTAATTTTCTTGCCATATTTCATAGGCTAGAATCTCCACTATGATGTTGAATGGACGTGGTGAGAGCAGACACTCTTGCAGTGTTCCTGATTGTAGGGGAAAAGCATTCAGTCTTTCACTGTTAAGTATAGCATTAGTTGTAGGTTTTTTGTAGGTACAATTGCCTGTGCTGCAGGAGCCTGGTATTGGGGAAGTTGCATATCCATCAGGGGCCTGTCCAGTAGCACACCCAAGCCAGGAAGGAAAACTCCTTCCTCCTGCAACATCTCTCCTGTACCCTTTATTAACAACACTTAACATTGTGCCAGCTGGCAAAGGGAAAATATTTAAAGGGCCTTTCTCCATTTTGTAGATGAGGCGATGCAGGGTGAATTTGGAACCAAGAGGCAATAAAGTCATAATTGGCATACTGTCTTTTAGGGATTGGTATCTTTCATTGTCTGATGTCCAGTATCTTGAAAACTGTTGTATCACATATTTTGTCCATTGTTTATTTGTTTTTTGGAGGCAGAAAGGCAAATCTTGTCTCTGTTATTCTCTCTTTTCCAGAAGCAAAAGTATCTCCCTTTACAGTATTTTGAGTTGTAATTTGAGCACACCATCTGTTACCTTCTAGAACTCTGATTGATGCACTTGGATTTTCTATACACTGGTAGTTAGGTTGAACAGCTTATTTAGATTCAGGTTAAACATTTTTGGCAAGAATTTCTCCATAGGTCATGCTGTGTATTTCATATTGCATCACAGCAGGTTGTTTCCGTTTTGGCAATGCTAACTTTTATTACTTGGAGTATTAGTCTGCTCAGGCTTCTATAACAAAACACCACGGACTGGATGCTAAACAACAGAAATTTATTTTCTTACAGTTCTGGAGGCTAGAAGCCTATGATCAAGATCCAGCAGGGTTGGTTCTTGGTGAGGAGTCTCTTCCTGGCTTGTAGACAGCTGCCTTCTGACATGGCCTTTCCTTGGTGTGTACGTGTGTGTGTGTAGAGACAGCACAATCTCTTGTGTCTCTTCTTCTTCTTCTTTTTTTTTTTGTGAGGAAGATCAGCCCTGAGCTAACATCGATTCTAATCCTCCTTTTTTTTTTGAGGAAGATCAGCCTCCTCTTTTTGTTTTTTGCTGAGGAAGACCGGCTCTGAGCTAACATCTGTTGCCAATCCTCTTCCTCCCCCGCCCCCACCAAGCCCCAGTAGATAGTTGTACGTCATAGTTGCACATCCTTCTAGTTGCTGTATGTGGGACGCGGCCTCAGCATGGCCAGAGAAGTGGTGCGTCGGTGCGCGCCCAGGATCCGAACCTGGGCCGCCAGTAGCAGAGCGCGTGCACTTAACCGCTAAGCCACGGGGCCGGCCCTCTCTTCTTCTTTTTTTTATTTTGAGGAAGATTGGCCCTGAGCTAACATCTGCTGCCAATCTTCCTCCTTTTGTCCTTTTTTCTCCCCAAAGCCCCAGTAGATAGTTGTATGTCATAGTTGTACATCCTTCTAGTTGCTTTATGTGAGATACTGCCTCAGCATGGCTTGATGAGTGGTGCATAGGTCCATGCCCAGGATCTGAACCAGTGAACCCTGGGCCGCCAAAGCAGAGCACACAAACTTAACTGCTATGCCACCGGGCTGGCCCCATCTTGTGTCTCTTCTTATAAGGACACTAATCTTATCACGTCAGGGTCCCACTCTTATGACCTCATTTAATCTTTTCTTTTTAATTTTTTTTTGAGGAGATTGGCCCTGAGCTAACATCTCTGCCAATCTTACTCTATTTTTGTATGTGGGATGCTGCCACAGCATGGCTTGACAAACAGTGTGTATGTCCGCACCTGGGATCCAAACCTGTAACCCCTGGGCTGCCTAAGTGGGGCTTGCAAACTTAAACACTATGCTACTGGGCTGGCCCCCGACTTCATTTAATCTTAATTAATTCTTTAGAGGCCTCCCTATCCAAACATAGCCTCATAAGGCTTAGGGCTTCACTATATGAATTTTGAGAGGGCACAAACATTCAGTCCATAACAACTAGTTAAGGTGATGATCACCAGATCGTACCATTGTAAAAATATTTTCCCCATTACTATTAGCAAGGAATATGTGGGGTGATACTTTTGTACTTTGTGACTATCTTGTTGCACAAACATCACCTGGTGTTTTTTTTTATGTGCATTGATGATCCTTGCCTGAATTGATGTCTTTATTAGGGTTTGGAAAATAGTAAATTTTCAGTTGTATCTCTCTTCCTATATTTATTATCTGGCATTCTTCTGTAAAAGTGAGCTTTCCCTCATTGATTGGGAATGAACTATTGTTTCTCCGTAAAATGCAGATGATCAACATTATTAGTCATTAGAGAAATGCAAATCAGAACCACATTGAGATACCACTTAACCCCCACTAGCATGGCCAACGTAAAAAACAAAGACAGACAATAACAACCAGTGACAAGGATGTGGAGGAATTGGAACCCTCATACATTGTTGATGGGATTGTAAAATGGTGCAACCACTATGGAAAACAGTTTGGCAGTTTCTCAAAATATTAAAATAGAGATACCATAGGATACAGAAATTTCAATCCTAGTTATATCTTCAAGATAAATGAAAACATATATGAACACAAAAAAACCCTTGTACATGGATGTTCATAGCAGAATTATTCATAATAGCCAAAAAGTAGAAACAATCCAAATGTCCATCAAGTGATGAATGGATAAAAAAAGTGGTACTCATATAGTGGAATATTACTTGGCAATAAAAAGAAAGGAAGTACTGATACATGTAGATTTTGGTAGCAGGAACTGATGTAACAAATACCTAAAAATGTGGACGTGGCTGGAATTGGATAATGAGTAGAGGTCAAAAGAATTTTGAGAACCATCATAGAAAAGCCTAGATTGCCTTGAAGAAACTATTGGTACAATTAAGGATGTTAAACATGCTTCTGGTGTGGGCTCAGAAAGAAATGAGGAGCATGGCAGAGAAAGCTTCTATAATCTTAGTACATATATCATCATGAACACAATGTTGGTAGAAATATGGATATTAAAAACATTTCTGGTGACAGCCCAAAAGGAAGGTAAAAACACACTATTGGAAACTGGAGGAAAGGTGATGTTTCTTATTTAGTGGCAGAAAACTTAGCTGAATTGTGTTCTGTAGTTTTGTGGAAAATAAAATAAGTGATGAACTCAGGTATTTAGCTGAGGAGATTTCCCAGCAAAGAGTTGAAGGTGTAGCCTGGTTTCTTCCTGCTGCTTATAGTAAAATCTGAAAGGAAAGCAATAAATTGAGGAAGAAACTATTAAGCACAAAGGAATTAGCAGTTGATGATTTGGGAAAGTCTCAGCTTATCCAGATTGCAAAAGATGCTAAACCTAGGAAATTCACTAGTAGGAAAGCATGCACTGGAGAGAAGGCAAGAGAGTGACTGGCTGGACAACCTTTTGCTGAAAAGATTAGGTGTATGATTCAGGGATCCAATAAACCATCTCAGTAGAAGTCAGGAATAGAGATTAAGTTACCCAGGAAGGATCTATGGAGGACTAACTCTTGTCTAATGATGTGGTGCTCCATGACATACATGGGAGACTGACAAGATTTTGAGACTATCAGCAGGAAGATTGCTGGCATGGACTGAAAGGGACAGAGGCTGGACTAGACAAAAGAAGGCTGTTGGACATCCAACATTGTACAGGCAGGAAATGGGCTGATAGAGCTACTCAGCTGCAAAGATGTGCTACCTTCAAGAAAAAGGAAGAATGACTCCAAGGGCAGAGCCTTGGGCCCGGAGAGCAGAGCCACAGGCACAGAGGCAGAGGGCAGTGAACCATGGGTACTGAAGCCTGCGGAACTGTGGGACCCAAAGGATTACTCCTAGCCTTTGAAACCTAATAGAATTTATCTTGCTGGATTTCAAACTTTTTGTGGACCAATGACACTTTTATTCCTTCCATTTTATCCTTTTTGGAATGAGAATGTTTATAACCATTATCTTATGCCTGTCCTACCATTGTTTTTTGGAAGCAGATAACGTGTTTTCTCATTTCACAGGTCCACAATTGGAGAAGAATTTTGCCCCAAGATGGCTCATACCCAGAGTCTCACCCATACCTGATTTGGATGATAAGATTTGAGGCTTTTGAGTAGATGACATTTATTTATTTATTTATTTATTTATTTATTTATTTATTTATTTTCTGTGAGGAAGTTTAGCCCTGAGCTAACATCTGTCAATCCTCCTCTTTTTGCTGAGGAAGACTGGCCCTGGGGTAACATCTGTGCCCATCTTCCTCCACTTTATATGGGACACCGCCAGAGCATGGCTTGACAAGCGGTGTGTCAGTGCATGCCCGGGATCCGAACCTACGGACCCCAGCTGCACCTTAACCGCTTGAGCCACTGGGCCGGCCCCAAGTAGATGACATTTAAATGAGATTTTGGACTTAGAGTTGATGCTGCAATGGGTTGAGGCTTTGAGGGATGTTGGAATGGGGTGAATGTATTTTGCATGCGGGATGGATGTGAATTTTTGGGCATCTGAGGACAGACTGTAGTGGGTTGGAGGAGCCCTCATAAAGATATGGCCATGTCCTAATTCATGGAACCTGTGAATGTTACTTTACCTGGAGAAAAAGTCCTTGCACATGTAATTAAGTTAGGATCTTGAAATGAGATCATCCTGAATTATTTGAGTGGGCCCTAAATCCAATGACAAGAGTCCTTATAAGAAGCACACAGAGGACAGACAGAGAAGAGGCAGGCAATGCGACCATGGTGGTGGAGAGTGAAGTGATGTAGCCACCAGTTAAGGAATGCCTGAAGCCTTCAGAAGCTGAAAGAAAGGAGAAACGAACAGACCCCTGGAAACTTTGGAGGGAGTGTGTCCCTACTGATGCCTTGATTGTGGACTTCTGGCATTGAGAACTGTAAAGGAATACATTTCTGTTGTTTTCAGCCACTCAATTTGTGGTGGTTTGTTATAGCAGCCACAGGAAAGTAGTACAGATTTTGGTACATTTTGCTAAGTCAAAGTAGCCACTTATAAACAACCATATATTGTATGATTCCATGTATGTGAAATGTCCACAATAGACAAATCTATGGAGGCAGAAAATGGATAAGTGGTTGCCAGGGGCTAGGAGTAGGGGGAATGGGAGGGAATGCTAATGGATACGGGGTTTCCTTTTGAGGTGATAAAGATGTTCTGAAATTAGATAGTGGTGTTGGTTGCACAATTCTGTGAATATACCAAAAACTACTGAATTTTACACTTTAAATAAGTTAATTGGGGCTGGCTCGGTGGCATATTGGTTAAGTTTATGCACTCTGCTTCGGCAGCCCAGGGTTCACAGGTTCGGACCCTGGGTGTGGACCAATGCACAGCTTGTCAAGCCATGCTGTGGTGGTGTCCCACATAAAGTAGAGGAAGATGGGGAAGGATGTTAGCCCAGGGCCAATCTTCCTCAGCAAAAAGAGGAGGATTGGCAAATGTTAGCTCAGGGCTGGTCTTCCTCACACACACACACAAAAAAGGTTAATTTTATGGTATGTGAATTATATTTCAATAAAGCTATTGTTAAAAATTTAACATTATGGGGTTTTCTTAACCTACCAATTTTATATCTCTTTTCTCTCCTACAAAAAAACAAAACCAAAAAAACAAAATTAACATATTTATTTGCTTGATCCTAGTAGATGCATAAAAGGGCTTCAAAATTACAATATCTGTCTTACTACATTATTAAAACAATAAAAACATTAAGTGAATTTTGAGGATTTTTTGGTAGTTTTTTTTTAGTCCTTAGACTATATTCTACAAAGAAATGTATAGTCCAAATATGTGTTCAAAAAGTCACTTGAAATAAATTTTTGCTTTCTGTTCATATGGTACTTATTTGATATAGAATTGTTTGTTTCTGTTTCTTCTCAATTTTAGAGTTGCTTTCCCTTTTTTGATTTAATTTAATCTATTCCTTGAACATTTAAAACATTTACATGGTTCAAAAATCAAAACTATGTAAAAAGTATAATCAGGAAAGTCTCACTTCCATCCTTACCCCTGCTCTCTTGTTCCCGGATCTCTACCTCCCTATGCTAACTCTATTAGTATTCATTCTGGAGTGTCTTTCCAGAGTTTCTGGAAAAATAAGCAAAATAAAGAAGTATACACGTTTACATGTATATGTATATATACACATATTTTTTCTTATTTTATCTCCTTTCTACATAAAAGGTAGCATTTTATAAATACTATTGTGCATTTTTTTCACTTAATGTATACTGGAAACCACTCAAATTACTCCTTATCAGTACATGGAAAGATTTCTTTTCCGCCACTATAGATACTTCATTGTGTGGGTAGTTTATTCAGTTAGTTCCTTACTGGTGAATATTTGGGATGTTTCCAATCTTTTGCTGTTACACACAATTCTGCAATTACTAACGCTGTGAATCTGTTGTTCAGTATTAATCTATCTGCAGGGTAGGTTCCTAGAAGTGAGATTGCCAGGCCTGCCGGTAAATGCGTCAGTCATCTACTCCCACCTGCAGTGCATGCGAGTACCAGCTTCCCGCAGCGTCACCGGGCGAGTGTATTGCCAAGCTTCTGGATTTTCGCCAATCTGATACGTAAGCAATTATATCTCAATGCTGTTTTAATTTATATTTCTCTTATGAGTTGAGGTTAAGCATCTTTTTCACATGTTAACGAGTAAATGGCCTTTGTTTTTCTGAGAACTGTTTGCTTTTTAAACATTTTTTCTGTAGGGATTTTTTTTCCCCTCAAATTTTAAGAGCTTTTTATATATTAGTTCTTTGTGATGTAAGTTGTAAATATTCTCTCACAGATTATCATTTGTCTTTCGATTTTCCTTGTAATCACTTTTGAAATGGCAAAAATAATACTACAACAAATCAAAGAAAAAAAGTTTTACTGTTCTGTGGCCTTAATATAACTTTTTATTTTGCAAAGTTCCTCCTAGATATGTCCATATTGATGTTTAGATGTATTCAGTTCTAATTACTGGTCACATCTTTTGTATTCTGCTTTTTTATCACTTAAAATTAGGTGATAAACCACTTGGATGAGTCACATTCTAACCAATTAATTTTGTCATGTACGGTAATTTCCTAAAAAGGAAATCAGCGTGCTCTGCGTTCACTTCCTGTCCTCCCAACGTCAGTGGAAGTTGTTTGCAGGCACAAATCAAATCCTCCCCAGCACCTGGAAGACTGAGTCAGTTCTGGGGCCAACAACAACTGTATGCTCCGTGTGGAGTTAATTTGTGGAGTGTGAGACTAGTTAATTTCATGGCTTTTATGCCTGCTCTCCACCACAACCCACCCCCTCCCCCCGCCCCCAGTGCCAGCTAGGTCCTTTCATTTCATTATGGCTGGTGCTTCCGACCTACGCACAGCCATCTCCTCACTCCCCTCTCCCTCCCCCCTTCTCCTCTTCCCCCTTCTCTCTCCCCTCCATCATCGCCTTTTATACTCGTGTATAGTTAACAGTGTGGAGAGAATTTCCTGAATGTCTAAGTCTGCTAATGGAATTTTTCTATTTTGGTGGAGGAGGTGAGTGCTCCCCCTCACTTCCAATCTTGCTTTAAATATTTTTCTTTGTCGAGTGCAAGGTGACCAGATTCATAATTCTAAATAAATAAAAATCATAATTTTATGATTTTTTTTTGAAGCTTAAAGCTCTTTTTTAAAGCCTCAGTGCATGGTTGTGTATCCTAGTTGTTAGTTTAGTTGTTAGTTTAGTTCTTTAGGTGAGCCGCCACCACACTATGGCAGCTGACAGACGGGTGGTGTGGTTCCATGACCCGGAACGGAACCCAGGGTGCAGAATCTTAACCACTGGACCACCAGGGCTGACTCTTAAAGCTCTTTTTGATGTAATATAAACATCTTAGGCACCAGAATAATCTGTAGAAAATACACTGAGTTTATTTTTACTTCTTATTTTTAGAAAGACAGTTACATAATGAGTTTAGCCATATCTTAGTTTGAATGCATTTCTCATTGTCCTGTTTTTCCTTCTCACTAAATAGGAGAGTATATTGGGGGCAGGATGTAGTTATTTAAAGATGACAATGTAGGATACACCTCTTTTCCTGGGGTCACTATTTCATCTTTAATTTCAACATTCAGAAGAACTTTTAAAGTTATGATGCTAATAACAGTGGAGCCTTATGTCAAACCATCATGTTGTACACCTTAAATATACACAATTTTAACTTATTAATTATAACTCAATCAAGCTGGAGGAAATTTTTAAAAATGAATAAAACACACATTGACAAAACAAAGAACAAACAGTGGGGCCTTGTATCTATATAGCAAGCTATTGTTCACAAATTTTTTTACATATATTATCTCATTGGACTCTGGCCAGTTATTTCTCTGACAGCAATTTAGTCAGAGAATTTATTAAATTCTCTAGAACCCTAAAGAACTTGTATAAAGTCTTTGTGAAACTTTGTTTAAAATTTTTCCCAGCTTTATTGAGATATAATTGATGTATAACATTGTGTATGTTTAAGGTGTACAAAGTGTTGATTTGATATATGTATATATTGCAAGATGATTACCACAATAAGATTAGTTAACATATCCATCACCTCACATATTTACCTTTTTTTGTGTGTGTGGTAAGAACTTTTAGATCACCGTTACATTAGATCACCAGAACTTATTCATTTTATAACTGGAAGTTTGTACCCTTTGACCACTTTCATCCATTTTCCCCACCCCCCTGTTCCAACAACCACCAATCTACTCTCAGTTTTTTTAGATTCTACGTGTAAGTGAGATCTTTATCCATTCATCTGTCAATGGACACTTAGGTTGTTTCCATATCTTGGCTACTGTAAATAATGCTGCAATGAACATGAGAGTGCAGATATCTATTTGAGATAGCGATTTCATTTCCTTTGGGTATATACCCAGAAGTGGAATTGCTGGGTCATATTGTAGTTTTACTCTTAATTTTTTGAGGAACCTCCGTACTGTTTTCCATAGTGGCTGTACCAATTTACATTCCCATCAGCAGGGCACAAGAGTTCCCTTTTCTCCATATCCTTGCCAGCACTTGTTATCTCTTGTCTTTTTTATTTTTGCCTTTTTTAATTGAGAAATAATTGACATATGACCTTATATTAGTTTTAGATGTACAATAACTCGATATATGTATATAGAGTGAAATGATCACCACAATACATCTAGTTAACATCCATCACCACATCTCTTGTCTTTTTGATAATAGCCATTCTAACAGGTGTGAGGTGATATCTCATTGTGGTTGTGATTTGCATTTCCCTGATGATTAGTGATGTTGAGCACTTTTCATATACCTGTTGGCCATTTGTAATCCTCTTTAGAAAAATGTCTATTCGAGTCCTTTGCCCATTTTTTAATCAGATTACTTGTTTTTTTTGCTATTGAGTTGTATGAGTTCCTTATATATTTTGGATATTATCCCTATATCAGATATATAGTTTGCAAATATTTTCTCCCATTTCATAGGTTATCTTTTCCTTTTGTTGATTGTTGTTTTTTTTTCTTGCTGTGCAGAAGCTTTTTAGTTTGATGTAGTCCCACTTGTTTATTTTTGCTTTTGTTGCTTGTGCTTTTGGTGTCATAGCCAAAAAATCATTGCCAAGACCAATGTCAAGGAGTTTTTTCTTATGTTTTCTTTTAGGAGGTTTAAGGCTTCAGGTCTTACAGTCTTTACAGTCATGGGCCACATAATGATGTTTCAGTCAATGACAGACCACATATATGGCAGTGGTCCCATGAGATTATAATGGAGCTGAAAATTTCTCTCACCTAATGATGTCATAGCCATGGTAACATCGTAGTGCAGTGCGTTACTCATGTGTTTGTGGGATGCTGGTGTAAAGAAATCTGCTGCACTGCCAGTCGTATGTAAGTATAGCAATACAATTATGTATAGTACATAATACTTGATAATGATGATAAATGACTATGTTATTGGTTTATGTATTTACTATACTATATTTTAATCATTTTAGAGTGTACTCTTTATATTTATAAAAAAAGTTTACTGTAAGACATTATGCTGTGTTACACTGGCAGAGCTTCACACATCCTGCGTTTACCTGTCTCTTGGTTGCATCATTTTCTCTTGGGCTTGATTTAGTCTCATTTTGTCTTGTTCACCATGGCCCCTAAGCATGCAATATCCACGGCTAAAGTTGCCAGTAAGAGGCCATGTCAAGTGATTGACCTGGAAATAAAGTTAAAAGTGATCAAGGACTACGTAGATGGAAAATCAGTGATGGTTATTGCTCGCCATTCCACCGTAGCTATGATTTTGAAGAACAAGAACAAAGTGATGGAAGCTGTTAAAGGATCTGCTTCACTGAAGGAAACGAGACTAACAGAAGTTCTAGAAGGGCCTATATCAAACGTTAGAAACTTCTAATGACCTGGGTTGAAAACCAGACACAGCTCCATGCGTGTTATTGCCCCTGAAGACCTTCCAGTGGGACAACATGTGGAGACACTTCTGGAGAGAGTGATATTGATGACCCTCTGTAGGCCTAGGCTAATGTGTGTGTTTGTGTCTTAGTTTGTAATAAAAAAGTTCAAAAAGTAAAAAAAAAAAAAAATAAAAACTTTTAAAAATAGGAAAACGCTTATAGAATGAGGATGTAAAGAAAGAAAATATTTTTGTACAGCTGTACAATATGTTTGTGTTTTAAACTAAGTGTTATTAACAAGAGTCAAAAAGTTAAAAAAGATTAAAAAGCTTAAAACTTAAAAAATTATAAAGTAAAACTAAAAACGTTACAGTAAGATAAGGTTAATTTATTGTTGAATAAAGAAAAAATAAATTTTTATAAATTTAGTGCAGCCTAAGCAGACAGTGTTTATAAAGCCCCCAGTAGTGTACAGTCACGTCCTAGCCCTCCACGTTCACTCGACACTCACTCACTGACACCCAGAGCAACTCCCAGCCCTGCAAGCTCCATTCATGGTAAGTGCCCTATACAGGTGTACCACTTTTATGTTTTATATTGTATTTTTACTGTACCTTTTCTATGCTTAGATATGTTTAGATACACAAATAGTTACCATTGTGTTACAATTGCCTGCAGTATTCAGTGCAGTAACATTCTGTACAGGTTTATAGCCTAGGAGCAATAGGCTATACCATACAGCCTAGGTGTGTAGTAGGCTATACCATCTAGGTTTGTGTAAGTACACTCCACGATGTTTTCACAATGACGAAATCGCCTAACAACACATTTCTCAGAACGTATCCCCGTCAAGTGACAAATGACTATAATCTATTTTGAGTTAATTTTTGTGTGTGGTGTAAGACAGAGGTCCAATTTCATTCTTTTGCATTTAAATATCCAGTTTTCCTATCACTATTTATTGAAGGGACTATCTTTTCCCCATTGAGTTTCTTGGTTCCCTTGTAAATGTTAGTTGACTATATATGAAAACTTTAAATTTAAACCTTCACTTGAGATCTTCTTGACTTACTTCTGTGGTTGCAGGTACTAAGGACAATAGAGGAACAGTGTGTATGGGTTTTGCAATTCTTACCATTTATCCATTTGTCTAGATGTCTAGGAATGATTTTACTTATGGACCTAAGAATTTGTAAAATCTTTTCTCTATTATGCTTTTCACCATGTAAAGTGTTAATTGGGAGATTCCTATGGTAATCCAGTAACCAGAATTATTATTCTGAAAAATTAGTGAAAGCTTTTCTTTTAACCTGCTTCCAGTGCTCTTAATTAAAACGAAGAGCGAATCATGTGGGATAGTTCTATCTTAATGAAGGTTCATTCATTTGTATCATTAAAAAGCTTCATTTTAAAAACGGTTAGTCCCACTTGCCAGTTTGTTAAACTATGGTTTTATTTCTGTCTATGCCGTATAAACCACTGAGTGTGATTTTTATAACCTAAGTGTAATATTTTTTTTCCATTGATGTTCTTGCCTGAGGCATACTCTTCCCCCTTATGACCAGTCTTATAACAGCCTTCTATTTCTGCCTCTGCAGATTAGAGTAAGGGTAGATGAAGAATGGAAAATAGGGCTCCTTTGTTTGGGGCTGCTTAGTAGTTATCATGAGTGTATAATTTCTGGAACTAGACAGAGCCAGAGGGCACCGTTAGCCCTTTAAAAACAGCCTGAGAGAGATCATTTTCCTTTGTTGCTCTATCATTATTGTGGGATCGTGACATTTTCTCCTCACATGATTCGAAAGGCTGATCCTTACAGCTGCCTGGACAGTCCACCTGCCACAGAAGAATGAGTTTGAGACTGTGCATGACTTCATCGTTTATTGTGCAGTGTAACCAGCCCTCACTTTTCCATGCTAATGAGTGTTAGCTGATAATCCCCCTGGGGTGCATGTTAGCCACTAGCTTCAGCCTTTTCCTTCATCAATTCTCCTAGGAGCACTGCTCACAAGAATGGGCACGATGAATGAGTTGAGTTTAATTTCTTTTGTTTCCCCTGCCCTCACTCCTAACTGCCAAATTCAAAGGATGTTTTCATGATTCTCTCCTCCCCCCCTGTTTAAAAAATGGCGAGTTTCTTTCAAAAGCCTCCTCTTCTCTGCTCTGTTCTTTTAGGACTTGTTAACCAACTAATTTCCATTTTTATCTTTCTGGCTGCTACGACATCTACTTTATCAGTGTCTCTTTGATCAACACTTTCTAATGGTTGAAAATCCCAGGGACTCTTTAATGTCCTTGCTATCCTGCAGGAGTTTGGACATTGGGATCAGATGCCGTAGATTCAGGGACTATCCATGCCAATCAAATCTGCTTGTCTGCATTTATCTCCCTCTCTGTGTACCTTCCTGATGTAGGCAGTGCTCGCCTTCGTCTCATCCAGGACCTCCATTCCGTCTCCTGGTTGTCTAGGCCGTAGACTGTGGTACCGCATTCAGATCTTTCCTGGCTCTATTCTGTGCACTCAACATTTCCCTTCTCAAATTCAAGTCTTACATATCATTGAATCTCATTTTCTCGAGGGCTTACTCTTTCCAGGGCCAAGGCAATTCCTCACCAGGCTGGCAGGTGCCTCCGTATGCCAGTTCTAGGAGGGTGGCCATGGTCTCTACACCTTAGATGTTCAATGCCCAGTCCCCTGGCCCCTGGCCTCTTTCCCCCATCTTGCTTCTCCCAGAACCAGTTTAACTCTTATTGGCTCACTTAGGTTCAGCCGGCATCAGGCTTATATACTGATTTCACTTTGGCTCTCCTGGGTCCCTGCGACTTCCTTATCAACCAGCTTCATTTGGCTACTCACTGGAGGAAACCCTCTTTCTAGCAAACATTGTATGTTTCCTATTCACTGTTCCACTTGGCTAAGTCTGTCCTGACTTGGGAAGTTTTTGATGTTAATCTGGGAAATTAATTCAGGGCAGTTCTCTTCCTCCCCCTCATCAACTTCTTCTCTGTCCCTGTCTTTGGGATTCACATGTCACGGCTTATAGTAAGATGGCAGCTGTTGTCCATCAACATCAGCACTGTTCTCCTTCTGAGTCCACACTTGGCCTTAGAATTGTTCTATCTCAGTGCTCGTGGTAGGCACTAAAAGTTGAATGAAGTTGAGATGAAACACATGGGATATCTATGACTTATATGGTCCATCTTTCAGGGATATTGGTGACAATAGGAGTAAGAACCTTGGGAACCTTAGCAGGTCGATTACAAGGATATTTGTGAGCAGAAAGCATTTTTGTCCCTCCTCAGGCATCCAGGATCTGGATATTCTATTTATTCATGGATAGAGCTGACCCATCATTTAAGCAATGCTACTTTATTGACAGCCTTTGTTCTGCATTGACTTTCTAGTTCATACTGGTATCGTTTTTTTTGTAAATAAAGGGATTTATGATGGAATTTTGTATTACACACATTTAACTGAATTCAAATACACGTACTCTGTACCACCACCACCATCCTCACTCCCCCACCCCGACTTTTTTTTTTTGACAATATGGCTCAGAAGTGGAAGTCAAATACTTCATTTGTAGTTTAAACAAAAACGTAATTATTTGTTCCAGTGATGGGAAAAAACTGGCTTAGTGGACTTCCTAAAAGATGATTTGGTATATCCCAAACCATGTATGACATCCTTTAGAATCAATTTAGAGTTGTAAACAGTAATTTGACTACACAAGATTTTTATCTAATGCTGTCTTTAGAATCTAACCCCACTCTACTGTTTTCTTTATTCAATAAATATTACACATCTACCCTGTGCCAAGTCCTGAGTTAGGCACTGTGGACATAAAGACGAATCAGATGCAATCTCTGTCCTCAAGGAGCTTTCATTCTAGGAAGAGGAAATGGACCACAAACAAACAAGAAAGTAAAGTATCATGCAATGTACGTACGTATAATACATGTTGGTGGAATAAGGAGGGTGTAGTCAACTCTTTGTGGTTGCTGGGATTGTTGTGGTCAGAAAAAGCTTCAGAGAGGAGGTGACTGCTGAGCTGTGTCTTACAGGATGTTATGGGTTAGTTAAGTAGACAGTGGGGAGAAGGATAGTCTAGGCAGGACAAAACCTCTACAAGAGCTTAAAGAACCACAAGTAGTTTAATATGACTGTGGCACGGGAGGTTTATGTGTGTAGAATATTAAGAGCTGCTGTTGAAGCAGGAGGAGCCTGCTCAGTGGACAACTTTATGTTCTCCCCTGTCAGCAAGTGGAGGTCAGTGTGTGAGTGTGTGGGGGGAGAGGAGGAAGGGGAGAGTGTGACAGGAAGGGGTTTTTATTTTATAATTTTATTTATTTATTTATTTTTTCCCCCAAAGCCCCAGTAGATAGTTGCATGTCATAGCTGCACATCTTTCTAGTTGCTGTATGTGGGACGCGGCCTCAGCATGGCCGGAGAAGCGGTGCGTTGGTGCACGCCCGGGATCCGAACCCAGGCCGCCAGTAGCAGAGCGCCTGCACTTAGCCGCTAAGCCACGGGGCCGGCCCGGGGGTTTTTATTTTAGAAAAAAGTTTCCAGCAGTATGGAAAAAGATTGGAGGGGTGCACCAGGAGAAGGAAGGTTTAGGAAGTTATTGTAATGGTACAAGAGAGATTATGAGACTCTAAACTAAGGCAACAGTATTGGGAAAAGAAAATAAGTAACAAAGAAGAGATATTGAGGATGAAGAACGGTGTGCGGGTAAGGATGCTGGGGTGAGGGTAGGGGTTAAGGAAGAGTAAAAATCAACCATAACTCTCAGGTGACTGGATCAGTGGGGCTATAGAATGAATCTTTGTGTGCCCCCAAAATTCATAAGTTGAAACCTAAGGTCCAACGTGAAGGTATTAGGAGGTGGGGCCTTTGGGAGGTGATTATGCCATGTGAGTGGAGCCCTCATGAATGGGATTAGTGCCCTTTATAAAAGAGACCCCAGAGAGCTTCCTTGCCCCTTCCACCGTGTGAGGACACAGTGAAAAGACAGACTTCTATGAACCAGGAACTGAGCTCTCACCACACACTGAATTTGCTGGTGCCTTCCTCTTGGACTTCCCAGCCTCCGTGAGAAATAGATTTCTGTTGTCTATAAACCACCCAGTCTATGTTACTCTCTTACAGCAGCTTGAATGGACTAAGACAGTGCTGATGACTCCATTAATTGTAGACTCCTATTCACTTTGTAGAAATGTCTTAAAAACTACCTTCAAAGAGAATTTTATAAATAAAATTTTAAAAAATTTGGGCGTTTATTTATTCAATCTGATAAATATTTCTAGACCATTCGTTTTAGGTGCTTAATACTTAGGTAGATGCAAAGTTGAAGGTTTACAATTTCATTGTGGAAACAAGGCATACATACATGAGATTCTAGGACAGGTTGTAAAATGAGACTTATGGGATGAATTATCAAAATGCAATGTATATTAAAATATTATGTACAATAAAGGAACCATTTAAAACCATTAAAAAATACCAGCTGTAAAAAAAAAATAAAACAACTGTGCCCACCCATTGTAGATACCCAGTAAATACTATCATAATAGTAACACTAAGGAAATGATAGGATTGTATTCTTTTATAGGATAAAACTATTTTTATGCTGGAAAGGATATTAAAAACCATTTGGGTCCAGTGATTCTGTTGTCGAACCAAGTGGGCTCACCTCCTGGTGAGTTAAATAAGACCCTACACCAGTGGAAGTTGTCTCACAAAGTAAAGTGTATTTGCAGCAAATAGAAGGCCATGAAGAATCCTTTCCAAAGTCATGGCATCCCTGAACAAAGGGAAGCAAGAACTTTTATTTGGTTGGGGAATGAATATTCAAAAGGGTGAGGCGGTACACTGCAGATTATGGTAATAAGGCTTAATCTCCTTTTGAAGAGATCTTCACGTTAAAAATAAGACAAGGTCACGGGTGCAGCTGTTGTAGAGAGGCTTGGTTAGCTTCAGGGTGGCTACTGGTTGTCTCCTTAATATAACAACAGTTAGATACTTCCTAACCCACCCTTGAGTTCCTGGGGGCACTAGTTGGTGACAATTTCCAACCATGGAAATCTAGAGAAGGAGAGGTGGTTATGATTTCTCACTTCAGATTTAAATGGAAATTGAAGTCCTAGGATGTGGTAGTGACTTTTGTTATCTAAATAATAGAACCTAAACAAGGCCTTAAAAAAATAAAAATGTAGGACAAACTTTACATGAAGCTGTGGAAATGGAATGGATTATTTTGCTTAAAATAGAACACCTATATTTAGGAGCTTTTAGTCTGGCATGACCTTGACATTTAAGTCAACAGTAGTTTTCAGTCTGATTATAACCCATCCTCTACCCTTTGTCTCTGCACCATTCAATGGACTTAACTGCTCTGCCACAGCGGAATGAAAATCAAATGTAAACAGTATGTTTCTACCTAAGAATTTTAAAATTGTAATCTCTTGGTCTCCCGGGACAGCAACCCTTTGTGAGTGTGTACTACTGGTGCAATCTACAATAATATTTGTGACCATTCCTATGATTAAATAAGGAATGTGTCAGTGTTGTGTTCTGGTCTAGGCTTGGGAGATTCCTGGTCTAATGTCAAGTCTGCCACTTACTAGCTGAGTGACTTGTGGCAAGCTCCAGCCTATCCCTGGGCCTCTATTTCATCATCTGTAATATGAAGAGATCAAGCTAGAACAGTAGTTTTCAACCTGGCTCTACTGTACAGTCAACTGGAGAACTTTTAGAAAATACCATGGCAGACCCCATTTCCAGAGAGCCCCATTTAATTGGTCGATGTTGGGGCCCAAGTATTGGTTTTTTGAAAAGCTTCCCGCTTGATTATAATGTGTGGCGAGGGTTGAGACAATTGGACCAGAAAGATCTCTAAGGGCCTTAACAGCTTGAAACAGTTTTTTTTCTATGAAATGCTGTAGACCTGCAAAGTGACAGGCTTCCTGGGTCTTAAGCAATGTCAGAGACCATCTTTAATAAAAAGAACACAAAATTAGATATGAAAAAGGATATTTATTTAGAATGAAAAAAAATCACAACAAATTATAAATTTAATTTAACACCACAGACATAAAAAATAATCTAGAAAAATAAGATAATATATTTATTAATTAACTATCATACATACATCTTTGACACTTTTTTCTTTAGGGATAGTTTAGGAAAGTTTGTTTCAGCTTCACAATTCATTATGCGTAATGTTATGTAAGTTTTAAAATTGTTGTCAAATTTGGGAAAGTCTCTAAGATTCTATCATATGTAAGCTGTAAAATTTGGCAAGATTTTCTGCCTTGGTATATGTAATGTTTAATTTTATGTGTCAACTTAACTGGGCCGAGGGACGCCAGACATTTGGCCAAATGTTATTCTGGATATGTCTGTGAGAGTGTTTCTGGATGAGATTAACGTTTGAATTGGTAGACACAGCAAAGCAGATTGCTCTCCCCAACGTGGATGGGCCTCATCCAATCACTTGAAGACCTGAGGGAACTCTTTCTGCCTGACTGTTTGACCTGGGACTTGGGTCTTTTCCTGCCTTTGGAATGAACTGAAAAATTGGCTTTTCTTGGGTATTGAGCCTGCTGGCTTTTAAAGTAGAAGCTGTCCCATCGGTCTCCTGGATCTCCAGCTTGCTGATTGTACATCTTGGGACTTCTCAGCCTCCATAATTGCATGAACCAATTCCTTATAATAAATCTCTGTCTGTCTGTCTAGCTAGCTATCTAGCTATCATCTGTCTCTTATTTTTTCTCTGCAGAACCCTGACTAACACAGAATCTTCAAACCTTATTTCTTACCCACTCTCTGTAAGCTGGCAGGGACAAAGTCACAGCATGACCTCTGGCATTATAACCTTTGGGTCCTGATTTTGAGTGAGTGGGTATCGTGTGCTTTATGTGTATTCCTGATGCCATCCTTGCTCTGGGACAGCTAGTCACAATCTAACTGTGCATGGATAAAACTGTGAATCAGAAGACCAAGGCCTTCATGGATTTCAGGTAAAGCATCTTGTGTTTGTTTATAAAAACATGTGAACATGTGAACATATGTACAGAGATCCTCCCAGGATATTGTTAGGAAACATACAATCGAGAGGCCCTGAGGCTTAACTTCACTCGACTCACATTCACCTGACTCTGAGGCCTGTCATTTCTTTAGGGTTATTGTGCCCTGGTATATAGTGAGAATCTACAATGGGTAGGGGCATTGTAGGTACAGAATAACCCTGCAGTGATGTGCTAAGTGGAATCCGAAAAGTTCAAAAGATGAAAGAGCATTGTGTTACTGAGAGGTGAATGAAGTGACTGGGATGGGCCCTTGCAGTAGCCAGTCACCGAGTTGTAGCTCCTTGAATCACGTCCATCTTGGTCCTGGCTGTGATTTGACACCACCTGGTGGATGACGTGCGTTGTCATTTATAAATAAAATCACATTTGCAAAATGGTTCCTAAATTATTTAAACTAGAATGATTTAAATAATCCTCATTCCTCCTAATTTTCCCCCAAATATAAATCTGATGAGTACCTACAAGAATGAATATGTGCACACTAAGGGTTAAAACTAAAATCACTTACCTATGCATCTGTGAAGAGAATTTCATTGCCTGAAAGGAGAACTAAGTCTGAACTCTGAGTAAGGTTTTGGATCTTGTCCAGATTTTGTATTGGCAGAGCAAAATTGCACTTGCACATACTGTCTAAGAATATAGAATATGCAGTGGAACATATAAATTAAAACTTGATTTTAGGTCATTAGAGTCTTAAAAAGAGGCCAATGCAACCAAAGGGGAAAATGGCAATATGGGTTTCTGAAGCGTGCTTATTTTATGAGAGGCCTTCCATCTAAGTATTGAGTCACTGCAGTGTGTTGCTTGGAAGACCCATTAACCAGAGGCTTCTTTTGAAAGGTTGATGGTTGTAAGAAGTCTGGCAGGAAGTCAAATGGTGATTAGCTTTGCTCACCGTCAGGCGTTTTGGCAATCTTGGATGGAGGAAGCTGGAGGGTAACTCCAATGAGGAATGTCTCTCACTAACAGGATTGATTAAAAAGCAAGCATTTCAGAACGTCTCCATCCTGACGAATGCTGTCCCTTTAAAGTAGGATCTTTGGGATGCTAAACATTGCTTTCAATACTGCCACTGTTGCTCAAACTTTTTGTGGAATCTTTTGGAAAAATGTTCAGTTCTTATGGCACAATCTTTTGAATACCATCCTTGGTTGAAACTCTCAGAATTTGGGGTTGGATGATATTCTTTGCAGACTAAAAAGATTTTCAGAGCCAATAATGCAAAAAAAAAAAATTGTCCAATCCAATCCACTAAGGGTGTTTTTTTTTTTTTGTCAAAGCAAAATGTGACTATAAAATACTAAAATACAGTTTTCTCCTATGACTGACAAACTAGATCTGAAGGCAATTTTGTGGCAGATACAGAGGATTGGTTCACCCTTCTTGCATGCTTTCCTGTATAGAAGGGGCTGGGAAGCTATGATATACATTTCCTGGACACTTTTGCAGCTGGGGGCTCGGATGTGGTTAGTTTTGCATAACAGGGACATTGGCAAGGGTTGTGGAAGAAATAGCCAGTGGGGGCAATGGCCAGGCAGAGAAGTGAGTTCTCCTTGCTGGGGGCACGGTTAGAGACATCTGGTTCCTCTGGGGCAGTTCTGGCTGAGGTTCAAGATTCTAGTCCCTAACATCAGAGGTGCCAAGTAACTTGAGGTGGCAGCACTGGGGTTCTGGCCAAGACAGTCCTGTAGGCCTTCTTCCAGACACTGTTTCTGGCTGAGTAACACCCAGATCTGCTTGCCTGACTCTCCTGGAGATTCCACAGGGTGGCTAATACTCTCTGATAAATTTCTTACTGCTTAAACTAGCAACAGTGGATTTGGTTGTCTGGCTGATAAAATTCCAAATGAGCAATAGAAGCATTGTTGGAATAAGTATGGAGTCTCTCAAGTAAGTGACTTGGAAATAAAAAACTCATTTGAAAAAATAAATTTGGTATTGGTTTGCTGTTGTTTTGTTCCTGTTTTTTTTTTTTTTTTAATATTTAGGTGTCATATTTGGGAAACTGTGTAGGTCTCAGGAACAATTTAAGCAAAGATTTTGCCTTTTTTAGGAGAGTTCATTTTTATTTTACATAAATGATACAAAACGCTTAGAAATGGGGCTCCTATAGACTCCGTCCTTGTGGTGGGACTGGGGCCTGGGGAGTCTAATGATGCTTCACTAGAGATGGTGAATCTTGGATATTAGTTTGCACTTTCTGATACACTGGTTTATATAAGTTGTTTTACGCATGTCTTACATTTTTTTCCATGTAATTCACAAGGACCCCAAAAACTGTTTTGATTATTTTTGTTTTCTTATTTAGTGTTCATACCTAATGAATATAAACAACAAATCTTCAATAAATGCTGCATGGCTGACCGACAATGTCAGGTGTGGTGTCCTTTGAAAGGCTATGAGGGCAGTCTCTGAATTAGCAGCTGTGCATTTGCCATTTGCAGTGAAAAGAGACTCAACTCTCAGTTCTTGTGGGCTAATTAGCCATATTTGAAATGATCACATCTCTGAGCTGGAAGACTTTGAAAAATAATCTTGTCCAACTCTACATACAAATTCTTCCTACCACATTCTAGTTATGGAGTGTATTAGTTTGCTAGGGCTGCTGTAACAAAGTACCTCAAACTGAGGGTCTTAAACAACAGAAATTTACTGTCTCACAGTTCTGGAGGCTGGAAGTCTGAATTAAGGTGTCGGCACTGTTGGTTGCTTCTGGGGGCCTTGAGGAAAGGCTCTGTTGTAAGCCTCTCTCCTTGCTTCTGGTGGTTCCTTGGCTGGTGGCAGCATGACTCCATTCTTCACATGGCATTTTCTCTGTATGCATCTGTCACCAAATTCTGCATTTTTATAAGGATAGCAATCATATTGGATTAGGACCCAGCCTAATGATTAACTTGATTACCTCTATAAAGACCCCATTTCCAAATAAGGTCATATTCTGAGATACTAGGTGTTAGGACTTCAACATATCTCTCTGGGAGAGACACAATTCAACCCATAACGTGGGGGAATGCATTAGTCAGGATTCTTTTGGTTGCAACTAACAGAAACTAAATTCTAATCACTCTAAGCAAAGGGGAAATGTATTGCCTCATATAGAAGGGAAGAGCAGAGTACATTAACCTCAGGGATAACTCACAGGAGGGACTCGGTTGTTACTGTCAGGACCATCTTTCTCTCTCTCCATCACTCCTCAGTGTGCATGGCCTCACTCTCTACACTTCAGGTTGGAATTTTCTGTGTGGCTTGGAACGTGGCATCAGGCAGGGCCAGATTTTCAGCATTCAAGCTTGGTGATGCAAAAGGAAAGATGTTTTTCTCTCTCAGTTTCAATTTATACAAGCCAGGGAAGGATTCTGGTTGCCCTGCGGGTCCCACGCCCATGCCTATGGCAGTCATCATGGCCAGGAGAATGCGATTATTCGCCACATGTGACTGTTTCTCTGGCCACTGGGCCGGGTAACTTCCTGCAGGTGAAAGTGGAAGAGGGTTGAGGAAAGAATGTTGGGCAAATGGAACTACCTGTCCCACAAGGAGCTGGCCGTACAGCCTCCTAATGCAGCACTTCTCTGCTTGACTCACCTCCAGTGTCTGCAACATTCTTCTATACTTTAGACAGAAACCTACCACCCATATTTTCTAACAAAGCTTCAAGTTTTTGAAAACAGAACCCAAGGTCTTCCATTGTTTAAACATTTTCAATCCTTCCAGCTGTTCAGTCCTACTCCCCTGCGAGCACCTCCCGGCCCATTCGGTCCTCCCCTGCTCGGTCCTCCAGTGCTGGACATCTTCTGTTTCTCCCTCCAGATCAGCTCTCCACTTTCCAGCAGTCTGTTCTGTGCCCTGGAGGCTGACTTGTATGGATTGCCTCAGTGGGCTCCCTTGCTCTCGGCTTCCAATGGGGTCAACCGGCAGGAGATCAGAGGCCAGCAGAAGAGTGGGGCCCCAAGACTGTGCTAATTCCCCCAGTTTTCTCTCTGCAGGGTCACTGAGGGCTGACCTTGTCCCTCCACTGAAGGCAATGGCTCCCATCTTGTGGTGTTCTCTGTATTGTTCTCTCTGTCCACATTTTGAAAACTGCTCCCTCCCCCTGCGCCTTCAGGCCTGGTTTGGACTGGTGTAACATCCCACTGTTACTATCTCCAGAGCACTGCATATCGCTCATTGTTTCCCCACATCTTGCCACATTTTGGTAAATAGTCCCATCAAATTACCCAATAGAGTTGGCGACTTTTTCCATGGAAACCCTGACTGATGTATATCTCTTCCCCTACCTCCAGTTTCTAGATATAGCTAGTTTCAGGTATTGAGAAAAAATGTGAATGATGTAATCCATACTAAAGTGTGAATGATTGACAGCATAATTAATTTCTCAGGCCCGTTTTGTTTGAAAAAGAGTCATGTGGACAAAATTAAGAGAATTTCAAACTGTGTGGTTGAGATAGTCTTTCCTGGGCCTCTTTAAATAAAATACACACCTCCTTAAGACAAAATTAACACCAGATAAAGATACTTCTTAAACTTTTCCAACAAAAGTGGTCTGGCTGATGAGAGTGGCCACATACCCCAGGGAGAGTCGGATGCCAGTAGCCCTAAGTGACCTGAAGCAAACACCACATTTCTTAAAAGGGTCCTGTTTTATTCAAAAAATGTATCTGAGTTTTTCTTTCTTCCCCATAATATATCTCTGTCATATTATTTCCAAAATTTAATAAAGATGATTTTCTAGAAAGATTCCCCATGTTTATCGTGTGGCTTTACTACTGGCAGGCTGCCCAGTGCTCCTGGGGACACGTAGCCCCAGTTCGAGAAAACTGAAGTCAGGAGAATCCCAACACATGGATAATGTTACCACTAGTTTATTAGGAGTTTGTCACTCTTTTCCAGGGCTATGTTTTCTTATATACTTTTGGATCTTAGGGAAGTTTTAAGATTTGTGATTAGCATTTCTATTTTAGACACAGGTATAATATATTCCATTTCTTTCTCACTTGGGCATATCTGACTTTTTTTTCTTCTTTTAAATTGCTGTGGATTATATTACTTTGACATAAATTGCTTTTATTTTTTTATATGTCCTAATTACAGTACTTTTTTCTACCTATCATTGTAACATTTCTTGTGCATTAAGATGCACTCTATGAGAGCATGTTCTCTGATTAACAGGCACTGCGGGGTTTTTTCTTACATCATCCTCTACTCTGAGAAGTGAATCATGAAAGTTTTTAACTACTTTTCTTTACTGTCAGAAATGTTTAAAATCCTGAAAATTCTTTAAAAATAAACTTTCAGATAAGTTATTTTTTTTTTTTTTAAATATTTGACTTTGTTTTTATCAATATTTGTATTAGTCTGCTAGGGCTGCCGTAACAAAGTAGCACAGACTGTGGGGCTTAAAGAACAGAAATGTGTTTTCTCACAATTCTTGAGGCTGGAAGTCTGAGATCAAGGTGTCAGCAGGGTTGGTTTCTCCTGAGGCCTCTCTCCTTGGCTTGTAGATGGCTTTCCCTGTTCCCTCTGTGTCTTCACATGGTCTCCCCTCTGTACCTGTCTGTGTCCAAATTTCCTCTTCTTATGATATTCAATAATATTGGATTAGAGCCCACCGTGATGGCACCATTTTGACTTAATTACCTCTTTATAGATCCTATTACCAAATACAGTCACATTCTGAGATCCTGGGGGTTGGGACTTTGTCATATGAATTTTGAAGGGGAACACAATTCAGCCCATAACAGTATTTAAATAAAATTTTAAGAACCATACTGTACTTTGTTGACTTGTGTAACAGTTTTGATTCTAAAAACATGTCTAAATTACTGAGAGTGGAGGAGAAAACCTTATTTTCCTTGAAAAACTAGAATGAAGGAAGTATTATGGGGTGGAAAATCTGAGGGTCTGATTGTGTGGAGGGAGAGAAGGGGGAGCAGCAAGAGCTGTTAATTATTGAGCACCCACTGGGTACGTTGTGCCCCTTCAGGATGCCAGCGGAGGGTGTGGCTGAGACGCACAGATGAGACCGGACCAGAGGAAACATCTAGACCGTTCTTCACTACTTAGGGGCATGACATCCTTTCTAAATCTCAGGGTTTTTTTCCATTGAAATGTGGATAACAGCACCCACGTTATCATGGAGCGTGGCGCTTAGCACAACGTTGGGCACGAGTGAACCCTCAGTATACAGGAACTGTAATTCGTACCATGTGTTAACTGCTGTTGGATACATGTCCATTTCAGCTTAGAGACCAAAAAGCTGAAACCCAGACAGGTTGAGTAACATCCCTGCTACCACACAGCCAGTCAATGGTGAGCCCAAACTTGAAGCAGATTTGTTTGGCTCTAGGATCTCACACTAATTGAATAATAAAAAGGACTTGGGTAGGTCAGGTTTGAACACTTTCTCCACCACTGACTAGCTGTCCTTGTGGCTTTGGACGAGTTAACTAGTGTCTCTCTCAACTCATTTCCTCCCCTATGAAATGGCGATAATGATGTCTACCTTTTAGGGCTTGTGAGGAGCAGAGACCATATATGTCAAGTTGCTCTAGGGAGTATAATGGTCACTGTGCCACGTCATCCCTCATGGACTTTGCCACCAAATGCTGGTGAAACTTTGGGAAACTTATTTACCTTCCTCAGCTTTCAGTTTCTTCATCTTTAAGATTGGGGTAGGGATGGTAGGACAGGCATTGTCCTAAGTCAAGAGATCTCAAACTAAGAGGCTGATAGGGGCCAGGCAGGTAACTGAGGGCCTTGAACCCAGTGTGACAAATGCCCAATTTCAAGAATCCAGAAATCTGGGTCTTTCATCTGAAATCTCCCAAGTTTAAGATTAGTTTTGACAACTAATTCTGAAAAATAAAAAAATATGTAAGTGGGCTTCACTGCCAGCCTGATTCGGCCATGGGTTTGTGAATTTTTGGCTAAATAATCTCTAAGGTGCTTCCAATCTAAAGTCATCTGGTCCTATGTCATAAACCAACAGTGGTCCAATACTAGCTAGTCTTTACTTGCTTATTGGGACCCAAGGTCATGGTTTTGCCTGCACTATTGTAATTGCTTTGGAAGTGGTCTTTCTACCTACAGTCTCTCTCCCACTCCAATCCCCCCACCTCTTCTTGAGAAATTAATCTTCATAAAGATCTGCTTAGAAATCTCTGGTGACTTTCCTGTGTCTATAAAATAGAGTCTAAACTTCTTAGCCGGAGGTGACCAGCTTTCCTATCCTACTTCCTGTTTGGCCCCTTCACAGGCGCCAAGTTTCCCAACAATTCCCCTGTCCCGTGACGTCCTGGCCAAGAGTGTTTCTGCTTCAGTCTCCCTCTTCTTATGCTGCTCTGACTCAGAGGCCAGGGTCCCACCCACAAGTGAAAATTCTGCTTACTCTTCAGGGTTCAACTCAGATCCTTTCTCATGCCCACAGTGTCTCCCTCCATGGGCTTTGCACTTAGCAGAAATCAGGATCTTGGTCTCTAAATTGCACTGGTAAGAGTCTGTCTTAGTAGCATATGAGGGAGGTAGTTTTATTAGTTTTTCAATAGTTTGGATTACTTTGCTCATTCTCAGTTTTGCTTTTTTGTTACATGTGTGAAAAATATTAATAAAAAGACATTTTTTAAGACTAGTAAAAATTGTTTCTAGGGCTTCAGACTTTTCTTCCTAAAGGTATTTTTTCTTTAGGGAAGACTGAAGAGGAGGAACGTAGCAGAGAGAAAAATGCATATTTTCATATACCTATACATCTCTAATTTCTCCTTAGAGCACATTTCAGTTCCTCCTCTAGAGTTTGAAATTCATCCTGGGTCCAAAATGAGTGAACTTTCACAATAGTTCTTTTCTGTTTGAAAAATCACATTTTTCCTCTGGTGTGAAGTGTCACAAGCAAAATCAACTAAAGGAAGGAGAAAAGATCTCGATGTTTAGATGTTGTATTTCCACTGTATACATGCCCATCCTCCTGGTCATTCTTCAGTCTAGACAAACTAAATTTAGACTCTTACAGCTCTAATTTTCACAAAGGAAATGACATAAGATAATCCATTTATCATTTAAATCCCATTCCTTGATGACAGGTTTTGCAGCCCCCAAATGGAACACTAAATCCTTTAAAATCGCTTTCCTGATGGCTCAAGTTGTACATTCTACTTATATTGGGTCATTTGTATTTATTAGTTACAACAAAAGAAATAGAGCAATTGTTAATGTATCACAGACACCCAAAGAGAATGGAGCATAAAAGTCAGGCCAAAAACACAGGCTCCTGCACACACATGCCAAAGCCAATAGTAATAACAATTAGCACTTCAATCTGGAGTTTTGAAATTTTTCTCTAATCAGATAATTATCAAAAATGTCATCAACAACAAAAGAGGATAGAGGAGAGAAGGGAATTTGAATGAACTTTGTAAAGAGCTCTTTCAGAGTGTCTTTATATTAAGGAAAGGATGTTGGAGCTCTGAGCTCCCGATCATTCCACACAGTCCCCTACATTTCTGTGTTTTTCATTAAAAGAATTCTACTATGTGCTGTTTGTGATTCGGGATCTCAGGAAGCCAGGATTGATTTTGTCTCTCCTTGCAAGACTGGCTGAGAGGGAGTGAGGCCAGGTTCTCTCACCATGGCTGACCAGTTATTTCCCAGCCTCGTGGTGGCATGTGGCCGGAGGTGTGCAGAGGCGTTCTGAGGGATGGGCTCACGGTAAGCTCATTCTTGTTTCGTGATGCTCAGGATCCCTAGTAAAGGGAAGGAATGCAGAGAAGACTTGGAAGGAGTCATGAGTTGGGAAAGAAACCACAACTAGTGACTGGAAGGTAGGCAGCCCTGTAAAAACCTGAATCCTAGTCATTATAGAGGTCGTGGCTTCATGGGTAGCTTGTTTTGTATTTTTATTCAAAAGCGATAATGTGCATTGTTTGTATTTAGACTGCTTCATCCTCTAAACTACTTAAATATTTCACTACAGAGACATGCTTCCTCTTAATCAATAGATGAGTTCCTAAAAATTATGTAAAGCACAGCTGGGAGAAAATACAGCAAGGTGGCTGGGAGTATAGGTTTCGGAATATGGTTGATCTGGGTTTGATCTCTCTCCACACTTTCTAAGCTAAATGATTCAGAGCAAATGGATGATCATTTTGGATCCTCAGTTCCCTTCTCTATAAAAGGGATTGGTAATATACACCTAGAGTGAAGATGAAATAATATAAAATATGTAGTCAGTCCTAAGATGATAAATGAGAGGGATAATGATTGTTTAACTTTCGTAAATACTTGAGTGGTGGTGGGGGTACTGATAAGAAAGAGATTCCCGCGGTTGAAAGATGAAAAATGAAATGAAACAAACAAAAACAACCAAATACTGGACCCTAAAGGGTATATGATGTTTTATCAGTCTGACCATAATTTCCCAGATAGGAGCTAATCCTAGAGAAGTGTGTGGCCTGCAATGAAATAAAAGATTCTGGATCCCTTGCTCTCCAATAATCAGAGAGGAAATATGATTAAGATGAATACAAAGACAGCAATACATAACTGTTATCAATGGCTAACATTTATTAGCATCAACCTTGGTCCAGGCCCTGTGGGAAGCGTTTTGCAAATGTTATCTCTTTTACTGCTTACAACAGCCCTGGGAGATAGACACTGTGATTAACCCCAACTTGGAAACTGGGGCAGAGAGGTTTAGTAAATTGCCCAAAGCCATATTGCCGTAAATGGCAGAGCTAAAATTAAATTTAGGCAGTTTGGCAACAGAGCCCTCTTTTTCTCTCTTTAATCATTGAAGTGTTGTGTCATAGTCTGATTGGCAGCATTTTTTCCTTCTTAGTAGTACATAAAATAATGGGGCATCTTAAAATTGGGGCATCTTCCTGTGATGAAATATGTGTAAGGGGCACCCAAGCACTCACCACAAAGATGAAATAGTGTTAGTGTGCCATAGAGTCCTTGTTCTTACCCACTCTGCTCTGTCTGGCCCACGGGTGACACAGACCTCCAGAAGAGGGGTGAGAGAGTGATGAAGGATTCTGCTGTCCAGCAGTCCGTCTGCCTTGCACTAACAGCAGGACTATACCACAGATAATTTGTAACCATCTGAGCTTCAGGTCTTTTAGATAAATGTGAGGCAATGAGAACCTGCCGCTGTCCTCCCTGCTTTGTAGGGTGGCCTCAGCAGTGTGTCATTGCAGTGATTGTCATTATCTACTATCTGTCATTTTATATTATCTTGTGTTAATTATTCTATGCCCTGGAATAAGATCACCCCCTTCAGTCACTCCTGAAACGTGGATCTTTCCAGGCATCTAGGGAAGAGGCGTGTCCTCAGGCAGGAAATGGAAATCCAGAAGGTAGGAAGAAGAGAGGAATTTCAGCTTTCTCTTGGCTTTGCTCTCTGGATCTAGACTTTGAAAAGTCTACAGATAGTTCAGGGTCATCCCTGAGGTAAGGCCCAAAATGGACTTCTGTTACAGAGGGACCCCAAACTGTGGATGAGTAAGCCATAATTTATAAGCTGACTATCTAGTGTATTGATCTTTGCCCAGTGTAGGACAGAGAAATCACTCTGAGCTTTTAGACAGAAAGGGATTCATCACAGGAAGTTACATACTTACAAAATCTCTGGAAAAGCTGGACAGATGGTCTCTAGGTTCAGTGACCAGGAATGACCCTTAGAACACTGCAGATCTGTCCTGCCAGGGAAGCTGGTACATCTGCCACTCTGGAGGCTGGGAATCAAAGGCCTTCACTGGTCTGTGGACTTCAGGACACCTTGCTGTGGCTGGATCCAGAGAGCCATTGGGGCAATTGTCTCTCAATATCCAGAAACTAGAGTTTGGACAACTGAATACTGAAGCAGAAAAAGAGCATGTCTCCACGACCTGCTTGCTGGCATAAGGCGGCTGTAAAGGATGTGGCCCGTGCTTCATTCCACCCTCCAAAACTGACAAGAGTGCGCCAGTTCTTATCTAGAACTTGATCTGCAAGGAAGTCTGGGGAACATAGTTTTCCAGACTCTGCCATTTAAGAAAGAACAGAAAAGTCAGGGCTTCACACTAGTGCCAATCAACCATGTCTAACACAGTTAGTTTTTTTTTTTAACTCCCATGTATTTATTTTCCTTTAAGCTCAAGGAAAGATCTGTTTAAAAGCTCAGGCCTTGGCCCAGCTGTACTGTAGAATGTACTCAGAATTTTAAAACTGGGTGGTGCCTTACATGAACTGTGTAGGGTCTAGATTTTACCCTGCTTCTAAGCTAACAAGTTAGCCTGCTACTGTTTCATGGATCCTGGGGAGAACAGACTGCAGAATCAGAGACGATGGACATTGTTACTCATGGCAAAAGCAGCAGGCAGCGTGTCACTATGATGTTTCTTCCAGGTCCCCCTGCCTTCTAAGTCCCATGGGGTGATGTGGAGTCTACCACGGATGCCTGCACATGCAGGAGTTCATTACACGAGAGGAGCATTGAGCTTGCGGGCTACACCAGAGTAAGCAGGAGCAAGCCTGCCTTGTCCAGGGGACCTCATCCCTCAAGGTTGCTGGCTGCAAACACAACCCTGAGAAATGGCCTGGGTAAAGAGTGGTCAGGGCCTTGCATTCCTGGCATACCCACAGAGACCGTGCAGAGATGCTTCCATGGCAGATCGCCTCTCCTACCTCCTTCTTTCCACTTCCTGCCCTAACTCCATCCTTCTCCAGGGCCAGGTGGCAGCGGCGGTAATCGTAAAAAATTTTCAAGGGAACGTGAATCTCTGGGGACAAATGTTTCCTGTTCACAGGGAATTTTCTCCTCATTACTAGCCTTGGAGTATCTGGCTTAGTTTTATTAAGGGAGATGGCAGTTTCTAGAAGGTTCTGATTGATGGAGTCTTGTCTTCTTGTCCTGGATGCCTCCTGGAGGCACTGCCCAATTGCTTGGCTCCTTTAGAGGGTAACTAAGTGTCCTAGAGTTCATAGAACTGTGGTTTCTTGGGCTATGGGACTTGCAGAGCTAAAACTGACATGGTTGGTCACCATACTCCTTTAGCACTTGTAGGATCCTGAAACCATATGGCTGGCATGACTGCCTGCATTCCCTGTACCCCAGGGGCCAGATTTGTTCCTCTTCTGTTTTACTCAGCTTGAAATTTCCTTCTAAGTAAGGGTATAAATGCCAAGTTCTGTAAGAGGTTACCTTATAACCTTATAGCTAATAATACTTTATTGTATATTTGAAAGTTGCTAAGAGAGAAAACTTTAAAAGTTCTCATCACAAGGAAAACAATTTGTAACTATCTGTAGTGATGGATGTTAACTAGACTTACTGTGGTGATCATTTCACAATATATACATATATCGAATCATTATGCTGTACAATTGACAATACTAATACTATGTTATATGTCAATTATATCTCAATAAAAAATAAAATTAAACTAAATAAAAAATTAAAATGAAGAAAAAAAGAAATTGAGGAAATCAGTCATATCACAAACTACTTTTTTTTTGTGAGGAAGACTAGCCCTGACCTAACATCTGATGCCAATCCTCCTCTTTTTGTTGAGGAAGATTGTGCCTGGGCTAACATCTGTGCCCATCTTCCTCTACTTTATATGGGACGCTGCCACAGCATGGTTTGACAAGTAGTGTGTTGGTGTGTGCCCGGGATCAGAACCTGCAAACCCCAGGCCCCTGAAACAGAGTGCACGCACTTAACCGCTGCGCCACCTGGTTGGCCCCATAAGCTACTTTTTTGAATCAAGAATAGAGATGTAATTTAAATATGTCACAGAGGTTAAGAATCTGGATACCTCTTCAGGGTCTGTGAATAAAGCTGTATTTCAATTAAAAAACACAAGTTACCTTAAAGGCACAATTTGTCCTCTCTTCAGCAACCAACACCTAATCCAATTAGAGTAGTGGCAACTGTGTATTATATGTTAAGCCCAGAAAATATTCTGGACCAAAACCCAGCTCTTCTTGTTGTGTCTGGGAGACCTCTGAAGTGAACCATCTTTAAGGAGGAAGCGAAGGGAGTGGAGAAAGGCTCCCTTCTGCTTTCCCTGCCCCAATTTTCAGAGCAGCTAGATTTTAAGCCCGTAGAATGCCTGAGGTAATTCCAAAGGCTACCATATTATTATATGAAGATTGGGAAAGAAGCTATTTATGAGTAAATTAGTCTGATTAATGACTTAGAAGAAGCATAAGCAAGCCTGGAAATTCTAAGAGAGTTTTTAGTCATGTGCTTCCTCTCCCAATATACCTAACAAGGCCAGCATCCTGGTCTAGGCAACTGTACTCTTTCACATCGCGTGAAATAAGCCCCGGGGTGTAGCAGAACCCCATGATGTGAGTCCATTTCTTTCTACGAATCCAAAGATTATGGCTCATGGAGGCACACCTGGCCTTTTCCAAAGTCATATTTAACTGTGAAAGAGAAAGCAAAAGAACCGTCTCCGCTATATGTTTTCTTCTTGTTTCCTATGTGGGTAGCTAATTGGCCCTTTTAAATTCTATCTATAAATCATGATCTTCCTATTAATGACAATAAAAAAAATCTATAGGTTCTTAGAGTTGTTTCCAGTTTAACCATGGTAATTGACCATGAATAAACACAGCGTGTTCCAGGGACATGATTATTTGACTTTCAGCAAGGAAGCCCTCTGCTGGCACCTGATGACACAGATTGAATTTGCTGTAGAACAACTGATGTCTGGGGTTGAGGCCGAAATGAGAGAATGAGCCAAAGAGCTTGGAAGGCTATAACAGGAGGGAGATTCATTCTGTCTGGAACCAGAATGAGCTCAGAGGAGCAGTCAGGTACAAGAAGTGCCACATATCTGCGCCCACCTTATCAGCAGTAGGGGACTAAAATCTGAGCAGGATGGCAGCTGGAGTCATATTGTCTGTTTGTGAAAAAGTAACAGTGGGCTTGAGGGAGCTCTTAAGAAGGAGACAATGGCAGGAGATAAGGAAATGAATGTTTTCACCCCATCTGATCGGTCAGTCTGGCAGCTGCCAGAAGATCGGTACTGTCTCTCAACATGGACTTCAAGCATACATGAGCTGTTCTTTCGGGTCAGCTGGCCTATCTTGTTTTCTAAAGATCAACTGTAGATATGGTGGTTGCTGGACCTAAGTGAGATAATTAACAGATTCAAGGTGCATTAAAAAGTCAAGCTGCTATCCAATGATAAGGGAGAGAGTATAGAGTCAGGGTTAAGAGCATGGACTTTTGGAGTACCTGGGTTCACATGGTCCACAGATTAGCTCTGTGCCTTTACCAAATTACTAATCTCTCTACACTTCATTGATCACGGCTGTAAAGCGGAGACAATGCTCTCACTGGATAAGGCCAGGGACCAATGAAGTGGCTTCAGCATGGCAGTGATGGCCAGCATAGTCACCAGTAATTGTAGAACAATCCCCTTCCCTCATCAGGTCACCATCTCCCTCTGTCAAAGTTCAGCAGTGTCCCCCTACTTGCTACAGCTAATGACTGCTTTCAGTAATCATCCTATTTGACTTCTCTGCAGGCTTTTATGCATCTGACCACCCTCTTCTTAAAGTTTTCTGCTCCTGTGGCTTCTGTGACACTCGCTCTTTTCTGATTCTTCATATACTTCTCTGACCATTGATTCTAATCTCCCGTCTTAGCTTTTTCCCTCTCCTCTTAGATCATGGTGCCCCCAGAGCCCTGTTCTTAGCCTACTGCCCCTCAGTTTGCATGATCTTCCTTATTCACCCCATGTCACCTTCGGGCTAATGACTCCCAGTCCATAACCCTAGTCCAAATTTCCCACGCGTCATATATCCAATGGCTTGTGGGACATGTAGGCTTGGATGTCTCAAAGGCATTTCAAAGTCAATGCATCTAAAACGAGAACCATCTTTCCTCCAAGAGCATGCTTCTCCTCTTGTGTTTTCATTGGACATCACCCACCTAGTTACGCAGGCGTGAAACTTGAGAGACATCCTACATTGATCCATTTTCTCATCCTCCAGATTATATCAGCTTCCAAGTCTGGCCGCTTCTACCTTCTCAATGTGTTTTCCATCCGTTCCTTCCTCTCCATGCCCCCGACACTGCCTCATCACATTTGCTCAGAGACTGCTGGCTCACTTAACCCACGCTCCTAGTGTGGCCTCCCTTCACCCACCACTGCAGAACCAGCTTTCTGGTGAGCGAGTCAGAAGGTCACTGTCCTTCAGGGCTGACAGCACACAACCAGTGAAGCCCTTGCTGACCTTTCCTACTCTGCCACTCCTGCAGCCTGGTCCTCTGCCCCATCCCTGCATTCTCCCTGCCACTCAACTACCTGTTTACTTGCAGCACCGTGCTCCCATGCTTTCCCACACGCCTTTCCTTCTGCCTAGAGGTGAAGATCTAATAGGTTAATGGATATTAGATTCTCCAGTAGCACCCTGCATAGAATTTACTGCTTTGTTTTAGGCTACTTACAGGGGTGTTTCTTCCACAAGACAGAGGTTTCCTCAGTCCAGGGATCCTATCCTACTCATCTTTAGTCCCCAGAGCCTACTGTGGTCCCTGAGACACTGTGGGTGCCCACGGCAAGGAATAAACGCACAGAAAGAATTTCTTTATTCAGAGTGGGCTCTCTGCCTCAGCAGCTGACTTTTTAGGAGACCTGCTACCTCGGGGCTCTTCGCCCTCCGCCGCCGCTCAGGTGAAGGGCAGCGGGATGGCTCCCTGCCTTCGGACTGGGCTGGGCCAGGCGGCTGCCCGCGCGCCTGCGCCCTCTGCCGCTCCGTTCGGGGCCGTTTGTGCGCGTGTGTCTGCTTGGAGAGGAGAAGCAGCTTGGGTGACAGGCGAGGGGTGGGGGGGAAGAGTTCAGCCTGAGTCACAGTCTCATTCTCTGACTTCTCGGCGGCTGGACCGAGGCTGCCTCCCCAGGCGGCTCCCCACTACTCCCGCATCTCCACGGTCCCCACCTCCCGGCGCTCCACTCTCAGCCAGCCAGACTGACCGACAGACTCAAGAGTGAGTAGCGGCAGCTCGTGCGCCCCGGCAGCGCGGCGAGCTGTCCCCGGCGGTCCTGTCCTCCCGCGCGCTGTGTGTGTGTGTGTGTGTGCAGGGGGGTGTCCCTGGGATTCCACGCCGGCTCCGAGAGCTCCCTGCCGGGATCCGTGTGTCCATCCGAGTCTGCGCTGCGGTGCAGGTGCCGGCCCAGGCAGGGGCTTGGACGCCCCCGGCGCGGGAGGGAGTTTGCCGGGATTCCCTGGCACGGCGCGCGGCAGCCGGTGGGGTTCCCCGGGAAGGCGCCCGGGCGAGGAGGCGGCGGGGAAGCCCGGGATGTGAGCGCCCGGCAGGCCGGGAATCCGGGAGCGGGTCTGGCACGGCAGAGCCGAGGGAGACGCCGGAGCGGCCGCCCCTGGCCGCCCGGCCTCCCCGCCTTTCTCCCTTACCCTTCCTCCTTTATTTTTTCAGCAGCATCACAAAAGCGCGCCGCCGAATGAAACCCAATGCAGTGAAGTCTGGCTCTCTTCTCTTACCTGGTGCACATCCCCCGGGAGAGAGGCATGGAGTGGGAGTTCCCGAGATTAGGGGCAGGGGCTTACCCCAGGGACACACCTGTTTTCGGTTCTCGCTGAATTCAAGCTGGGTGCGGGATCGCGCGAGGGGTTCCGAGACATACACGCTGGTGTGTATGTGTGTGTGTGTGTGTGTGCGCGCGCGCGCGCGCGCATGCACCCCGTGCCCACGTTCGCGGGGTGCGCTGGCTGTAAATAGCACACCTCCCTGCCCGCCCGCCTGTGCTGAGCCCGCTCCGTGGGCTCCCGGAGCGCTCGGTGACAGCGTGCCGGCATCTCTTTGTTTGTTGTGCCTTCCCCACCCCTACGCAAAGGAAACTGATTTTCGGTTTCGCTTGACACCGTGCGCTGGGACTTAGTGTGGGCCGAAGCCTCAAATGGCCCTGGTATTTGTAATTGAATAGTTCTTTCGGGCTGGGGGGTTATTTTTAGTGTTGGGAATAAAGAGGCCAGCACGTTGACCTTTTTCTGGCTGTCTTGGGCTTTGAATACGTGTCTTTCATGCAGCAGACGGATTCACATCCAGGCGCGCACACGTGCCTGCGCACAAATGTGTACACACATTTCTACACACACAGCTTTCTCCCTTCTTTTTCTTTTCTTTTTTAAAACTGGGACCGGGAATGCATTGTGTTTGTGAAAAAAAACCAACTTTCCTTTGTTCTTTTGGGCATTTTCTATTTTGAGTAATGGAGGAGGGGGTACCAAAAGGTTGCAATTAGTTCACTCGAATAAAAGACGCTGCCTCTGAGTCAGAGCTGCCGGGTCGATAATTATTAACGTATAAAAGCAGATCGCTGTTTAAGGCAAAAGGGGCGGGGCGGGGCAGGTCCATGATAGACAATGAGGGAAGGTCTCTGCCGACCGCCTGCTGCTTCTTGTTCGGGCACTAGAGGCTGCAGCCTGCAGCCGCCGCCTCCTCCTCCAGGGCTCCGCTCCTCGCTCGTCCCTCCGTCCCACTTGGGACGGTCCAAGTCACCCAGCGCTGGCCCCCGGGGCGCCGGGACGCCAAACCCAGCCGCAGCCGCTCTTCGCTGACTGCTCTTTCTCTGCTTTGCAGGTCGGCAGCTTTGCGGCCGAGGGTGTCGCGATCCGAGGCGGCGAGGACAGGGCGCCTCTGGCCCAGCCAGCCGGGCAGGATGCGGCGCGGGCAGCAGCGCTAAGCGCCCCCACGCTGGGCACGGGGCGGACTCGCTCCGGGCGGCGGGCCGAGCGGCGGCGACGGAGGGGATGCGCCCGGGACGCGCAAGGCTCCTGCCGCGAGCTACCGCCCCGAGGTGGACGCCAAGCAGGGCTCATCGCAGGACCGCGCGGACCCCAGTCCCCCGGGGTACGCGGCTGCCGAGCCTCGGGGCAGCGTCTGAGGTCAGGATGCCCTGGGCGCCTCCCTGCTGGTGAGGATGCCCTGCGGCGCCGCTCCGCATCCCCAGCCCCAGTCCGTGGTGGGCAAGACTGCGTGGGCCCAGCTTCAGCCCCTCGTCCCGGTGGATGAGAAGCGCTGGAGTCCTTGAGTGGATCAGCAATCGAATCTGAATTCTAAGAGCCATGGACGAAGGCACTGGGCTGCAGCCCCAGGCGGCAGAGCAGCCGGAAGCATCGGCCACAGTAGGAGCTGTCCCAGAGAAGTGCGAACCAGAGACCTTCAGGTCCCAGAGTTTACCCGTCCTCAATAGCACCTCCTGCCGGCCAGACCTAAGTCCCGCGAGTGTAGGCGCCAAGCCAGCCTTCGGCTGTCCAGATTCTTTGTGCCATCAGGAGTTGAAGCAAGGCCTGAGCCGGTTGGCCCCCAGCCTCTCTGCCCCGTCCACTTCGGCAGAGATGGCAGGGCTCGTGGAATGTAACCACAGGGTGGACGTCATCAAAACCGTGTCGGTGTCCTCCGCTTTGGCCACGCTCCAGGGGAGAAGGTGCCTGTACGTGGTCCTCACTGATTCCCGTTGCTTCCTGGTTTGCATGTGCTTTCTGACCTTCATCCAGGCGTTAATGGTCTCCGGGTACCTGAGCAGTGTCATTACCACCATCGAAAGGCGCTACAGTCTGAAGAGTTCCGAGTCGGGGCTGCTGGTCAGCTGCTTTGACATCGGGAGCCTGGTGGTGGTGGTGTTCGTCAGCTACTTCGGCGGCCGGGGTCGGCGGCCCCTGTGGCTGGCCGTGGGCGGACTTCTCATCGCCGTCGGGGCAGCCCTCTTCGCTTTACCTCACTTCATCTCGCCTCCCTACCAGATCCAGGAGCTGAACGCCTCGGCCTCCAACGACGGCCTGTGTCAGAACGGCAACTCCACGGCGCCTTTGGAGCCTCCGGCCTGCCTGAAGGACTCGGGAGGTAACAGTCACTGGGTCTATGTGGCTTTATTCATCTGCGCACAGATTCTCATTGGAATGGGCTCCACACCGATTTATACCCTGGGACCAACCTACTTAGACGACAATGTCAAGAAAGAAAACGCATCCTTGTACCTAGGTAAGACTTTCAGATCCTCTCAGATAAGCTTGGACTCAAAAGCCAAAAGGAAACACCTTCTTTCACATTTTCCTGGAGATATACACATGTATACCCATATCCCGGAGATATATATATCTGGAAATATATATATCTAGCATTTTTTATAACATATTACATATATATATTTTAAGCATTATCCTTCAGTTTATTTTATGTTTTTATGTTTTAGCCTTAGTGTGGTGTGTTTTTGATTTGGGAGAGAATCCAATAGTTGAGAGTTCTTTGAACTAATTTTCAGACTGACACTTCACATTTGTCTTTTCCCAAGTAATACAAACTTTTAACTATAGAGTGCTTCTCTCTCTTGCTGCCTACCTTTGGAAAAAACTCTGATTTGTCAAGTTTATCTTCTAATAGCTGCCCTTCTAGAAAGGTTCGGGAAGGAATAGAAGTACTTAGTGTGCGGAGTGAAGTTAGGGTTATTTACTGCCCGCATCTCCTGCTCCTTCCCATTCCTGTCGCCAACAGCAGGACTCGTGCAGCACCCAGACTACAGCAAATGTGCTTTATTGCCTCAGTACCTGTAGTTCTTACCTATCACCAGCATCACTACCTTAAAGAGAACTTGAGTGATATCAAATGACTAGATTATCTTTATGCAGAAGCAACATCACACGTAAAGTTTATCCAAAGCTATTTTTATTGCTGGTTGAAGATCCTCAATTACATGGACTTTGGAGCAGAATCCATTACTATTTTCTGAAAAGCAGTGGCCTTTGGATTTGGTGAGTTGACCTGCATGAATCAGCTCCCATGGACAGGGGGTGCTTGGGTTAAGTACAGGGTGCTCATGTGAGGCCAGACAGCCCTTGAAGTGGGTAGGAAAATGTAGGTCCTAGAAATCTGTGTGGTTGTCAGCACCTCCCTGTACTATCAGCCCATTCGAAACTGAACTTCTGAGGGATGGATTTGAACTCTTGGAAAGGATGAATAGCACTCATGCTGGATGAGATCTTGGTTTTTCTATATTTCTTTACTGGGGCACAACTGAAAGAAGATAAAGGATTTTACTTTATAAAAAAATGTAAATAAGCAAATACTAGCTACATTTTAACAATTTATTAGCCATGTGCTGATAGGATTTTTGATGTGGGAATAATAAGATTTCAAAGGACAGGGAAAATGATGCCCAATTAAGAGGTCTGGACTGTTTCCTCGGTAGAACTATTGTCCCCAGAATCTGTTACAGAGGGTGTCCGAGCCATGTATAGTCCCCAGTAACGGGCCCAAATGCATTAGGACAAGAGTTTTATAACTTATTTTTATTATTAAATGCAAGAGAAAGAAATTTCCATTCAGGGCGGGGAGAAATAGCTTACTTGTTACTTTGTCTCCATGTTTTCTAACATGTATTATGACAAATTTTCAAACAGAGAAGTTGAAACAATAGTCCAATGAACACCAGCGTATCCACCACTTAGACTCAATAGCTGTTCATTTTGTCATTTGCTTTATCCACCTATGTGTGTGTGTGTGTGTGTGGATGGATGGAAACATATTTTTTGGAGTGGGAGGCTGAGCCCTTTGAAAGTAATTGCAGGGACCACTAGGCTTCATTCAGCATGTAGCTTCTAAAAAGAAGGAAATTTTTTTTATATAACTGCAGGAGCTTTAATATCCTTAAGAAAGTTAATAGTTATTCCCTAATATCATCAAATATCCAATCCATATTCAAATTTCCACAATTGTCCCCTCAGAGTCTTTTATAACTCTATTTCTTTAACCAGGAGCCAATCAGGATTCACTCATACATTGCATTTGGCTGTTAGCCTTTTTATAATCTAAAATAGTGCCTTAATTTTTTTCTTTTTCCATCACATAGACTTTTAGAAGGGACAAGTCTAGTTAATTTGTGGACTGTTCCACATTCTATTATTTCCTCGTGGTGTCACTCACTTTGTTCCTTCATTCCGTGTATTTCTCATATACTGGAAGTTCAGTCTAAAGGTTTGATTAGGTTTAGACAAAACATTTTTGGCCAGACTACTTCATAGGTGATGCTGTATGTTTTATATTACAGGCATCTGGCCATTCATTAATGAGGTTAAGTTTAATAACTTGGTTGAGTGGGTGATTGCCAGCTCTTTCCATTGTAAACATACATTTCTCCCTTTAAAAACGGTAAATAATCTTTAGAGTGATACCTTGACTCGTAAATATCACAATTGTTTTTTATATTCTTTCTGATCTTTGCCTCCATTTACTTTGAAAACTTGGCTCTCCCTTCCATCCCACTTCTGGATACTATTGACACAAATTTGCTTCATCAAAAACACAGGCAGAGCCCTACACAAGGTGAACATCCACTAGTAAGAGCCCTGAAATTTAACTTTTCTGCTAGTGGTTGCCCACCAAGAAGGAAAACAGCAGGTGTATATTAAGTGCATATTCTGTGCTAGGCACTGTGCTAGTTTTGGGAAGACCAAAAATGAGACTTAGTCCCAGCACCCGAGGAGCTTTCAGTGTAATGATGAAATATTACCAATTCAAGATAGGGGTGCGAAGTGACACCTGCAAGGGAAGAAAAGTTATACAAATGGTGTTTGCTGTTCCTCTCTTCTCCTTCTCTTATTCTTTTAGATATTGACTAATAATTGTTTTTTTGAAAACATTTTAATGAATGCCTCAGGACACATTCTTTGGGAAACTTATGAGAATTCTCCTTCATATTAAATGGGTCTCAGTAAAAGCTACAGCGGTTTGAGTACCAGGAATCTTACATATATTATTATATTTAATGTTCTCAATGGCCTTATGAAATGGGAATTGTTTTCCCTATTTCATGGATGAGGAAACTGAGGCTCAGAGAGTTTAAGTGACTTGCTTAAGGGCTTCAAACACACTCCTGTCTGACCCCAGAGCCCTTGAGCTTCCCTCCACTCTGCATGTTCTTTGGCAAGAGGCTCTGAGAGCAAACTGAAACCAAAGGATGTGCCACATTCAACAGAGTTCTGAGAATGGTGCAGAAGGATGAAGTGGCCTTAAGTCATCAAAACAAGATCCTTCTCTAAACCTTTTAAAGCATGTTTTATATGTTACTTTTGTACAAATTCAAATCAGAGAGACGACTATATTCTTAGAACATAAGTGGTGTTAACCTATTACAATATGGGATTTTTTCTTAATAAATAACTGGTTAAATATCCTTGTTATTTTTCACGAAACTGCTCTTCTATATTACCTTTTTCACTACCCACCCCTTTCTTAACCTCTTTGTCAGTCTTCTTAACTTCTCATTACAACCACAGAACGAAAAAAAATCAGGTAGCAGGTTAGTAGTTGCAGGCAGGAACAAATATCTCAATTAATGTTAAAACCATTGAAATGGCATGTAAATTGTATCTTAATCTTTTGAAAGTTCCATGTTAACTTTCTGGCAGCTTTACCTGTAGAAGAGATGTGGTCATAGATGAGACACAGCAGCCTTTATACCCAAAATGCCCTACCTCTTTCTGCAAGGAGAGAGGTTTAGTGTGGACCTGGAGCACAGAGATAGCTTTGTAGGTATTAAGAAGTAAGGCCATGATTTGTAATTGTATCTCAAGGAGAGAGAGCAAATGTGACCATTTAGGGGCAAGAAATTCATGAATCAACAGGAAAGTGAGAAAAAACGGCTAACCAGGTGGGAAAAGGAAAAAAAGGATGCATTTCCAGATTAGAATGCACAACTCTGATAGAGCGATGTTCAGGATAATAAATGATTGGCATGGTCCGGCCACTGGCCAAGCAGTGTGTGTGCAGCCGTTCCACGTCCCTGGTGTGTCAGCCCTGACTTCACACCGCAGAGGAGAGTCAGAATGGGCACAGTGCCTTAGAAAGAGCACTGGAGGAGAGGCAGAGACCTGTATTTCAGTCTGGCTCTACCAAAGACTGGTCATAAGACTTTAGACACATTCCTTAACTTCTCTCAGCTTCTGTTTCTGCATGGGGATTATTACATTTGTCTCCCTCACTGTAATATTTTGTGGACCAAATGGGATTATGTGTGTGCAAACGTTCAGCCAACTGTAAGGGGCAGTACTTTGCTCTGTTAACGCAGAATTCAAACTCATCCTAGAGAGTGGGCAGAGCAGGCAGTGAGAGATATTTTACTCTTTCTGAGCATGAAAACCCCTAAACGTATCTTTTTGTAATTGGAAAAAAGGAGGGAAATATTGCATAGAATATTGAGACGTTGTGTAGGAAATCACTCCTTAGAAACATTGTACAGGAAAATCTTGATCTGTGTTTCAGCACTGTTATGGTCTGATTAATTGAATTTTCTGAGAACTCTGGGTTTTATTGCCAGAACTTTCTGCATGTCAACCTTTGATGATCCTCTTTCTTTAATGTGTGAACATTTATGTAATGTATATTTGCACATAGTGTAACATAACAAAAGTTCTTTCAAAGTTTGAGGGCCTGTGCTGTCCCAGGTTCACCACTGTGGGTCTTCATTTGCCCACATAGATTGGGGCAGGATGTTGTGAACAAGAACGGGTCCCAGGACATGCTCAGAAATAATTGTTGTTGTTTTAAAATAAATTCCTAGTGGCTTCTTCTTTTTTTTTCTTATATTTCCTCAGGCTTTTAAAAGTAGAGTGAGCTTGAAGTTAGTTGATTTCTATTTCATCAAGATATTATAGTAATATAAACATTATATATGTGTGTATATATGTGTCTACACAAGTAAATGATTATACATATATTTTTGTATGTATGTGCTCTTTCTGACATATATGGCTCTTTCTGAGCATGAAAACCTTTAAACATATCTTTTTTATAATTGGAAAAAAGAAAAGAAGTCCTTCTTAGAAACATATGGAAAAATCTTGATCAGTTTTTAGCAATGTCATATAGAGCAATCTATATCTATCTATCTATACGATTTTATTTGTAGTAATAAAAACAATGAAAGATACATATATGTATCTTTCAGTTCGGTGTTCTCTAGAACCATATAACCACGTGTATCTGTGGCTTTGACCAGTTAGGGATTTCTTTATCATCCAGCAACACGCCGGCTGGGGTAGGGGGTCAGGGGCTGGTGCAGCCTTCAGTGGTGCCAGGTTCCTCTCTCTTCCTGCCCGGCTCTTAGCAGTGGCTGCTGCGCCTCAGGCATCGCACACCTGTTCCTCAGAGCGGGAGAAAGTGGAGGAGGCAGTGCCCACTTACTCTCGAGAATGTCCCACTGGCCTGAGTGGAGTGTGCTGGCCTCCTCCAGCTAACTTGCTTTTTGGAAAGGCAAGTTTTAGGTTTTCCAGTCTGTACGGGAGAGGAAGGCAAGTAAGATTGGGGTGGAGTGAGTACTGAGTGGCGTCTAGCTGTATCTGCCACCCTGGTCATGTTTTCCCTTTTGCCTCAGTAGCCAGAAAATTCAGGCCTTTTTTTGGGATCAGTATTCATAACCTATCCTAAGTGGCTTGTAGCATTAGTTCTCTTGATCTTTTTGTTGGGATTTTGAAAGGATCCAATAAATAGCACCCTTTCCCCTCACTTGAGTTCTGAGTGAATTGAGAAATAAATCAAAGGAGTAAACACACGGGGGCCAAAATATCACTTCTTAAAACTGCTGGAAATGAGGTTGAAGAAGGTAGCTCGCATCTTTGTGCAAATGGACTCTCTAATAATCTCAGTATTAAAGAGACGTACCCATCCAGCCACAGGCCATGCTGGACCTCAACAGTGGGCAGCCCTGGGTCTCCCGATGTGGGCCGGGGCTGGCGGGAGTGCATAGGGGAGACTTATGCCAAGAAGGAGCAGGGCAAAATTTTTACTTCTTGTGTGCATACTCACACCCAAGAGGCAAAAAGGAGGAACTGGGCATCTCAGTTTATTTTCAAATTCATCAATCACATCAAACCCCTTCTCCTTTCCTAGGGAGGGACAAGGATAGGGGACTGGACGGGGCAAGAAAGGAAAGACCATGTGGGAACACACATTCCCCCCTAAGACTTTTAACTGGTTTTTTATTCTGCTTTAATTTTGCTCATCTTGTTTACAATGTGTTCACCTTTGTAAGCCACATAAAATCCTTTGGGGAAGTAGGCTGTGTACAAATCAAGAGTAAATTAAAAAAAACTCCACTAAAAACTAACATGAGAGAGAAGGACGGTAGAGGGATTTGAGGAAATGATCCAGGACACGTAGAGAAATTCCTGGAATGGATGCAGTGCAGAGAGCAAGAACAACTCAGCATCCGTGGCCTTCTTAAACTTTAAGACGTGTGTAAATCACCAGGGTATCTTTTCAAAATGCAGATTCTGCTTTGGTAAGTCTGGGGTGGGACCTGAGACTCTGTATTTCTAATATGCTCCCAGGGGAGGCCAATGCTGCTGGTCGGAGGACCATGTTTGGAGCAGAAGATCTACAGACCACAGATCTTGGGCTTTTCCACAAGTCTCTCTCTGGGCTTGGGGTTGGAGCCGCTGTGGGCAACACCAGCTGCTGACTGAAGTTCTGCTTCATCAGAAAAAACCCCACCATCTCTTATTGCATTTGTGAAAGCAAGATGTCAACTTTGGGGCTTTCCTAAGCTGTGGCTCCTTTTATGAATTCTGCGGTTGTGTGACCTCATGATCACTGCTGAGTTCAGTGAGAGAAAGTGGCCTCAGACAAACAGTGTTCATTCTGAAGTTAAACAAAGCAAGCACACTTTCTTTATTCCTCTCACCACCCTGAAGGCTCCGTGATGACGGGTATCTCTCTGTTGGTAGAACTCTGCAGGTCAGAGGCAAGTCTGTGAGCTGTGCAACCCAGGTGAGCTCACCTTATAAGGCTCCTTGGTGGGAGAAAAGCAAAGAAACCCATGCACTTGGCTCTGCTTTTTTCTTTCTAAACAATCTAGAAATTTTTGCAGTGAATTGGGAGTTTGGTGACAGACAAATGTAAGACCTGGGTATATTGGAAATGGTTTTGGAGAATGAGGATCAGAAGTTTTTCCTTTGCAAAGGGTGATCAGACAGGAAAGGGACCAAGCTGGACTCGGTGGCTGAGCTTCTGTCCAGCAGTAACTGCCAAGCCAAGACGTGTCCTAGAGATCATCTCATTCAGCCCCATTTGTAAAAATGATCACTTGACAAGTGAGGAAACCCAGACTCCAAAAGATTAAAGGTTTTGTGCAATGGAAAACAGTATGGGAGTTCCTCAAAAAATGAAAAATAGAATTACCATATGATCTAGCAATCCCATTTCTGGGAAATATCCAAAGAATTGAAAGCAGAATCTCAAAGAGATATTTGCACACCTATGTTCCTAGCAGCATTGTTCATAATAGCCAAGAAGTGGAAGCAACCCAAGTGCCCATTGACAGATGAATGGATGAACAAAATGTGTGATTTACATATACGTAATAGGATGTTATTCAGCCTCAAAAAGGCAGGAAATACTGACACTTTCATCTACAACATGGATGAACCTTGCAGATGTGCTAAAACACTCACAAAAAGACAAATACTGTATGACTGCACTTATATGAGGTATCTAAAATAGTAAAATTCATAGAAACAGAAAGTGGAATGGTGGTTGCCAGGGCCTGGGGGCAGCGGGGAATGGGGAGTTAGTGTTTAATGGGTATAGAGTTGCAGTTTTGCGTGATGAAGAAGTCTGGAGATCTGTTGCACAACAATGTGAATATACTTAACACTATTGAACTGCACGCTTAAAAATGGTTATGATGGTAGAAAAAGAAAAGATTAAAGGATTTGCCCAGATCGTATAGCCAACTTGTTCTGAGTCTGAACTGATTTATAGATTATAAACCTATCTCTATTTGAAAAAATCATCACTGCGTAACGGAAATTCTGAAAAGTTCAAGTCTTTGGATGGTGGGGTCACTTTTCCCCAGCCTATGCAACATCCTACACTTGTTGATTAATGTGTGTCTGTACTTCAACTACGAGAATTTTTTTTCAGCTGTGTGGGGATTTCAAGTCATTCTTTTTGGGCATAATTTTAAAAAGAATGAAGAGAGATTTTGGAAAAGAAAAATGGAGGCAAAGTGGGTTTTAGAGTAGGCATTTTAGGAATGAAGCCCTGGGAGAGAAATGAAGGTGAAGAAACATACCTGGGGATTTGGATTTTTCTATTATGTCTTTTTGGAGAAAGAGACTGGAATATTCGGAAATGGAGACTGTGAGTCCATGTTGATGGGTTCTGCTGTGTTGGGTGTTCCTGCAGGAGGTAGTGCTTTCGCCTTGTGTTTTCCGTCTCCCTGCTCTAGAGAGAAAGAGATGAGGGTCCCTCAGCTGCCTGATCTTCCTCCTCCAAAACCATTTGCGGTACTCAGGTGTTGCATGATCTGAACCTCACTTCCCCATGGAAAACTGCATAGCTTACAGTCATTCTAGAACACTGATTCTCAACTAGGGGTGATCCCCCCTACCCATCAGGGGACACAGTTGGTCATGTCTACAGTCACTTTTGATTGTCACAACTTGAAGGGAGCCTACTGGCATTTAGTGGTGTTTGTCTAGTGTTGCTGCTAAACATCCTCCAGTGCACAGGACAGACCTCACAACGAGGAATTATCCTACAAAGAATTGTCAATAGTGATGCTGTAAATTTTTGCATCTTAAGCATTCAAGTTACTCTGTATCTTGTGTTTCTTATATCTTGGAACTGAAAGTAGAAATCTTTAGATCATAGAATCAGAAAGCATTGACCATATGCATGGAGGAGACCTAGGGAAAATTGTCTTTGTAAATGGGAAAGCCTTCTAGCAAGCAAGGGATGGGAAATATAAACTAATGTGCGTTACTCATTGCTACATCATCGCTCAGTAGATACCATAGTGTCTATATTGTATTGTGTTATTAGTAGATTATAGGAGATACTATAGTGTGCTATAGTAGACTATTTTTAGTGGGTATAAAAATATGAAGGATTTCATGGTTTTTATTGTGACTTCAGTTCCCATCAGCTTAAAAAATTTTTTTTAACCGTAGAGGTTTTCTGGACCATATTTTTGGAGTTGAGAATACTGTAATCCTTGAAGAGGGAATTATGTATTTCTGTGTGTGTGTGTGTGTGTATGTGTATGTGTGTATGTGTGCTAAGGGGAGTGGTGTGGTGCCATTTCCCCCTCATATCTGGGCTCTATTTTAGTGGTGGTGGCTTTAGTAAAAGAAAACATCGAGAGGAAGAATTCTGGAAAACTATAAAGTGATTAATCAGCATTCTAAAGCAGAGCTCACCAACCAAATAATTAGACCTCAAGAGGAGATGTAGGATAGATTTAATGAGGGGCTATAAGACCCAGAATTTCTCTTAAAAATAAACAAGGGCTTAATTAACTAAGGAAAAAAACCCCTCCAATATGGTTTCGTATGTGGGGTCTAACACGGGCTATTTTTAACAGCAAATATTTTTGAGTGTTTAATATACCAGGCATTGTGCTAAGTGCTCTATAATCTTATTTTATCCTCAGAACAACTCTGTGCGGTAGCTACTTTTTTCTCTTTTTTATTGTGGTAAAAAACATATAACATTAAATTTATCATCAACCATTTTTAAGTGTACAGCTTAGTAGTGTTAAGTATATTCACATTGTTGTGCAAAAGATCCTTAGAACTTTTTCATCTTACACCACTGAAACTCTATACCCATTAACACTAATTCTCCCTCTCCTCAGCCCTTGTGAACCACCTTTCTGCTTTCCATTTCTACAGTTTTGATTACTTTAGATATTTGATATGAGTGGAATCATATAGTGTTTGTTCTTTTAGGACTGTCTTATTTAGCTTACCATAATATCCTTGAGGTTTATCCATGTTGTAGCATGTGAGAGGATTTCCATATTTTTTAGGGCTGCATAATATTCCCTTGTATGTATTTACCACCTTTTCTTTACCCATTCCTCTGTTGATGGACCCTTGGGTTGCTTCCACTTGTTGGCTGCTGTGAATAATGCTGCTAGGAACATGGGTGTGCAAATATCTCTTTGAGATCCTGCTTCGAATTCTCTTGGGTATACACCCAGGAGTGGAATTGCTGAATCATATGGTAACTCTATTTTTCAGTTTTTGAGGAACCTCCAGACTGTTTTCCATATGGCTGCATCATTTTATGTTCCCACCAACAGTACGCAAGGGTTTCAACTTCTCTGCATCCTCAACAGCACTTGTTATTTTCTGTTCTTTTGATAGTGGCCATACTGATGGGTGTGAGTTGATATCTCCCTGTCATTTTGATTTGTATTTCCCTAATGATTAGTGATGTTGAACATCTTTTCATATTACTTTCATCTTTTGCTTATTGGCAATTTATATATCTTTTTTGGAGAAATGTCTATTTAAGTCCTTTGCCATTTTTAATAGGATTATTTTTATTGTTGTTGAGTTGTAGAAGTTTCTTATATATTCTGAATATTAACCCTTATCAGTTATATGACTTGCAATTATTTTCTCCCATTCTGTAGGTTGCCTTTCACTCTGTTGATTGTCTCCTTTGATGCACAGAAGTTTTTAAGTTTGGTGTAGTCTCATTTGTCTACTTTTGATTTTGTTGCCTGTGCTTTTGGTGTCATATCCAAAACATCATTGCCAAATCCAGTGTCCTGAAGCTTTTTCCCTATGTTTTCTTCTAGGAGTTTAGTAGTTTTAGGTTTTACATTAGGTCTTTAATCCAGTTTGGGTTAACTTTTGTATATGGCATAAGGTGAGGGTCCAACCTCATTCTTTTGCATGTGGATATCCAGTCTCCCAGCACCATTTGTTGAAGAGGCTGTCCTTTCCCCACTGTGTAGTCTTTGCTCCCTTGTCAAAAACTGGCAGCTACTTTTATCTTTCACATTTTATAGATGAGGAAATCGAGGTTAAATAATGTGCTCAAGGTCATCTAAAAAGTGGCAAAACCAGCACTCAAGGTCATTGTCCAAAGCCTGAGTTCTCTAACTATCCATGTTATGGAGAGAGGAGGGGAGGGAAAAGTTTATAAACTCTGGTGTGACTTTAGCTGAGTTTCTTAATTTCATTATCTATAAAAGAGACAAGGAGGTAAGGCTAGTGGTTGCCTCTTAAGTTCTCCGGCTCTCTGCCTTGTTCAGCCTGGCTCGATATGGTCTTGTTCTGGAACTTGGGGCTCGGGTCTGGAGAGGAGCTGTAGCCTGTTCTGCCTTTCCTCGAGCCATCAGAAGCTAGTCTCTTGAGCATTTCCTCCACCCCTTGGTGGCTTGAGCGATGTCGCCATGTGACAGCTGTCCCTGGGGAATCAGGCGTTCCTTCTGCTCCTTTTCCAGGCAGCTGCGTATTACCTGATGGTAAATTCAGAGTCTACTTCCCCTCCTGGGAGTTATGATTGCTTGTGAAACTGTCACCCAGCAAAAATGCTAATCCCTGTTACCTAATATAAGCTAGAAAGGCAGGTGCAGGTTACTCTTGCTTAAAAGTGAAGAGGATATTCATGTAATTAATATCTTCAGCAGGATGAAATTACATAATTTGCAAGTGTCTGAAATTGAATTGTACCCTTCCTGACTTTCCAGCAATAGGAATTCTTAGCTATGATACTTTAATAATAATAATAGTGGGTTTTGTTTTTGTCAGGTATTTCCCTACTTTTTTGGCCTTGAATTCTAATGAAGGACATAGAAGATTTAAGATTCTTTTTTTTTTTTTTTTTTTTTTGGTAAGGAGAAGGGAGAAATTTAAGTGAACAAGACTGTGTGTAGTGAATTTCAGACCTTAGACTTTCTGGCTGTAAATCAGCTTCTGATCAATGTATAAAGATGGACCAACCATCCTTATTTGCCAAGTGTCTTTACATTTTTGGGTGAAAGATATTTGCCAGTATTTTATCTAGAACTGTGCTTATGTCCCTGGTGTGTAATTACAGTGGTAGGGGAACTTTTGTTGATTTGAACTGCATTTTAATCACTTTCCTTTAGGTGGAGGGCAGCAGCAACTTTTAACATGATGCGAAAAATCTTCCCAAGATAAATCTGAAAAATTTCCACTGAGAAAGACTTAAAAGAATGTATAAAATCTTAGAATAATAATTCTGAAATTTGGTTTTGCTGGTCTTTACGATGTCTCTACACTTTTCATGGTTGTGAAACTCTCAAAAGAAATTAGTTTTAATTTCTTTAATTAGGATTGGTGGAGGGCGATATGGAGGAAAGGAAGAATGATGGGGCGCTCTCCACCCAAGCACTAGATTTAGCTTTTCTGGGCAAAGTTCTCCTCCATGCACACTTTCTTTCCATTTAAGTTCTAGAGCCACTGTTGTCAGGGAGAGGCCTATGGGACCCTCGCATAGATTCTCATGGGAACCTTGTTTGTTCACTTATATGATGTCTTATACCACTTTGGGAACGCCTTGTTTAGGATTTAAACCTTCCAGGTCATCTAGCCTTGTAGAAATGGTAAACTATATATAGATGGTTAATTTGTAATTTGACACAAACTCAACTGTAATCACTGGCATGACTTTGACAAATCACGTAACCTTTCAGGATCACAGTTTCCTCTTCTGTAAAATGATCTAGTTTGATCACACCAGAAGACTTCTAATCTAATCTATGGTGATTTTCCAAAAGCTTGATTAGGGATTGGAGCCGTGCGGGAGGGGAGTCGCTATTTACTGTATTTCTAAACTAACTCTAAGTGGCTCTTGAGCCCCAAGGAGCTTACAATCTGATTTGACTATTTATTTAGCATCATCTATTCTGGACGATTTGAGATGATTTGTGAGCTGTGTGACCTCTAGCAAGTCACTTGACATCCCAGGGTTTCAGTTTTTGAATTTTGATGGAATTGAATTAGAAAGTCTCAAAGGGTCTTCCCAGGACCATACTCTGCTGTATTCTGGACCTACGGTGGCATAGATCCAAAGCTAGCATATTCAAGGCAGTTGAATCTTGAGGTCAAGAGTGTGGCCACTAGAGCTGAGCTGCCTGGGTTTGAATCCCAGCTCTGCCAGGGGTCCAGTGGTGTAACCTGGAGCAGGTTCTGTGGCCTCTCTCTGCCCGATCCCACCTCTGCTAACACTGGGGTCAATGTGCGCTTGTTGTGACTTAATGCATGTGACGCTTTTAAAGCAAGACCTGGCCTGGCACATGGTTCAACACTCAAAAGAGTGGGCTGTAGTTATTTTTAAAAAATTAATCCTGTTCAGGAAGAGAGTGGTGTTAGCTTTCGTAGCTGGCAGGGTACAGCTCCTCTTGTGGCTTTTCTGAACAGGTTGCCTGCTTCACAAGCAATGTTCAATGTGCTGGCGTTGACTGTCTCTGCTCGGGTCACTGTGTGTTAGGCTGGTCCTGAGCCAGGTGGAGTGAGCCATATGGGTTCCATTACATCAGTGGCGTTCTTGACTGCTCAGCGCCTCTTCTGAAGGCATCCCCACCCCCACCCCCAGTGATGCATGGACTCTGTGTGCTTCCTTGTGTCTAGAGTGTCTGTTCTCTCCCCTACGAAGTAAAGAGTGATCATGGGGAGAAAGAAGACAAAGCTTTCATGTTATATATAGCTTCTAGACGAGATGCTCTTGCTACTGGCTTCTGATAATTATGGTGGGAGCTGTTGGCTATAATCAAGTTTAACTGCTAAGAGCGTAGGGAGGTAGCCCTAAACACATATGCTCACGGGCTATCTTTGTGCTTTTTCTGTCCTATTTTAGCCTTAAAAATCGCTGATCAGTTCTCCAACCAGCTCTTGTTGTGTATGAGGTTGACTCCAGAGTCTTTTGTGGTTCCCAGAGTGGGCATGTGACTTTCATGGGTCCACTACTAATATCTTGGCTCATGTGCTTTATTATGGATGAGAGGTAGGGTGGATTATATGAAGGAACAGAGAACCAATGCACCGGAAATACTGAAATAGGTTTCTTGCTCAACTTTTTTCATAGAGGGCACACAATCTGTGTTTGTGTGTGTATGTGCGAGTGTGTGTATGTGTATGTGTGTATTAGAGTTGGGGGTGTAGGAGAAAAAACAAAACAAGTGAAAGAAATGGCTACATTTTCAGAAATTGCTTCATGCTGTCTTCCAGAAATATGACATTACCTTGCTATTTCTGGAGTAGGAATTTTTGCATTTCTTTTTCTTTTCTTTTCTTTTTTTTTTTTTTTTTGTGAGGAAGATCAGCCCTGAGCTAACATCCATGCTAATCCTCCTCTTTCTGTTGAGGAAGACTGGCTCTGAGCTACCATCTATTGCCAATCCTCCTCCTTTTTTTCCCCCAAAGCCCCAGTAGATAGTTGTATGCCATAGCTGCACATCCTTCTAGTTGCTGTATGTGGGACGCGGCCTCAGCGTGGCCGGAGAAGCGGAGCGTCGGTGCACACCCAGGATCTGAACCCGGGCCACCAGTAGTGGAGCGCGTGCACTTAACCGCTAAGCCACGGGGCCGGCCCCGCATTTCTTCTAATTCTTATTTTTCCAGGATCAAATGATAGTTTATAAGTTATTATCAAAGCATCTTGTTTTTTCTTTCTTCTCTAACTGTAGTGAGTTTATTACTGTTGGTGCTCCCTTCAATTTGCATGGGCAAAGAAAGGAAGTAAAGGCCAAATTAATTGATTTTTCTATATTTAATTACTCTTAAAAAAGATTTTGGGGGCCAGCCCCATGGCCTAGTGGTTAAGTTTGGCATGCTCTGCTTTGGTGGCCCAGGTTCTGATCCTGGGCATGGACCTACACCACCCGTCAGCAGCCATGCTGTGGTGGCGACCCACATACAAAATAGAGGAAAACTGATATAGATGTTAGATCTTCCTCTTTTTGCTTGAGGAATATTGGCAACAGATGTTAGGTCAGGGCGAATCTTCCTCACAAAAAAAAAAAAAGGAAGATTTTGCTTAAAAAGTTGAAAGTCATGTCTGACATAAAGTTTGGATTCATATCAATGAAACATGTGATTCATGCCATGATATCTTAGATAATAGTCGAGTTATCAGTGTGTGTTATTATTTGGCCTCCTTCTGTCTTTACTGTAGGAACTGGCACAGTACCCCTCCAGCTCCCTCCTGATCCACTTTTAAGGCTTTTGGCTACCTATAATAACACCTGTCAGGTGTCTCAGAAAATCTCTGCAGGCTCCACTTCCTGCCCTAAAGTCTCAACCAGGTGGCTTTGCCCTAGCACCTCCCAATTATGGTCATTGCCTGCTACCTTCTTCCTGCTCAGTCCCTGTGAATTCTAGTGGACTGTTTCCTTGGATCTTAATTATGACTTTTCAGGATGCTGAGTTTTGCTCTCTATTGACTCTTTCCTGAGGTTTGGCAAGTTCCACTGTATAAACAGTGCCTACTCAAGCTCTCAGAACCTTCACTTGGGTCTGGGGCATGGAACTCTCCTGTCCTGGCGTGGAATTCTGACATTTAAGCCACACAGGTGGCTCGCTGTACACGGCTCTAATTCTGGGTAGGGATTAACTTGTGTCTGTAGCTGGTGAGCTGACTGGTTTGGCATAGCCCAGTGTTAACGAGGCCTGTGATCATGAGTAATGTGTGAGTCAGTCACCTTTGCCCTGTTCCATAAAGCACTGCTCTCAACTTTGTCCTGTCAACTTGCAAATGAGGTTACTTACCAGGGAATAGGAGCAATGCTCATCCGTCCTCATTGCAAAGAACAAACACAAAACTTGCAACTCCCCTGCAAAAAAAACCAAGCACACCTCAGGTCAGGAACTGTATCCTGGTACAGTATGGAAAATGTATAATAATAGTTAGAATTAACTTGGCATAATAATGATGATGTAGTAATTTTAATCATCATTTTGTAAGTAACCCTGGGAAGGCAGTGTGTTTAAATGTTCTGGCCATGCTGGTTTTAAACGATTCAAATGCTTCTAGGTCTTTTCAAATTTTCTTTTGGCATATTTGACTATGTTTTGATAGATTTCTTTTTTTTCCTTTAATTTCTATACCAAATAAAGTAGTCACACATTTCATTGGCAATTGTATTTAGTTTAAAATAGAAATATTCCTTTTCCTCTTTGGTGTTGATATCCTTTTATATACTTAAAATATAGATTGTTACTTTATTTGAGTTATTAGGCTAAAAAGTACATGTTGATTATTGCACATTTTCTTTAATGAGTTGATTTCAGATTATGGTGGCTTATTTTTGAACCTGTAGGTTTGTCTTGCTTTAAGAAAAACTGATACACAAAAATAAAAACTTAGAATACATACTTTTTTCAGATGGGAAGGTGAATTTTTTACATTATAATAAGGTTTTTTGCTTTATTATGAATTCCTTTAGCTATGATTATTAAAAATGTACTTCATTTGTAGCTTTTAGGAGCATCTCCTTCCATTAAAATCCCACACATATGTATTCTAATTCTAGATATTTATTTCTCACTGATCACAGAATCTGGCTCATAAATGGCTCTTTCTCTTTTGAGTTTTCTTCTCTTTTTTTATTTGGCATCATCTGTGATTTTAATTTGAGGGCTATTAACTTTTTCATTGATGTCACAGTTCAAACTTACTACCAAGTCTGTGGGTTCTCACTGGGACTTTCCGTAACTCTTAAAACATTAGTGGTTAATTTTTACCCTTTGCTTTCCTTTACTGTTCCTACTGATTTAAAGTCTTTTGACGGCTCAAATGTGAGTCATCTGAGTTAATGTTTCAGAGAAGACACTTAGGAGGTCTGCAGTCAAATGCTCACTAAGGTTGCTGTGTCTGCTCATTTAGTTGCTCAATAAAAACTCTGTTTTTTCTGAAATGGCTATATTCTATTGCTGATTTTATTACCTAATTTGTTATGATTTGTTCTCTCTTTCATATTTGTCTTTTATTAGATTTTTGTTAGATAGACTTTGTGTCAATATAATTTGAAAAACTCACTATCTTATTTTTTTTTTAAATTGCCAGTGTTTTCATAGGCTTAGTAACTGATTCCCCTTGTGACTTTGTGCAATCTAAACCTGCTGTCATGATTAAAAGTCAGTCCTCCAGATAAAGTACAAATATGTCAAAATCTGTGTTGATAAAATATCACTACTTCTTAATGGATGAGTTTCTAATTTCATTATTGTTAAAAATCAGATTTTTAATGACTATTTTAGTCATTTCAACATTATTATTGTGGTTTTATTGATTTAATTTTCAACATTTCTTCATTCTAGATGTTCCTTTTAGTTTCCTATAAATTATTTAGGTTAGAATAAACTTATATTTAATGCATTAACCTCCCATCCATATTCCAAGTTTCTGTTAAATGTTCTTTCCAGTGAAGGATTCTTTTCCTATCAGTTTTTTGAGACATTTCTTTGTAGTTAAAAATATTCCTCTCATAACATGCATTTTTCTTTTTATTAGAACTAGAATTTATTATTCCAGAATTTTCCAATGAACCTCCATTTTCCCGCCCTACATCAGGTATATTGTTTTTCCATTAAACGAATAGATTATCTTCAAGGTTTCTGAGTTTCAAAATTGCCTGACATACAAATAAATATAAGACTCTGAGACACAGGCGCCATCTCTTCAGCAAGTTTGATATTAATAAATCGGAACCACGTTTTGGCATTTGCTGAAGAGAGGCAGCGTGGGAGACTGGACAGGGGTGGAGGTGAAATCTGAAGCCTGAGCCTTGGTGTTAGTTGTGGTCCTGCCCCTGCATCACCGTGTGATCCTGAGCCATCCAGCTGTTCTGGTTCATCTCGTTAAAAGAAATAATTCTGGGACCAGCCCCGTGGCTTAGCGGTTAAGTGCACCCGCTCCGCTACTGGCCACCCGGCTTCGGATCCCAGGCGCGCACCGACGCACTGCTTCTCCGGCCATGCTGAGGCCACGTCCCACATACAGCAACTAGAAGGATGTGCAGCTATGACATACAACTATCTACTGGGGCTTTGGGGAAAAAAAGGAGGAGGATTGGCAATAGATGTTAGCTCAGGGCCAGTCTTCCTCAGCAAAAAGAGGAGGATTGGCATGGATGTTAGCTCAGGGCTGATCTTCCTCACAAAAAAAAAAAAAAGAAAGAAATAATTCTACTCTAGCTACATTATACACGTGGCAATAAGATGAAATGAGACAAGTGAATACAATGTCCTTTCATTCATCAAAGGTAAATAGACACATACTCTGTGCTAGATTCTGGGGTTTGACACGGAACAGGACTGCTTTCATGGAACTTTGGTGGGGAAGACAAACGATAAACAAGTAAGTGATAAGTAATTACAAATCATAGTAAGTGCTATAAATAAAGGAAACCACATGACATTGCATTTGGGGAGGAGGTACTTAAATAGGAAGATTCCTAAGAGGAAGTAACTTGTAAGCTAAAGCTTAAAGGATGTTTGAGAACTGTGACATGTAAACTGTAATGCCAGTCCATAATTCCGATGTCAAAAACCCTAGAATGGGATTCTTAAACATATCTGAACATCATAATTACCTGAGGAGCATCCTTAAAAATGTAGGTTCCTGGACCCACCTCTGGGGGTGTCTAATTTACTAGGACTGTGGTCAGGCCCTAGAATCTGTACTTTTTAAAAGGGTCCCAGATGATCTAGTTGATCTGTCAGGTTTGGAAACTATTGTCCTGGAGAAATCCTGGTCAGAAACAACAATTTCTTTTCAAAGGAATGACTATAGCCTAGTCTTCTTGTATCTTGCTTCCTACCTGCCATGTGTAACTTTTCACTGCAATTTCCATATTTCTGAAACTTCTGTGACACAGGGCTCTGGGCCTCCCCAACACGGTTGTGGGGCTGGTCCCCATTTCCCAGCAGGTGTGTTATATGCGGGGAAACTTCTGGATGCTATTTAAGTAGAGGAAGGGAGGTGTGTTTCTGGTGCATGTATTGGAATTCTGGTGCGTGATATTGCATGTTAAGTAGATGGTTGTGGGTTATTTTGGAAATCTGAATACTTTTTGTAACTTTAGACCTATGGGAAACATTGGGAATTCCATGCAAGTAAGTGTGGAGATTCCTCATAGCAGAATTCATTGTACTTTTTCCCTCTGCCTAGTTTTAATATAACTTCAATATATTTTTAATATATTTAATATAATTGAGTGGTTTTAAGTATGGAGCTAGGACTAGCTTTTCTGCTGGGATGCTAAGGTCTAACAAGGCTCAATTTGAGTCTTGGGGGAAAGGGAACCAGGAGCCTCTTCCTCCTTTTGCTCTCGCTCTGGGGGTTTTCAGGAAAGCCCAGAAGCCGTATATTTGAGAACATGGAGTAGCCACTGGGATTTACCAGTGAGAAGCTTTAAAAAAATTTATTTTAGAAATCCTCCTGTGCTCCAAGCTGTATTGTAAAAAGGTTGGCTGCTTGCAGTCCAGTAGAGTTTAGTGGCTGGTGGGGTGTGGCTAGTGACAAATAATCTTTTGGAACATGCTTGAGAGTAAATGGAGAGTGGCTTGGACAGTGAGTCTTAGTAGTCTTGAGGTGTGAACTCAAGGTCACCTTTTATGCCCAGGGGTTGCCGCCTTGAGGACCGCCAAAGCCTGAACGATGAAGGTCATCCTCTGGTGAAGAGGAGTTCACGTGTGGTCTCTGAGCATGTTTATCTTTATGAAGCACGGTATGACTATGAGCACTCACCCTCTCCTTTAATGGAGGAGAACCCAGAAACTTCAAGGTTTCTCTGTCCGGAGGACCTTCATGTGGGGTGAGTAACTCACGAATAGGACTCTGACAGGCTTGTTCACCCTCCCCCGGGGATGTCTCCCTTTTGTTTCTGCATCATTTCCACACTCATCCTGAGGTGTAGGGCGGGGTGGATAGTCTCCTGTGTGATGTGCTAATAACTATGGAACAGACAGCCCCCTTCCCTTGGTTTTCTTTTGTGTGCTGAAGTAGGCTGCAGCTTGTAAAAGGCATCCGAGAACGAGAGAGAAATAAACGCACAAAATATAAGAAGCCTAAAACCTGTTTGATTTTTAAGGTATAGATTTTAAATCCTAACAAAAATGTCTTATTTCCAGGCCTGGTTTTATCCTACATCCTCTCTTGGGAATTCTAATGTCTAGTCCCAGAGGACAGTGAAAAACTCACATATACTTGACCAGATGTAATGTCTGCCCTGGTCTCTGAGCTGCTTCACAAGGAAGGCACTGTTTCATAACCATCCCCCTTTCCTATAGTCAAGATTCCTGTATGTCAGGATTCCTTCCTGGCTGCTCACTCAAATTTCTCCCTCCCTTACATCTGTCCCCTGTAGGGACGTGAGGAGGTAAGGGTGGGACTCACCTGGCTGGTGGAATCCCTTGAGAGGTATAGGGATGATCTTTTCACTAGAGCTTTGGGTATCACTGAAACCAAGGGACAAACCAGAGATGCGAGATGGCAAGTTCAGGAGAACAGGTGAGGGAGGATGCAGAAATGTGTAAGTCCCCGTTTTCTTTCACTGAAACTGGAGATTATAAGAGGACTTGAAGCCCGCACACATCAGATGATGACAGTGCAGGCCAGTGTGGCTCCTGGACTAGTGGCCAGTCCTGTCACTGGATGCTGTCAAACTTCCAAGAGGGAGACAGACTTTTGGCCTGGGATGGTAGACACAGCTTACATAGGAGTCCTCCTTGAGTGAGGGGCATGATTGGGCTGGGCCAAAAAGGGTGAGAGGAGAAACAGATGGAAACAGAAGATGGAGAACTGTGAAAAGCATAGCGTGGAGCCCGCAAGTCTATCAGTTTGGCAAGAAAGAGCATCTTCCTGGATGAGCATACCAGCGTGCCGGGGCCAGATTGTGGAAGGCCTAGAAGGCGTTGTCACTTGTACATGATATTTATACCCTCAGGCTTCTTGCATCCAATAATGCTTGCTTGATTTGGCACCTTCTAGTAAAACTTTTATTAAAAATTGCCCGATTGTCCATTTTCAGTTAATGGAAAGTGAAAATAGATAAAAATGAGAGCATATAAATCATCCTCTGCTGTGCTTCTCAAAATTAAAATTAATTGGGTTTTCTGCCTTATCATTGGGAATATAATCAAGGGATTAACTCATGATGAGAAAGTCTGTGTGTGTGTGTGTGTGGTTTCTTATTTTGGAGAAACCTAACGTTTATTAGAGAGGGCTTTAGTTGTTCTAGCTCTAACTCTTTGATTTTTCTAAGTTACAACAGATGGTAAAATGGCTCTAACGTGTGTTGGGGTAGCTGTTAAACTGATTAGTTCTCAGTACGGCGTGTGTGTTAATTAGGGCTTTATTTCTACTGGAGGGAAAAGCAGTATGTTGCCATATATGATAATTCTAAGACTCTAAGGAAACTTGAGAAATTAGTCCATTCCCCTGTAAAATGCTCAAAGCACCTGAAAGGAATTGCTCACAAATAATAGAATTCTAGTATTTCATAGTTGAATTTATCTTAAAGATAAACTAGGCCAGGGATTCTCAAACTTTAGTGAGCCTCAAAATCACCCAGGGGGCTTGTTCAAACCCAGACTGGTGAGCCCCTCCCCAAGTGGCTCTGGTTCAGTAGGTCCAGGTTGGGAACTGAGAATTCCCATTTCTATCAAGTGTCCAGGTGGTGCTGATGTCACTGATCTGGTGACAATTCCCTGGGTTCTACAGAACATTGGTTTCAGAGGCTTAGCTAATTGGTCCATTAGTTTATCCATTCAAGAAATATTTACTGCACTCCTACTGTTCTCAGACAGTGTTTTAGGTGCTGGAGGTTACAGCCACGCACAAGAGAAAGTCCTGGTCTCCAGAAGCCTCTATTCTAGTGCAAGAGGCAGTACATCATGTAACTTTAAGCAGGGATAAGGGCTCTGAAGAAAAAGAACACCGAGTAGGACACTGTAGGAGGGCGATGGTCGGGAAAATCTCTTCGGGGAGATGAGCCCTCTAGGCAGAGGGTGCAGTGGGTCCAAGGGTCAGAGACAGGAGGGGTGGGGGTGTTTGTGGCTGGTCTTCCTGGAGCAAGAGGAGGGAGAGTGGTCAGACAGGGAGGCAGGACATCGATGCGAGTCACACAAAACATTCCTGTTACCAAGTAAGTTCGGGAAACGCTGGTCTCAACAACATGAAGTGTTTCTCTTTATTGCAGAATTTCTTAAAGCCTTTACTCTGCTGATGTCTGTTATAAATCTCTAGGAGCAGACTAAGGCATTTAGTCTTTCTCAAACTTAGATGACCACAAAACTTTTAATTCCAAAGTCATCTAGGAGGTTGGTGTTCTTTGAAACCTTCTGGGAAATCTTGATCTAGTGAGTTTTTCTCCCTCATTTTCCAGCTAAGGAAACTGAGGACCAGAGAAATTAAATGACTTGTGCAAAACAATGAAGCTTGACGTGACATGGGGTGGTGGAAAGAACACAAAGTTTGGGGGTGGAAGACTAGATTTGGAAGTTTGCTCTAACACATTGCTAATGGGGGACCTGGGGCATTGAACTCTGTGGGTCTTAGTTTCCTCAACTAAAACGAGGAGATTGTACTATCTACTTCCTAATGACCCTGGAGTCACTCTGGGTGAGTGACTACTCATTTTGTCTTTTTTTTTTTTTGACTACTGAGTTTGTGTCGGCTAAGGCAGAGGAAAAACATTGGGAAACACACATAAGCATATTCATCAAATACCACCATTTAGATTCTTTTTTTCCTTGCAAATGAATACACTTCCCAGACTAGTAATTAAAATAAAATCTGTCAGAGAATGTAAAACTCTAAATCATAAAATGTTGGGAAAGAAAATAAGAAACACGTAAAGACTAAGATCTATGGTAATATACTTTGCTGAGAAATATTTTAACATAGATTTCAGTTTTAACATTTATAGTTGATTTGAATACAAACGGCAAATATCGCAACAAGGTGAAACTTATCTTTTTTGTGGGTGCTTTCTGAGGAATTGTTGAGGGAATAAAAAAAATAAACTCTCAGATTTTAGTCTGTTTCTAGCTGGGGTTACTTTGGACTGGAGTTCTCTGGGCCTTGTATTCTTCATCTGTAGAAGGGACCCAAATATTCCTTCAGGACTTTACAGCTCTATTAATTTAAGCTGGTGTCGTCAAGGTACCTTTACAGCTCTACTAATTTGGTGTATTTTTGACAGTTTTTGCCTTAAAGGGATATTAGCAATAGAATCTTCGTCAAAGTGTAGCTTGGACCTGAGGGTTCCGGGGACTCAAGATGTGAATTGCGTGCAGGTAATGTGAAGTCAGAGGTGCTCACAAATAGGGGTTCTCCCCCATTCAGGGCCCATGGTTGGAATGTACTTTCTGGCCCCCTTTGTGTTGGGTGGGGCCGTGTGACAGGTCCTGGCCAATGAGTAATGTGTAGTGATGGGTGCTACTTCCGGGCCAGAGCACTTAACTGCCAGGGCAAGACCCTTGAGAGCTTTTTTGTCTCTGCCAGAGGAGCAGTAACATTCTCGTGCCATCAACTTGGGTTCTGGAATCAGAAGTCGTGGAGCAGATCCTTCAGATGACCCTTGATGGATTATGAATTGTGCACAAGGAATAAACCTTTGTGGTTATAAACCCTAAGATGTTTTGAGTTGCTTGTTACAGGACCATAATGTAGCCTATCTCACTGTTGGATTCAGTGAACTGGGGAAATCTCAAGAGGCTGAAGGAAGAACAGCTATTGGGAAAATAATTATTTTAAAGGGAAGATGCCAGTCAGCAGCCCCCCAGTGGAATTTTGCTAAGGAATTCTACTGTTTCTATGAACAGCAAGTTTAGAGGCTTGGTTAAAGAATGGATGAATGAGTATAGGTTCTGTTATTATGTGTGCAAATTGATATACTTTATATAAGCACACAGACCAAGAGGCAGAATGCATGGTAATTAAGATCCCAGTTCGGGCTGGGTTGCCTGGGTTTAGAGTCCAACTCTGTTATTTTGGGCAAGTTTCTAAGCTCTCTGGGCTCCAGTTCCTCCATCTGCAAAAAGGGATAATAATAGCACCTATCTCATAGGGTTGTTGTGAAGAATGACTTTGTTAATGTGTGTCAAGAGCTTAGATTAACACTTGGATCATACTAGGCAGTCAATAAATCTTAGCCATTTTTTCCCCTCTTTGCTTCCTCCCTTCCCCTCTTATTATTATTGACAGGAAAAAAAAAAAAACACTGAGAGGATAGACACCATGTTAAAGTAGTCATCTATGGGTAGCAGGATTCTGTGTGATTTTTATTTTTTTGGTTCTTTTTTTGGTACCAAATTTGTTTGCACTGAACTTGAGTTGGTTTATAATTAGGAAAAAAATACTATTTAAAAATAGTATATTTACTATGATTATTTTCCAAAAGAATATATGCCAGTATCCACACTAAATCCTATGATGGTTTTTTTTTTTTTTTTTGCCTCACTGCTTTGTGATCTATTTCTGTTGAGTTTTCATTTGCTCTGAAACCAGTTTTCTGCCTTGAATTTTTTGTTTTGTTAATGATTCTTTCCTTCCCTTGGCCACATGTTGTTGAGACCAGTTAATCTCCTGGTCTCTTATAACTTAGCAAGTCTTATAAATTTTCTCTCCTAAATCTTTCTCACGCTACTGTCCACGCCCCAGCCTAGTTCAGATTCTTACCGCTTCATGCCTGGACTGTTGGGTTTTCTTGTCCGTTGGCTTCTTTTAATCCTCATATTGTGATGCCAGACAAATGTTCTTAAAATAACACTTTAATTGTATCATTGCTTTGCTCAAACACTTGCAGGGGCTCCTCAGGTTCCCCAAACCTGAGGAAAAAATTCAATTTCCTAGCTTGACGTTGAAGGCTCTCCACATTTGCTCTTTTCCTGCTCTCCTAAATATTATGCTCTTTATCTTATTTATGGTCTTTTCCTACCATATTTCTGTACATGAGTGCCTTTGCCCTCCTGCCCCCTTTATGTCCAAATTTTACTCATCCTTCAATATCTTGCATAAATATATCCTGGTCCAAAGTGTTCACATTTTTGTCTTTGTAGATTGCAGTAACACTGCTCTGATCATTTGGCAGTTAATCACTGGCTTGTGATTTTCTTGTATTGAAATGGTGTTAATCTCTGTGTCTTTTAGCATTTCATGTGTTTATCTCCTCTCTCCAACTAAATTGTAATGTTTCTGAGGGTGCTTACATTTCCTAACACTCAGTGTCCTGCAGAAGATGGGTGATACAGTGGATATTGATTGATGAATTCATATATCTTTAATATTTGATAAAAATAGATGCTGGAATAAAAAGCCTACCTTTTTAAAAAAAAGGAAAAGACAGAATTTCGATTTAGATGTTTTCCTGTTGACTTTATTTTTGACTTTCCTATTTATGGTGTTGTTTGTCCTGATAGTCTGAACTTCTTTTAATGGTCAGATCAATATTTGCTTGAATGTGTCCCAAAACAAGCCTTCTGTAATTTACTTATTAGAGAAGGCCATTAAGTTGTTGAGTATAGGGTTTTTTAAAAATGAAATAAACTCCAACTAGTAAAATCTCAGTGGCAGGGAGCAAATGCTTCCGTTGCTTATGACTGGATACTGTCCCACGGAATCGTGAGCTCCTTGAGGGAAACTGCTATTTCTCAGTCATCTCTGTGATCCCAGTACCTACTGGTCCCTGGTACATAGTTCTGAACGTGTGTCAGGTGAAAAAACCACAGAGCAGCACTGCAGACTTAGAAGGGGGGAAAATTACATCGCAGATACTTTTAATATATTGAATATTTGTTGTGGATTTAATATTTTTCTTCTAAATGAACAAACCACAATTTTTAATGACTATAATTTTACAATATAACAATTTTTTTAAAAAGTTCTCACTTCCTGTTATGAACCAATTATGCACCCCCAGAACTTATTAGGGTTGAAGCCCTAACCTCCAATGTGAGAGTATTTGGAAACAGGGCCTTTAAGGAGATAATTAAGGTTAAATAAGGTCAAAACGGTGGAGCCCTAATTCCAATAGGACTGGTGTCCTTATACAAAGAGGAAGCGACACCAGAGTTCCCTCTCTCTCCTCACATGTGCGTAGAGGAGAGGCCATGTGAAGACACAGTGAGAAGGTGGTTAGCTGCAAGCCAGGAAGAGAATCTCACCAGAAACCAACCCTGTTGGCATCTTGATGTTGGACTTCTGGTCTCTAGAACTATGAGAAAATAAATTTCTGTTGTTTAAGCCACCCAGCCTATGGTATTTTGTTATGGCAGCCTGAGCTGACTAATACCTCTCCTGACTCAGTACATCTGTGTATTGGATCTACAGTGCCTACTCGTTTTACTATGACTGATGCTATCCTGGTTTTGCAGAGATTTCATATGTCCATTTCTCCTTTCCCTCAGAGCAATGATGCTGGCTGGCTATACGCGTGTCCTTGCCTCCGGTTTCTACTTCCTTGAAACGTACCCTAGAACGCCCAAGGCTGGCCCTTCCCAGATGGTGGGTGGTGATGGGGGCCCAGCAAGCAAGGAATGAGAGAGCAAGTGGACGTGATCAGAACTTTGCGGTGTGGGGACTGTGGGGCAGGTATAGGATGCCTCAGCTCTGGACCATTTGTTGGAGGGCAGGGGAGGGACAGGACAGGGACATCCCAGCCCTTTACTCTTTTTTCTTTTTAAAATGCTGTTAGTGACATTTGAGGAAAACACACTGTTGTACTACAGCCTTGGTACCAGCTCTCTGTTCTCCTTAAATCCCCTGAAGTCATGACCGTCTCTGGCCTTAGTTCTTTTCAGTTCGCACTCTCCCAGTCATTGAAGAGTCTTCCTGGGCTGCGGTTATGTTTATGATGCCCTCAGAATATCACAGGACTTCCTTCACCAATCCCAGTGCCTGCTGATCTTCACCTTCAATGCCCTTGATCATTTCCTTCATGACCCTCAAGAGAGATAAAACTTACTTGCCTTTCAACATCCAGGCTCATTCTCCTCCCAGGTTTTTTTGGGTCACACGTCCAGCACTTTTACTTACATACTCTTTTTTGGACAATATGGGTCAAAATTGTTCACAGAACAGAAATACATGGACAAAAGAGAAGCCAACAACTGTGTGGATGTATTCACCCCAGTTATTGTCTGAGGGTGACTGTGCTTTATGGTGGTGAAGGCTCATTGGGCAAGAAGCACAAGTGCCGTGTCCCAGGCCAATTTCTACTGCCTGAAAACAACATGTGTTTCTTGGGGCCTGGACACATCACAGAGAACTGAAATAGATTAGTATATGTATACAAATAAATATATATTTTTGAGGGTACATCAGAGACAGATAGTATTTAGATGAATCAGCACTGTGTGTGGAATTCCTAAACTCAATATGCATGTATTCCAGAATCATACTAAATTACTTGCACTCGAATCCTTGTCTTAGGGTCTGCCTCTGGGGGAACCCAAGCTAAGACACTTGCTACAGCAAAGACTTTCATATTTGTGAGAAGATAATTTTAGATTATACTAAGACTGTGATTTTAGTTGGAATGCCTCCCTTGTTCTGTAATTAAGATGCACAGTAGGGAAGCATCTTAGTTAAAGAATGAAATGATCATACATTATATTGTTATAGTATCTGATTCACTGTTTGCACTCAATGGATATTAAAAATAATAGTTACCTGTGTAATCAGTTTATACCAGAGTTATTAGGGTGAATTCACCAGAGGTATAAGGGATTATTATCACCTTCACTCTGCCTCCTATGTTACAATGTTTGTGACTCTTAGAGTATCGTGTTTATAAGAACCCCACAAGATATAATGTAGGTTGGCAATTTTCAAGCTGACCTGGCAGGGTTTGGATGAGAACTAATCCAAATTACTAGGGTAAATGTGGACTAAACAGTGGGAAAGACTGAATCGCTTAAGCTGCTTATGGTGACCATGGCCTAGGACAGGTAATGAGATTTGCACAGGCCCCTGTATGCTAGTTTTGGACTCAGCAAATTACTGTCCAATTCAATATTAACACTTTGAGCCCTTTCACAGCCTTTTATTTTTTTAAATCAAGTTTTTCCTGGTAGTGGTAGTCAGAATAAACACAGATTTCATAATTATGGGGTGAGCATACAGAAATTCACTAAAAGAAGCAACGCTGCCTTAAAGGGATGATTGTCAACAGTGTAATTTTGGTCAAAGGAGCAGAACTAGTGAATATAGTAAGGGTTGGTCCCATAGCTGTCTAAATCCCCTGAAATTATGTGATTTTTTATCTTTTAAATCAACCTCTTGACTTACTATGTAGACCTCTAATGATATTAAAAGCCTATAGTCAAAGAGAGGGAGAAGTAATGTTCAAAAAGAGAAAGTTGATCAAATAAAGGGCTAATAGGGGCTGGCCTGGTGATGTAGTGGTTAAGTTTACGCCGTCTGCTTCAGTGGCCCAGGGTTTGCAAGTTCGAATCCTGGTCATGGACCTACATCGCTCATCAAGCCATGCTGTGGCAGCGTCCCACAGACAAAATAGAGGAAGATGGGCACAGATGTTAGCTCAGGGACAGTCTTCCTCAGCAAAAAGAGGAGGATTGGTAGCAGATGTTAGTTCAGGGCCAATCTTCCTCACCAAAAATAAATAAAGGGCTAGTAACAGCATTGGGCTTAACCCATGATTTAGGAGGATGTTTTTTAATCAGTTGAGTAAAAGACCCTCTTGAGGATGCATAGCTGGTGCCTGATGTCTCTTCTCATATGCTGGTTCTCATAATAACAATTGCAAACATTTCCTACTGCTGCTACTGCTCTACTTTTGCTTTTACTTTCTTTTAAAAACTATGAAATACGAAAGTTAGTTTTGCAACTCATTTCATGGCAAAACCAGGCCTAATCTGATAGAGGGCTAGTTTTAAAATCATACTTAGTATGACTATTCATTCATTTTGTCACAGAAACAAGAGTATGCTTGATTTTGGAGCTCCATTCCAGACTCTGCTGGGGGAGTTCCATAATATACAGCATTACTCACCCTTTTACTTTTGTAAAATGTGAAAAATTCTTAATTCCAAGACACATTCAGCCTCAAGAGTTTGGGCTGAGGGATTGTGGACCTGAATTCGTGTTACTATCTGTCACGGACAACCTTCATTAATTACAATGGCACATAAGCAGATGAGATGCTGATGACTAGGGCTGTCTGCAAAGCTAATGGCTTCTTATGGGTCAGTGGCTGGGTAGGACTCAATCATGATAATCATGTGGCATAAAGAAAAAGTTAGATATTTGAAGCAAACCTGTGTTGGTCAGGGCTCTCCAGAGAAACAGAACCAATAGCAGATAGATGTATATTTATGAGGAGATTTATTATAGGAATTGGCTCACATGGTTATGGAGGCTGAAAGTCCCACAATCTGCCATCTGTAAGCTGCAGAGCCAGGATAGCTGGTGGTATAATTCAGTTTGAGTCTGAAGGCCTGAGAACTGGGGGGCTGCTGGTGTAAGTCCCAGAGTCTAAAGGCCTAGAGCCAGGAACTCTGATATCTGAGGGCAGAGGAAGATGGACGGCCCAGCTCAAGAAAGAGAGAATTTGCCCTTCCTCCCCTTCTCATTCTATTGGAGTCCTCATAGGATTGGATGATGCCCGTCCACATTGGTGAAGATGGATCTCTTTCTTCAGTCTATTGACTCAAACGCAAATCTCCAGAAACACCCTCACAGACACACCCAGAAATAATGTTTCACCAGCTATCTGGGCATCCCTTAGCCCAGTCAAGTTGACACATAAAATCAACCATCACAACTTCCAATGGGGCAAAATGATGTGTCAGTTTAGGGCATGTATAGGTCTGAATTTTGATTTATCAGAAAGGTATCAGAAGTTAGAAAGAATAAAGCTAATCTTCGTAAGAAGAGGTTGATGGGTCTCAGTGCCAGGTGCCATGAATTGAAAGGATGTAAGGATCCTTCTGGTGTCATGCCTCGAGTGTCCGTGTGGCAGTCTGGCTGCATTAGTGAGGAAGAGGTGAGGACAAATCCTTGGTGCAGAGCCACTCAGCCCTGGGTCACAAATGAGTTTCTGTGCTTTCTCCCATGGAGGCAGCTTTGCAAATTCAGTCGACTGACATTTTAAATGAATCTTCACTCTTTCCAAAATCATAGATAGTCAAAGAAATGGATCTTTAACTATTTACTATTTTCTTGGACTGAGCAGTCATTTACCTGAGGTCGTCAAGCCTTTTACTTAATTTCTTTTAGGCTATTTAAGTAATAAAAGTATTCATTAATTCAGATCTCTCCCCAAATATTTGACATAAACATCATTTTCCCTCGATTATCAAGATACTTCTAGGTAAGATCATTTTTTGAGGGGTTCCAGATTATCAGATATGTACCTTAGCTTTCCATTTCTTTGTTGTGTGTATGTGTGTGTGTGTGTGTTTGCTAGATCATGATAAGTTTACTTTCTTGATGGGAATCAATAATTGATTGTTTCTAAGGTTTCTTACTAATTAATAGCATTATCAAAACTCCATTGGTTGAGCTGCAAAGATGCATGACACTTATGGCAACTTGGTGCATAATATTAATTAAATGTTGTAATTTGAGCACTGAAGCCTGCTAGACACAGCTTAGAATTCTTATTTTTAAAAATGCTCTTAATGAGTATCTGGCTTTCCCCCCTACCATATTTGTCTATTGGTGAGACTTCCTGAAAGTAGTTGAAAATGGAGGGATCGGATGGGTCATGGGTTGTAAAAGATGGTGATAAATGTATATCATTGAGAATGGGTTAAAATATAAAAAAGAGTTGCCACATATCAAAAATAGTTAGTTATTCCAGATGTCTCTGATACAAAATGCAGAATTCTTAAAAAGAGTATGAGAGAATGAGACAGAACTCAAAGTAATTTTTGATGATCACAGTTGACATTTTTATATACTAGTTTCTTTGGTATTTTTAGAAGTATATAAACTTCCCATTTTGAACTATTAAATATTACGTAATAGCTATATTATCTCTAGTCAGGTCTCAGAATTAATGCTCTATACGTGATGAGATTACTCTAGAAATGTCCTTGAGAACTTGATAAAGTGTGTGAGTAAATTTGAAAATTTAACGTAGTAAGTTCATGAAAACACCTCTAAGACAACTTTGCACTGAAAATTGTAATAGCTCCTATCACAATTCAGGATTTTCTTTTTAAATGTTAGGACTTAGTGTGGAGATTTCTTATGTATTATTTGGCTGTTGCATAAATTAATATTTTTCTGCTTGGAGAACACTAATGATGGTTTGATTATTTTATGATTTGATTTTGATATTTGCTGGGCGTAAAGTGAGATTTCACTTGTGGCTTCATTTAAATCCCACGGGAGGCCACACGGCGTGGGATAAGTGGACTGTGGAGTCAGACAGACATGGGCTTAAATCTACTGCTTTCTAGCTTTGCGACTTGTGTGTATTCCTTATCATTTCAAAGGTCAGAATCTTTCTGTAAAGTAGGAACTAATGAAACTTATCTATCAGATATTATGTTGGGAGGATTGACTATCGTGTTTAAAGAGCACAGAGGAGGCACTTAAAAGTATCAGTTTTCTTCTTCTATTTCTTTCTCTCCTTAAGTCTTCTCATAGTTCTTATTGGAACCATTATTTAGCATTTATGACAGGATGTCTTATATTTCCAATTATCTTTTCTTGTGTGTTTTGTTCCTCAAAAAAGAGTTCCCCACAAACTCATTTTAGGAAGGTGTATGGCCCTTTTTATCATTCATAATATTTAACACCAGGTATTTTATAGAGCGTAATTTCAACAAGTAACTACTGATTGATTAATGATTGGGGAGTAGGGTGTTTCAGGTAATTGAATATTCTTATTATCTGATAACCAGATATGTGAATTCCATATTTTAAGACTTTGGAAACAATAAAATACACTTAACAATAAAGTGATACTGAATATGACATCATCATCTTTTGGTGGCTCTGAAGGTACTTTAAAGTCCTGTATTGTCTCAGAATCATACTTTTAACTGTGAAGTTAGATGTAATAATAGAAGTAATAGTGATAATTGTTATAGTTGACATTGAGCACTTAGTAAGTGTTAAGGGTTTTATGTGCATTATCTCGTTTATCACCTCAATAACTCTCGGAAGTAGATAAATCATGATCCCCTATTTATAGATGAGGATGCTGTCTAGCAGGATTAAGTATCTTGTCTAAGATCATAGAGCCAGTTCCTGATCGAGACCCACACAGACATCTGATGCTGAAGCCAGTGCGCTTATGAACCACTCAAATACTCAGTTGAATCATAATTGCCCCTAGGACATTACTTTTTATTTTAAAACAAAATGCCTGATGTTAGATTGGTGACTTGCCATATTTCTTTCTCCTAAAAGTAGACTGTAGACCATCTTTTCTACTACTCTGAGTTAAAATGTTGTGTGATAGAAGAAACACAAAAAGTGTAAGCATATTAACTTAGTAAAACTGCTTGTATTTATAAATTTTCTTTGTTATTGTAGCTAACAAAGAGTCAGGGATTATCTATTTTTAATTCAGATGAATTGATTCTATTCTTTCATCAATGAGGTGCTTGCAAAGGAAAATGCCTTCAATTAGGACAATAATAGTACTTACTTTCATAAGGTTGCTGTGAAGATTAAGTGAGAAAATAACACAGCAGTGTTTAACACAGTATCTTACATATAATAAATGCCCAATGTTATCTTTTAGTAATAGTTCTGCCGTCAGTGACTGTAGACTTCTCTAAATGCTAGAATAAGCTTTACCATGAGCCCTAGTGTAAGCAGTCTTATGATACTAGAACTAATTCTGTGGATTGTTGGGAAAAAAGGGGTAATATTAAAGGTGCCCTAAAAAGTGTATATCACTTGAATGTCTATAAAATCCAGTGAATGGCCCTGATGATGTCAATGACTGTAGGGACATTGCACATGATATTATTCTCCTTGTGCATGAGTGTTGTTCTAGACTTGGATCTTTCCTATGGGAATCATGCTTCTGGAAAGCAAACTGGAGTTGTGTCATACCTGTGCCTGTTTACATTGAGGGTGCTTCCTGGCAGAGACTTTCCCTTCCCAAGAGTTAAATTTAATCTGCTCTTAACAGCTGGTATGCTCTTTTGAGTCTTCACCATAATTACTGAAGTAAACATCGTACAACATATTTGGAATGTATTTTTCAGATGATGTACATTTCTCTGCCATCCTTATGGCAGCCAATTAGTGATGAAACTAGAGATGGAAATCTAAATAATGATCTTGTTTTTCATTTAGAATGCTTTTAAGATTCCTGAACTAACAGTTCCAAAAATATTTTGAGATTTTTAGCTCTTATGGGATTAATTTCTTCCGTAGTAGAGACTTATATACTTCTTATAACTAAGATTTGTTGCTTTTTTGTATTTTAGAGATATGTGTCCATAAGTGGAAAGAGGATAGGCTTTGGTTTCAGAAAGAGCCAAGTTCTAATTTTGAGTCCACCACCTACTAATTGCTGATCTTCTTAACTTCTCAGGGACTCAGCTTTCTCATCTGTAAATTGGGAATGGTAATATTCTTTTTCCATAAAGCTGTTAGTGTTGAATGGCACAAAAAATCTAAAGTGCCTAGTGTAGTTTCTGGAAGATCGTAAATAAACTATAACTATGGTATCATTTTACTTCACAGTGAATTATAGTTCAACTAAAATATTACTTGGGGCTTATACTTTTATAAATTGAATCATTGAGAAATTGCCAACTCTGGAAAAATTGACTTTACAAATGAATTTCTTTTTACAAATATTCCTTACTTTTACATTTATAATTTTTAATCTACACAGATAACTTGTTAAAAATAAAACATTTATAGAAAAGTGGCTTTTCCAGATATGCATTTAAACATAAACTCACCTATATCTCTGTGAATTCTATCCATTGCTTAGATAGTATAACTACCTTAGAGGTGAAAATTCAAAGAAATAATGTGTGCAAACGTTTAGCTGATACTTGGAACAGAGTAAATATACACAATAAATGGCTGTCAGGGGCTGGCCCTGTGGCATAGCGGTTAAGTGCACGTGCTCCGCTGCTGGCAGCCTGGGTTTGGATCCCGGGCGTGCACTGATGCACTGCTTGTCAGGCCATGCTGAGGTGGCGTCCCATATAAAGTGGAGGAAATAGGCACAGATGTTAGCCCAGGGCCAGTCTTCCTCAGCAAAAAGAGGAGGATTGGCAGATGTTAGCTCAGGGCTGATCTTCCTCTTACACACAAAAAATAAATGAAAAAATAAATGACTGTCATTATCTATTGTAAGGGTTGACAAACTTTTTTGGTAAAGGTTTGGATAGTAAATATTTTAGTCTGAGGGCCATACAGTCTTTGTAGCAACTATGCAACTCTGCTGCTGTGGGCTGAAAGTAGTCACACACAACATGTAAATGAATGCATGTGGCTGTGTTCTCATAAAACTTTATTTACCATGATGCATGTGGCTGTGTTCTCATAAAACTTTATTTACCGAAGTTGGCCTGTAGTTTGCTGACCCCTAATTTATTAAAATAATTTAGCCTGGGAGAAGTCATCAGGAAGTATTGGGCAGATGAATCTTAAGAAAAACTGGAAGATTGCTTTACAAATCCTGTAGGCTCATTCGTTGGAGGTTTACTAAGTACTCACTATGTGTCGAGTGCCCGTGTAGGAGATGCTATAGATTTAAGAACAAATAAAACAAGTCCATTAATCTGTAAAGACTTCCTTCAAGTTTTAAAAAATATATTTATCATAAATTTACACAAAGATGATACATTTGATGGCTGAACATTCATAGCTGAGAGAGATAAAGGTACTAATTCCAGAAGATATGTTTAAAAAATTTTTTTTGCTTCTTAAACTTTATGTTCAATTAGAAAAACCTGAAAATATGGAAAGTTATAAAGAAAACACCAAAAAACCTCATTGTAATTTCACTACCCTGAGCTAACAACTTTCAATACGTGGTGTGTTTCCTTCTAGTCTTTTTTTATGCTTTTTGACACATAATTTACATAACGTAAAATTCACCCACTCGAAGTGTATAAATCAATGATTTGTAGTAAATTTATAGAACTGTGCAGCCATCACCAGAACCCACTTTTAGAAAACTTGCTCTTTTTTTCTTGAGGTAAAATTGATATAAAATAAACTGCACATAATTAAAGTATATAATTTAATAAAGTTTGACACATATATATACCCTCCTAAAACCATCACCACAAATAAGGCTGTGAACATACCCAACATCGCCAAAAACAATGAGCCTCTTTGTAATGCCTCCCTTCTACCCAGTCCCCTCCTGCCCCCAGGTTGCCACAAACTGTTTTTTATTACTTAAGATTAGTTTGCATTTTCTAGAATTGTATAAACTGATTCATACAATATGTACTCTTTTATGTCTACTTTCTTTCACTTAGCATGATTATCTTGAGAGGTATCCATGTTTTAGCATGTATCAATAGTTCATTCCTTTATATTGCTAAATAGTATTCCATTGTATGAATACACTACAATTCATTTATCCAGTCTCCTCTCCATGGACATTTTGGTTGTTTCCAGTTTTTGGCTACTACAAATAAAGCTGCTCTGAATATTTGCATATAACTCTTTGTATGGATGTATACTTTCATTTCTCTTGTGAAAATACATAGGAGTGAAATGGTTGAATCATATGATCGGTATGTGTTTAATTCCTTAAGACACTACCAAAGTGTTTTCCAAAGTGGCTGTAATATTTTACATTCCAGATCAGCAGTGTATGAGAGTTCTAGTTGCTTCACATCCTTGCCAATACTTGGTATAATTTGTCTTTTTAATTTTAACCATTCGAATGGGATGTTAGTGGGATCTCACTGTGGTTTTAATTTGCACTTCCCTAATGACTCCTGATGCTGAACGTCTTTCATGTGCTTATTTGCCATCCATATATCTTCTTTGGTAAAGTGTCTGTTAAAAAATATTTTCCCCAATCGTTTTCTCCTAGAAGTTTTATAGTTTTATGTTTTACATTTAAGTCTACGATTGATTTTGAGTTAACTTTTTAATATGGATATCCAATGGTTTCAGCACCATTTGCTGAAAAGACTATCTTTTTCCATTGAATTACCTCTACACCATTGTCAAAAGTCGGTTGTCCATATATATATGTGTGGGTCTGTTTCTGGACTTTCTTTTCTATTCTATTGATCTATTTGTCTGTCTTTAAGCCAATAACATATTGTCTTGATTACAGTACCTTTATAATAAGTCTCAAAATCAGGTAGTCTTAGTTTTCCAACTTTGTTCTTTTTCAAAATTGTTTTTGCCATTCGATGTATTTGGCATTTCCATATGAATTTTAGAATCAGTTTGTCAGTGATACAAAAAAGCCTGCTGAGATTTTTATTGGAATTAGATTGAATTTATAAATCAATTTTGGGAGACTTGACATCTTACCAATACTGGGTCTTTTGAGACACAAAGCATCTCTCTCCATTTATTTAGATCTTCTTTAATTTCTTTCAGCAATGTTTTGTAATTTTCAGTGTAGAGTTGTTGCACATATTTAGTCAGATTTATTTCTAATTATTTTATATTTTCTGATTTTGTTGTAAATGGTATTAATTTCTGACTGTTGCTTGTATATAGAAAGACAATTGATTTTTAAAATATTGATCTTGTATCCTGCAACCTTGCTAAAATCACTTATTAGTTTTAGTAGATTTTTTGCAGACAGTCTTTTTTTTTAAGCATATATATTTTGATAAAATCATGATCATACTGTCAACAAAATTTTGTATTCTTCATTTTCACTTAAATTTTAAAAATAAGTATTTTTCTGAAGGTATAAAACTCCTTGTAAACATTAAAATTAGTAGTTACAGGGGCCGGGCCGGTGGTGCAAGTGGTTAAGTGCGCGTGCTCCGCTACAGTGGCCCAGGGTTCGCCGGTTTGGATCCCAGGCGCGCACCGACACACCGCTTGTCAAGCCATGCTGTGACAGCGTCCCATATAAAGTGGAGGAAGGTGGGCACGGATGTTAGCCCAGGGCCAGTCTTCCTCAGCAAAAAGAGGAGGATTGGCAGCTGGTAGCTCAGGTCTGATCTTCCTCACAAAAAAAAAAATTAGTAGTTGCATTATATACCAAAATGTAGTTAACAATCAGTATTATTAATATTGTTTCTGTTTTTCTGTATACAAAATATGGTCATAAATGTCATCATGATATATATGGTGAATTGCTATCCAAAAGCTTGTACCAATTATAACTTGTACAGCAATGGTTGAGAATAACTAATTCACCGATTTTGTATTTGCACTGGGTACTGCCATTTTTCAATCTTTGCTAGTTTATTTAGTTAGAATGGTATCTCATTGTTCCCAGCTTCTATTTCTTTGATAACTAGTGAAATTAGTTTCTCATGGGTTCATTAATATTTTGATTATTCTCTTATGCATTTTCTGTTTGTCTTCTAAGGGAATCCATTTTTAACTTTTAAAGATTTTATTTATTTATTTTTTCCCCCCAAAGCCCCAGTAGATAGTTGTATGTCATAGCTGCACATTCTTCTAGTTGCTGTATGTGGGACGCGGCCTCAGCGTGGCCGGAGAAGCGGTGTGTCGGTGCGCACCCGGGATCCGAACCCGGGCCGCCAGCAGCAGAGCGCACGCACTTAACCACTAAGCCACGGGGCCGGCCCATTTTTAACTTTTAATAAAACGTTTTTTTTTGCCCCAAAATATAATTTTTAAAAATTTGACCTAATTTTTTTTTCATGCTTCCATGGTAGCTGTCCTTGTGATCCTCGCTGAGGACTGGATTAAATGTTTAGATAGCAGTCACTCCCAGGTGGCCAATTTGATGTTTCAAAGCCACAGCACATTAAACATGCCCCCCTCCCATGCCCCAGATATTAATTAAGTCCAACTGGCTGCTTCTGTCTATACTTTTGTGTTCCCTTTTAGAATACAAATTACTTTGAAAATAGCTCTAAAGGAACGTAGTGAATTTAAACCAACTATTACTCACTATGGCAGTGAGGATAAAACACTCTGAATCTACTTAAACCCTTTTCCTTCTCATTTGTGACCTAAGATGTTCTCTGGATGTTTTAGCAAAGTGATAGACTATTTCCTGACTGCTGTGGCAGCTGTTCTTCTGCTGTCAGGCCTGTGTCAAAATAACTGAATCACTTAAAAGAAAAAAAATTGCTACTCAAAATAACCGAGATCAAAGGTCTCTTATCTGCTGTGCTTGGGAGTGGAAGGAACGAGCGAGGGAATATTTTCTGTAAAGATGGAGCTCTGGTGTTATGAAGTACTTTGGCTAATTTTCAAGAAATTATGCAAGTTGAGTGAGAGTTGGTGTCACTGCTGAGATATGGCAGTGAAGTGTGGATTGCTCTTCACGTCCTCTTGTTATCTGCAGTAGCTGTGCCACCAAACATATTCAAGAGGGTGACCTCCTCTCACTATGTCCCAGACCGGGTTGAATAGTCATTTGAGGACCTTAGGTATGTATGCAGAACATTTTTCTTTTGGCCTGTCCTGGGCGCAATCCCAGGTCCTGAGACCGAGCCTAAATTATACTCGTAACCTAAGCCCCTGTCAGCATCAGTTCCCAGCAGCATTCACTGCCATGTGGGGCAGCTGAGAAAGTGGGCCCTGGGCCAGAGGGAACGTGGGGAAGCAGTGGACAGAGGACGATGAGAAGTGGGAGGTGGGGAGCAACCTGGAAACAGAGGCTGACAAATTAGAGACCAAGGTCAAACGAGGGCACAGCAAGTCCAGGCCAGCTACAAAGCAGCTCTGAGGACTCAGGAAACCCAACTGGGGAGGGTGGTGGCCTATGGAGAGCCTGGCAGAGGTAAAGGTGGGGCCTGGAGTGGAGTGGGGTAAGAGTCAACGCTCTGTGGCTGTAAACTATAGGAAGCACCTCTGTCAAACCAGGGACTTGATGGGGAAGGAGGGCAGAGATGGCTCACAGGACAGGGCAGCCCTGGGGGTCTAGGGAGCAGGAGCCGATGGATGACTCTTCAGGGCACTGTTGCAAGGACGAATCCACTTTGACGCCTTTGCTCCTTTACTCAGGATTGGAAGTCCGTGTCTTCATCCCTTCTCTAGTCAACGATATTTACTAGTGCTTGTGGTCAGCACTGCTTAGGCATTGATAAGGCATCAGTGAAAGAAATAGTCCTTGTTCTCATGGAACTGACATTCCAGCAGGAGAGACAGATAGTAAGCAAATCAACAAACGTCATGTAGTGTGGTGGTATGTGCCGTAATGACAACTCCAGCAGGGTAAGGTGAGAAAGAGTGATGGGGTGGGGTGGGTGCCATGTTTAGATATGTGGTGAGCTGTGGCTTCTCAGAGGAGTGATATTTGAGCAGAGATCTGGAAGAAGTAAGGGAGGGAGCCATGTGGGTATCTGGGGGAAGATACTCCAGGGAGAAGAGCACCTGATGGATTGGCCTGGTTGGTCACCTGTCTACTGATGAATCATGGAGGACAGGGCCCCATGATTGACAGGCCATCAAGACTGTGCAGTCGGAGGTGGATGGTTCCCAAAGGAAAGTGGAATTGCTTTTCCCAAAAGAAGGGGGCATAGAAACTGAACAAGCAGAAAGAAAAGATGTCCACCCCAGTTGAGGGTACTGGTTCTTTCATTGATTCTGCCCGTAAATGAAGGGAATGAATGAGAAAGGGAGTTGTTTACACTCCCAAGAGCTGGGGACAGCAGGAATGAGGTGGAAGGAGAAGCCTCTGGCAGTGACATGGTACCCCGGACTCCTGACTGAATTCTGTCTTCACTGTCCTCAGAGAAGAGGGACTGAGCACCTGCACACAGCTGGGTACTGAGGCCCCCAGTGGGACTAGGGTGGGGGCAGTGGTGTTCACTGTTTTCTGCCTCCGCCCAGGTGCAGGATCACTTGCAATTCCCTGAACACGCCATGCCCTTCCAAATTTGCATGCCTTTGCCCATGTGGGACCCTCAGCCTCTAGCATCCTTTCTTCTATCCTTGCAGGCTTATGTCAAAAGTCATCTTCTTCATGAAGCCTTCTCTGTCCTCCCTCCTCCACTGGTTACAGAGCATCACTCCTTTCCCATGGTCCAGCACACTGCTGGCGCTTGTTGCACTTAGTCACTGAGCCTTGAATCATAGTTGGTTTTACACGTTTCTCTTCTGGGGGATCGTGCATCAATCCTACTCACCTTTGCAATGCCCCCTCCTTGTCCCAGGGCCTGGCATCACAGAGTGCATGGATGAGTGAGTGACCTCTGACCTCACACTGTGGAGCCCTACTCAACCATTTGGGGTATGAGGCCAGGAAGGAGGTGACTGTGTGGCCCTCTGTGATACTAGGATCTTTGCTGGTTTGATTGGGCTCCTCGGTTTCCCAGGTCCAGTGACGCTCATGGCTGGCTGACTGATCACTATTAGGAGTTCCGCAATCATTTCTTGCGATTCAGGGGCAAGTTGAGCTACCCAACGTAGACTCTGGAGAGTTCGGAGAGCTGATGCCCTGGGTTGCAACTGACCTCACGGAACAGCCCTATTTGAGATAATCCTCAGTGCAGCCAAGTTGCGCTTTTGTGATGAGGCAGGAGAAGTGTCTTTTAACTCTGCCAGAAATGGAGAAGTGGAGGGGTCAGACTGCAAAGGGTGCAGTAGGTGCAGGCTAGCATTGCAGGGTGCTGTTATGCCTCCCCTCTTGAATAGCCATTGGGAAGGTCAACCCATAGGACCCTCCTCGGGGCAGGCGGCAACTGAGTGAAGAGCCCTCTGGCTTGTTTGTTTTGCTCTGTGGGCCTGGCTCGTCTTAGAGTCAGTGCTTATTCATCAGAGACTTTGGATTTAGAACTCACATTTTCTCGTTACTGGATGATGTGAGGCAGCAATCATAGGGTCCAGCTAATCAAATATGTCATGTGCAAAGTAAGCCTTGAGCCCCGGGGAGAATTAACCCTGAGTCTCCCAGGTTACCATCCTTAATCAGCTGGCAGAGCCATGCAGGGCTGCTGGAGTAGGACTAGAGACAGCGGGGAGATGGGCCCAGATGTGATACGAGGCCCGGCCCAGCATCTAATGAGCTGCTACTGAAATTGATCACAAAATAAGCAAACATAAGAGAAGACTAAGACAAAACAAAGATTGTTAAGATATTGTCAGAAGGATAAAAAAGGAAAGAGAAACCACTCAACACGAAAAATAAGGTAAAATTCAGGAATAGAGCAAAGATTTAAAGTTTAAAATCGAGAGAGTTTATACAAATAAAAAAATTAGCCTAATACAATAGGGCTAAAAACGTAAGCAAACTTGCTTAAGGTATGAGAAATAGAAGGTAATAAATAACTTAAAAGAAAAACCAGAAAGTTAATTTAAAAAATTAAAACCCCTATGAAAAATGTTTTAAAAAAGACAAAATGCATTAAAAAATAAAGTAAGATCAAAAGTTAAAACAGTTTATGATGTAAAAATAAAAGAGATATTAGATTATAATAAAGGTTAAGTCTATGGGAGAAAAGTTAAGAGTGTGAAGGTAAATGGGATTAAAAATAGAAGCTAAAGTGCTTTAATGTAAAAAGTATAAATGATCACAGAATAGGGTAAAAAGTAATTTAAGGAGAAAGTTTAAATGGAAGGTCTGAAGATAAAATGGCTTGGAGAAAAATCAGTGAAGGAAACAAGGGCTGGGCTGGCAGCCGGTGAGGAGACAGTTACTGAGTGGCTGGTGCGTCAGCCTTCCCCGAGAGTTGTTTCTCTGCTGAACCAGCCATCATGTCCAAGGTGAAGGGGAAGAGCTGGCTCCACCCTGTGGAAGGGGGCCTTTTCAGCCCGTTCCCATCAAGAGTGGCTTCTTAACTCCACAGAAGTACATGACTCAACTTGGTTTGGGGCTGGAGTCGTAATCCTCAGGCTATAGTCTGGTTCTATGTAGCATACGCAGTAACAAAGCACCGAATAGGTCTATCCAGTAGTCCCCGTTATCTGTGAGGGGTATATTCCAAGACCCACAGTGGATGCATGAAATTGCAGTATATACCGAACCCTATATATACTATGTTTTTTACTATACGTACATACCTATGATAAAGTTTAATTTATAAATGAGGCAGTAAGAGATTAACAACAATAACTAATAATGAGATAGAACAATTATAACAATATACTGTAATAAAAGTTACCATAGATTTTAGCAACCTCAGCATATGATTTGTTTTCTTATTAAGTCTAGAACTTTCATCTTTTCACTTAAAGGAAGCACATACTGTATGGCTTCTCTTTGGCATATGCGAATTGCCAGCATCACTACTCTTATGCTTTGGGGCCATTATTAAGTAAAACAAGGGTTACTTGAACACAAGCACTGCAATATCACACAGTCGATCTGATAACTGAGATGGCTACTCAGGGAGTGGGTAGCATATACAGCGTGGATACGCTGGACAAAGGGATAATTCACCTCCCAGGTGGGACTGAGTGGAAGGGTGTGAGATTTTTTCACGTTACTCAGAATGGCACACAATTTAAAACTTTTGAATTGTTTATTTCTGGAATTTTTCCATTTAATATTTTTGGACTGCGATTAACCACGTGTAACTGAAACCCCAGAAAGCGAAACCACGGAAAGTGAAACCACAGATAAAGGGGGACTACTGTACAGTCTTCAGAGGAATAACCCCAATCAGTCATTTATAATAGCAAAAAGCTAGCATCAGCAAGGGATTATTTAAGTGAGGTCTGTCATAGCCACACGATGACACACCATTTAACCATAACAAACATTCTGGAAGAATATTTATTGATATAGGAAATGTTTGCGATATTGTGTAAAAAAACATATTATAGAACAGTAAGTACTGCCTAATTCCAGCTACTTAAAAAGTTTACAGAGTATGTGAATGGTAAAAAATATTTATTACTATTATTATCTGGATGGCATGGATTGTGGATGATTTTTTTAAAAATTTATTTTTTGTGCTTTTGAGCATTTTCTATACAATGAATCCATATTATTTTGTACCATTAGAAAAAACACTAAAGGTTATTTAAGAAGAATAATAACAACAGGTATAGGCACATGCTTGACTTCAGAAAGATGCTCTATGCTGGCCCTTCTATGAGGAAAGAAAGGTCTTGACATTCTCTGTCCCTGCTCCCATCTGCCCAGCCCATTATCAAAAGTAGTGATTCCAGAAAAGATCATTTATTAAGGTAATATTAAGATATTAAGTATGTCTTCTGTTAAATTATGTATGTATTTGATCTATACAAAATTAATATTTAATATTTATTAGGGAACGAGAATAGGTAATCATAGAGCACAGAAAAATACAACTTAATATTTCTTCCATGTTTATTATATGCTAAGCACTTTATGTGCATACTCTTATTTAATATCCTTTTTTAGAGAAAAAAGAATTAGGGCCCAGAGAGGTTAAATAACTTTTGCCGTTGCACAGAAGGGGCGAAGTGGGCGTCTAACCGGGGGCAGTTTGACTTCAGGGTCTTTGCTCATATTCCCTGCACTATACTCACTTCAGTGCTTCCTGTGTGAATAGCTTTGTATTTTAGGTCTTGGGGGAGATTTAGAAATGTATAGTTCATGTTGCCTCCCTCAAAGAGTGTGTAATCTAGTTGGAAAGATAAAAAGGCCGATGAATGGTGTGTAGCAATAATACATAACCTGTTACAGTGGGCATGGCAGATAATACTCAATGTGACATTCAAGGAGAGACATTCCTGTGGCCTCCATAGGTCAGAGGAGGCGCCCTAAAGGAGCTGGGCTTGGAAGGATGGATGGGGAGTGGAGCACAAGTGGGCCGTAAGGCTAGCTACAGTTTAAGCAATAAATATGACGTTCTGCAGAAAAGGAATAGTGAGTGAGCATGCAGCCAGCACATGGAAAGCAGAGACTCTGGAGACGGATCAAACCTGAGGGGGTGTTATTGGAAGACATCAACATACTGACTGGGCCAGAGGACGTGGAGGCGTAGTCAGAAGAGAAATCATGTCCAAGGCTGCAGGAGACAGGTAGGAGTCAAGTGAGGACGGAAACGTTAGACGAGCAGTGAAGAGTTAGCAAGAGAAGAGAGAAGAGGGAGATGACTTCAGGGGGTTCAGGGTCTAAGTCCTGACTAATGAGCAAGTGCTGGGGAACCTGTATGTCTTGCCAAGGTTGGGAGGAAGCAGATCCAGACAAAGGAGAAGCCAGAGGCGTGGGATAGGGAATAAGGGAGACAGTCATTCTTTTGACTATGACATTGTTCTAAAATACAAGGTATTAGAAAATGTGAGGTTTGGTGAGGCCAACAGATCAGGAAATGATTGCCATTGAAAAGACAGTTTGTTACAGTTACCAAGAAGGAGTGCACACCATGCCACAGGGGCCGCACGAGGAGGCACCAGGGTCAGTCGCAGGCAGAGAGAGGGAGGAACGGTGGGCTAGAACCTTTATTGTGGTTTCTCAGGGGAGAAATGGGTGAGGCAGGGTAAGCAGATTTGGGATTGGCTAGTTTAATAATTTCAGCAGGCTTGGGGTGTGGGGGCTATCCCTGGTTGTCTGGTACCTGGCCCTGGGTGATGAGGGCAGGTGGATGGTGGATTGTGAGGACTGGAGTGTGAGGCCAATAAAACAGGTGGGGGCTCTGGATTGGTTGGTTTGCATTTGAGAAGTGCACTCTCAGGTGAGTTGTTTACCATGTCTAGGGATTGGCCAATCCTGGGAGGGCAGTCCCTCCAGGGTCAGCAAGGTCCCAGATGTCAAAGCGTCAGAATACAGAAAATAAAAGACATGGTTAATATGGACGTGTAATCAACCCATAAATATTTATTGACTGTCTCCAATGCCCAAACACTAAACTATGTGCATCAGTTAATATAAAATAATAATAATAACAAAACCAGCATATTCTTATATAGTCCTCACCATGTGCCAGACATTCCACAGGCTTTACAAGAATTAACTCATTTAATGCCTATGACAACCCTATGAGTGAGGACTTTTATCATCTCAGTTTTACAGATGAGAAAACTGAGGCTCAAAGAGGTCAAGCAACTTGCTAATGACACACAATTAGTAAGAACTGAAGCAGGGATTTGAACCTAGGAGTTTGGAATCTGTGCTTTAACTACTGCATAGTACTATATATGATATGGTTCCTGCTGTCAAGGATGAAGAGCTATTTCAAAAGATAAGATATAAATATTCGAAGAGATAAGTAGAAGTAAAGAATAGGGCATGTTTAATCTCAAATGAATGGAATGGTCCAGTGCTCTCTCAAAGGGGAGTCATGCACAACCCAGGGGTGTGTGAGACAATCCATGAGGGTGCGGGAAGAAAAGACTGGCACTTTTATTTATATCTATAGTACTAGTTCATTGAATAGTCTGTATTCCCAGTACCAGCGCCTCCTCACGAGAGAAAACCAATGATGGTACAGTCAGATCTGATGAGACACAGTGAAAAAACAAAACTATCAAGTTCACCATATGCAATATGGATTGACATCTACTGTCATTGGCTAGTATCTCAAGAGATGATATACGCCAAGGAAGAATTTGTCGCTGACATTTACTGCTGTTAATGACAGTAGAACGTTCATTGACCCAGTGGGAAAGGTGAAGGCAATGAATAATGGGAGTAAATGTGGGTCGAGTGCCTCCCACGCTCCTGGGTCCTGGGGGTACAGCAGTGAACACCACCGACAAGAACCTCTGCTCTCTGGGGCTTACGTTCTAGTTGGAGAGGACAGGTGATAAAGAAGGTGACAAAGGAAATATATAGTGTGTTAGGTGGTGATATGTGCTAAGGAGAAAAATAAAGCAGAGAAGGGATGGGAAGAATCGGGGAAAGAGCTTTAAATTTTCAGATAGGATGGCTGAGTAAGGCCTCAGTGAGAAGGAACTGTTTGAACAACTACCTGGAGGAAGTAAGGGAATGAACCATGTGGCTATCTGGGGGAAGAGCCTTCAACACACACGTGCGCGCGCACACACACACACACAGCAAGTGTGCACTCCCTAAGGTGGGAATGTGCCTGAAAGGGTGGAGGAGAGCGAGGAGGTCTGTGAGCTGGAGCTGAGTGAACAAGGAGATGGACAGGCGCTGAAGCAGAGAGACAGTAGCGGGTGGTGCAAGTGTGGAGACAGGTCCCTGTAGCCACGTAAAAGGTTTTTACTGTGAGTGAGATGGGAAGCCACTGGAGAGTGTGAGCAAAGAAGTGTGACGTGATCTGGCTCATGTTTCTAGTGCATCGTTAAGGCTGCCATGTTGAAAATACATTGCAGGGAAGTAAGGGCAGGAGCAGGGGTACCAGTTGGAAGGCCTAGAGCCATTTTCCAGGTGAGTGACAGTGGTGGCCTGGACCAGGGTAGAGGTACAAAGAAGGAGCTGCATACTGGATATGATCTGATGGTAGAACCAGCAGGATTTACTGATAGATTAGACGGGAGCTGTGAGAGAGAGACTAGTGGTCCATACACATTATTTACACAGAAAAGTACACGGTGGGTAAAGGTTTAAACCTTTTATTGATAGGGATGCTTGATAAAAAAGTGTGGAGGCCACTGGAATAGACAATATATAGTCTACAGGGATTCTGAGGAGAGAGACCACTCGGGGAGGGCAATCAGGGCTGGACCTGGTTGGGCCTTGAAGAATGAGTAGGATTCAGACAGATAGAAAGGCCGAGGGGGGCACCGTGGGATCACAAAGGAAGGGAGGGGGCTCTGCCCAGGGCTGTTCTGAGCGTCAGTCTGCATGGATCCCTGGGTACAGGCAGTGGGTTTTTAGACTGAAATGGCAGCAGAAGGCCAGCTTGTCCCATCCTTGAACTCCAAGTAGAAGAGTTTAGACTTTTTTCTTTAGGCAGTGGGAGGTGATTGGGAATTTTTGACTAGGGGAGTGAGTGGTATGAGTTTATTTCAACCGTTTATTCCTCTAATAAGCTCTGAATTAGTGCCACTGGTTAATTAATAAATGATAACTTAGTGGCCAGAATGATTTATTTACTAAATGGGATCATGTCAATGAGTTTTATATATATTAGTATAGTTATTGTACTATACTATATAGTATAGTGTATAGTAAAGGTATATACATAGATATACATATACGTGTATATATTTTTCTGTTAATGAGAATGATTCCATTGGACTTAAAAGTGTTTGCTAGATAATGATAATTTTTCTGATTACATAGCTGAATCTTAAAAAGCTTTATCTATATTTCATAAGGTAGTTAGGGTTTCTTGTTGAATGTTATTTAATTGGTTTTCCATTTACTGGGTAATTGCATGGTCTTGCCAGTGCATATCCTGCACATTGCTTCTTGGCACTGCAAGACTCTGCACTTGAGTGCCCCAGGCATAAACAGTAGGGCGGAAATACCCTTTTCCCTGTCTGTGTTTGTAAGACAGTCTCTTTCATGCCAGAAGAACTATTTTGGGAAGATTATTCATGTCACATTTTGGCCTCATTACAGTTTTAAGTTGTAACCGGTGCTGGTTTGCCTGGAGGTGTCAACATAAATTTTATCTTCATATGCATAAGGGAATACCTGGAACGGAAAAAGGACCTTCTGTTTTTGAGTTCCGTTATAGGCTACAAACAGAGAGGTTAACAAGATATTTATCAGAATTCTAATTTTGTTTTATTAAAAGCATACTTCCAAAAGAATACCAGTTACTTGTGGCTGTGCCTCCATTCTCCTTTTCCAAACACAGGTGGAGAAGTCGAAGGATTTCTTATAGAATGTCTAATGTCTTATTGTTATAAGCAGATGACTCGCTAAAATAAACAAACACTGTGCTTTTTCTTTTGAAATAGTGTGAAAAGTGAGAGCAGGTGTTAAATTACTGTCTGTAGTTATCAGTAACAGGAGGTACAAAATTATTCAAAGTTTATTTAATTGCAGATGAAAAAGTAAGGTAAAGCTATTGTGATTAGCCCAGTTTACTTTCTGGTAAATATAGTACTGGTTAAAGGATATGACAAACCACTTATTTATTCAGTAGTTAAAATGCATGATGGCAATAGAAATGAGAGACATGGACCACCTGAGTTTGTTATCATGCCTTGCACGCAGGAGTATTTTAAAAATGTTTATTGATTTGTACTCAAATAACTGAGTTTCAACGGAAGAAAACTGGGTTTCGGGTGTGTCTAGATTTCTCTATGGCTTTCAAGGAATTTCACATCCTATCTCAAAGCTTAAAATTTAGCAAAATATTATTTATTTAAAAAATTTAAATCACAGCAATGGAGAAAATGTAAAGGAATGACAGTGAATTTGTTGTTATTTTTTACTATAAGTCCATTTTCATGGGCAAAATTTTTTGGATAGAATGACAACCTTTCTGATCTACTGACAGTAAGAACCCCCCCCACCGCCCCCACTTTAGACATGTGCTTTCAAAAATTTTGTAATTCAGCTGTGGGTTGGTGCTTTCCATTTGGACCTACTCACTCATGTCATTTAAGGAGATTTATTAATCTTTAAATAAGATTCCTCAATTAGCAATAAACCAAATGCATTGTGAGGTCTTCTTTGATTCTAAAATGGTGATTTGAAAAATATTAGTGATTTGAGAGTGCCTAAGCAGCTTTGCCAATTCAACCGAATCCAGCTTCATGGCAAAACTAGCCTTGAGTTCCCTCAACCTGTTAGAATCTTCCAGCTGTCACAAGTGACATCTACTTTTTTTTTTTTCTTATCTTGAGACTACCTTTTATCTTCTCTTGGTGATCCAGTGACTACCTCATTAACTGGCCCGAGTTTGGACTTTCAGAAGCAGCCAAAAAGTTCTCCAGATGATTCTGATGTTCTAGGAGGACAACAGGCAACAGTTAAATAAAAGACATGGTTTGAAACCCAGATGTCAACCTAGACACAATCTCTATAAAGTTCTCTGTTTTTGGAAGTTGTTAACTGGATTTAAAGATTTTATTTATTTATTTTTTCCCCCAAAGCCCCAGCGGATAGTTGTATGTCATAGCTGCACATCCTTCTAGTTGCTGTATGTGGGACACGGCCTCAGCATGGCCGGAGAAGCGGTGCGTCGGTGCACGCCCGGGATCCGAACCCGGGCCGCCAGCAGCGGAGCGCGTGCACTTAACCGCTAAGCCACCGGGCCGGCCCTTAACTGGATTTAACTGTGAACTGCACGGTATGACTGAAATTAGACAACTACTGACACAAAGAACACGTTGCTGTATTTCACATTTCCCCTTCTGTCTTCCCAGCCATCATGTATGTCATGGGAGCACTTGGTCCTGCGGTGGGATATTTATTAGGTGGACTCCTTATTGGTTTTTATGTTGATCCCAGAAATCCTGTTCACCTTGACCAGAATGACCCTCGTTTCATTGGAAACTGGTAAGAATTGTTTATTAAATCTTTCATTTCACTTGTTATTAATGATAAGTAGAGTCATAGTACTCTCGTAGTTACAATAAAAATTTCCCCAATGGGAAGATGAAAAATAGTTAAATGTCACACAGGAGGGGCTAGTAGGCAGAATAATAATCCTCCAACAATATCCATGTCCTAATCCCCAGAACCTATGAATGTGTTACCGTCACATGACAAAAGGGACTTTGCAGATGTGATTAAATTAAGAATCTTGTGATGGGGAGATTATCCTGGATGACCTGGATGGGCCCAATATAATCACGAGGGTCCTTATAAGGGAAAGAGGGAGGCAGGAGGGTCAAAGAGAAGGAGATATGATGATTGAAGCGGAGGGTCGGGTGATGTGCTTTGAAGATGGAGGAAGGAACCACGAGCCAGGGAACGCAGGTGAACTCCAGAGGCTAGGAAAAGCAGGGAAATGGCTCTTCCCTAGAGCCTCCAGAAGGAACGCAGCCCTGCCGACCTGTTTCTTGACTCCTGACCTCCAGAACTATCTGATAATACATTTGTATTGTTTTAAGCCACAAAGTGCATGGTAATTTGTTATAGCAGCAATGGGAAACTAATACAGAAGGCTTGGGAACATCAGCTTAATCCACATTCCTTAGGATGGAAGCATTTGTTTCCTGTACAGCAGAATAGGGAAGGGCAAACGTGGGTGTGTCGGGACTTTCCTGTGTACTTGAATCATAGCTTGCTTTATCTTTTCTGTGCCTTTTAGAAATATTTTTTTTCCACTTCCTTATATGTGTGTTTCTGCTTTGTCAGCCCTCCCCCACCGCCCATTGTCACAGTCTTAGTGAATTTTCACTCCATAATTGTTTGTTTCCTCGAGGGTGCTGGAGAGTTAGCTGCTCTCTGTCTTGGTGGCCCTTAATTGTCTTGCTCAATAAGTCATGTTCAGGACTTGGGTTGAGAACTCCAACTTTGGTTGTTAGGTTATTTATCCAAATAGCCAGGGCTGTGTTTGAATTCTTCACGGTCATCAGCTTGAACATAATAAGTTCTTTCTTCATGACTGCAAGCACTAATGGAAAGTACTGGCATCACGAATTCATTTAACATGGATTAATAATAGGTATACATTGATAAGAAATTTTCACTTTGTAACAAAGAGAATATTTCATTATTAGAAATTAGTATCAAGTAATTACTTTCTAAAGAGTTTCTTAGAGAACTTGTGTTCTCTCCGTGTTTCATTGTAAGATAACAACCTCATAACTCTGAGGTATGTGTGAATGTTTAATGCTGTATTTTCAAAGCAGTTAACAAATATTGATTAAGTTATATAACACTTCTTATTTTCATAAGTAATGCTCTTTGGAGACGGAATTGCTGAGATCTGGATGAGCCTGGCCTGGTAGAATTTTCAAATCATGCAAAAGGAAGTTCCCTGGTCAGCAGTAGGGGAATAACACAGGAGTTTTAAGTTCTTCACCAGTAGTGAAATTTTTGGTCTCAGCTACTGTTTCCTTTGCAGTTCTGAAATAAATCAGAGGAAGGATTTTTTTTTTTAATTCTCAGAAAAGTAGATTATTAAGATATATCTACGAACATCCAATATATATTCTGTGTCCATGAGAAGAGCATGGCAAGAGGGAACCTCTGGAGGGAGAGAGAAAGGTGAGGAGGACCAACTCAGGGGCAGGGAGAAGGAAGGAGGCAGGGGCTTTAGGCTTACAAGTGCCTTATGCTGGCCTTTAAAAGTTTTCTAGAAGACATCAATGCAATTGGTAGCAAAGTGGAGTGCTTAACAGTGCAGACCCTGAAGCCATACTCCCCTGGGTTTAAATCCCAGTCTGCCACCTAATAGCTGTGTGACCTTGGGGAAATTACTTAACTTCTCTGTGCCTCATTTGTTGTTTTTTAAATCTATAAAATGGAAGTAGTTACAATACCTACTTCATAGGGTTGTTGTGTGGAATAAATGAGTTTATATATGTGGAGCTCTAAATAGTTCTTGCTACGTAGTATGTGTTAGCTATTAGTCATCCTTTGAATTTAATCAATGTTCAAGTAGAATTTAATCAATGTTCAAGTAGTTTTATTCATTTTAATGGCCCAATATTTGTTCTACAAATGATCAAAGTTGTCAATATAGCAATATGAAATACGAATCTCTTTAAAAATGAATTTATTGAAAAATGAAGTTTGTAACAGACTTCTATGTGGAACAAAGACAGTTATTTGATACAATGTTATGTTTTAGGATGCCTACCAGTAATGATAGGTTTTTCAATAAATCTATGCTGGAAGAGTGAAGGAAGGAAGGAATGAATGATGCTAATGTTTATTGGTGCTTACTATGTGTCAAGCGTTATACTAAGAGCTTTGCAAACATTTTCATTTAAGCCTTATAACAACCATATGTCGTCACTAATATTATGTCCATTTTGCAGACGAGGAAATTGATGCTCAGTGATTTGAATAACTTGCCAAAAGCCTCAGAGTCAGAGAGCTGGGATAAGAAACTGAGTCCAGGGCAGAGGTCTTAGTCAATATATTTAACTGGCTCCCTCTTAGTGAATAGTCTCTGAGTAATGGGTCATGAAAGGACGTTAGGGACTCTGGCTTTTCAATTTTAACTCTCACTGATGTATATTTTTCCAGCATATAATGCACACTTTCTTGTCTTACTCAGCTTTTCTCAGGGTCCTCTTTAGCACCATCATTATATCATCTGTTAACATCCGTGTTACTGGAGACTGTTGAAGAATGTGGGCTGGTTTGCTCTGCTTAGAGATGTTCCCAAACTTTTATATTATTTTTGTTTATTCACTATAATTCTTCCCCTTCTTCTGTTATTTACTCTCACTTTGGGCTACTATGAGTGTATCTTTAATGTTTGCATATAATTTTAAGTCAGTGGCTCTGGGTGGGAGTGGGGGACTTGAGTGCAGATCCACATAAAAACAAACAAAATTAGCTACTATGAATTGATTACTGATTTGGGGCAGGCATTTTATTAGGTCCATTATATACATTGCCAGCACTGGTGATCTAGAGATTAAGATTTGGTGCTCTCATCACCACGGCCAAGGGTCTGTTTCCTGGTCAGGGAACCACACCACCTGCATGTCCTTGTCACACTGTGGAGGCTGTGTGTTGCTGGGATGCTGAAAGCTACGCCACCGGTATTTCAAATACCAGCAGGGTCACCCATGATGGACAGGTTTCAGCAGAGTTTCCAGACTAGACAGACTAGGAAGAAAGACCTGGCCACCCGCTTCTGAAAAAATTGGCCATGAAAACTCTATGAATAGCAGCAGAGCATTGTCTGATACAGCGCCGCAAGGTGAGAGGATGGCGCAAAAAGACGGGGCAGGGTTCCGCTCTGCGGTGCACAGGGGCGCTAGGAGTCAGAAACAGCTCGACATCACTAACAACAACAAATTATATACATTGTCTTATTAATTTTGATGACCCCCGAAAACAATTATTACTACCCTTTCAGATGAGAAAATTGGTTCAGAAAAGCAAAATAGTTTCCCCAGGATCTTAGAGCTAGTAGGTGGTAAAGACAGGATAAAAACCCAGGGCTGCCTGAAGCCACAGCTCAAGAACTGCCCCTTACACTGTGCTGTCTGCCGTCTTCTGGAGAGAGCATGAGGGGTCTAGGGAACTGAATGGGTTCAGGGGACTCGAATGCAGAGTCTGCAGAAAGAGATTCCAGAGAGGTAAAGGAGCAGGACTGGGTTAGTAAAGGCTTCGTAAGCAGCCAAGCACTAAACGGGCCAGATGTTATCATAGCTATGTTCCCTGCGGACAGATGACTTTATTTTTTTTAAACCTATCTCATTCAATTTCTTTATTCAGGAAATTTTTTGAGTACCTAATCTGTGTCAGGCCCTGGGTTTGTGATCCTATACTGAATAATCGAGATTGCTAGAAGTCTGCTCTGAGCAATCTTCTCAAAATAAAACCTTTTCCTGCTTATTTTAAAATCTTTATTTGGTATAACTTTTATCTTTGAAAATAGCACACTGGATTATTAATGACTGGTTCTAGGAATCATATTCTCGCTAAACTGTAACCTTTAGCAGCTGATAACAGCATTTTAATGGAAACATTATTTTTTAAAAATGAATTTTCACTTTGCAATGGATCTGTGTTCTTACTGGGTTGAATTCAGCATCGGTGCTTAGAGTGCCACTTGCATTCTGGTTATAACTGTTGCGGACTTGTTGGCACAGAGGTCAGAGTCTGAGCAATTACGAACTTGGAAGCTTTGAGGACAGAGTTTGCAGTTGAGGAATCCTAGATGGAAAGTGGTGACCCTGTTAGGCAGGACCAGGGACCTCTATTTGCTAAGAAAAGGTTGAAAGGGGACTAAAAAATTGCCCCTGGGGAGTTATGCAGGCAAGAAGCCCAAGGCCTTAACACCGGGCTGTAATACAGGACTAGAACTTGAGCTCCACTCTCTGAGTTTGCCTCCTCGTCTCGGCAGCGTGGCTACATCAGATGAGTTTAAAGACAGGATCTTGATTCTGCATAGCTCAAGGTCTAGTTCTCCTAGGGGGCTTTCTGACACACGTTGATTTTTTCTGAACTTTTACAGCATTCATAGTCTATGCCACATGGTCTAATGCTTAATTGTATACATTCTTGCATTTCTTGGAACTGTTTCTTCAAATTGTTTGGAATTGCTTCTTATATTTTTAGCTCGCTTACAACTAGGTTTTAAGTTCTTGAAGGCAAAGATCGAATGTAAATGTCTTTGGTAGCCCTCACACTTGGTTAAGTATTGTGAAGGCCAGCTAAGAGGGGTCAATACAGTCTGAAGTGCTTGCAGAAAAATATTTGAATGTCACTAGCAATTTTAAATACATTTCACCCCAGATATTAATGGTTTTCTCCTAAGAAAAAAGTGTCCATATTGGTCCACAAAGCATGCTATAGTCTATATTATTTTACTATAAAATTTGTGAGCTATTGATTTATTATAAAAGGCACATTGTAGTAGGACTAACAGTATTCATTTTTTTTTTTTTGTGAGGAAGATCAGCCCTGAGCTAACATCTGATGCTAATCTTCCTCTTTTTTTGCCAAGGAAGATTGGCCCTGGGCTAACATCCGTGCCCGTCTTCCTCTACTTTGTATGTGATGCCGCCAAAGCATGGCTTGACAAGCGGTGTGTCGGTGCACGCCCGGGATCCGAACCTGTGAACCCTGGGCCTCAGAAGCGGAGTGCATGCAATTAACCACTGCACCACCCGGCCAGCCCTGACTAACAGTATTAATTAGCAGAACCAACACATATGTGCTCAAAAATATTTGAACTGAATGAAATTCTAGTCAAGCTGCTGATTTTAATATTCATTATAATACTGGTATAATTATTGGGTAGATTTCTCATTTACACCACAGAAAGGGAGGATCCCTCTATTTTCTTAGTTTATTCAACTTCTGCTGCTTTACAACTGATGAAAGTAACAAGTTTTCTGTGGAGAAATTTATCACCATGAACTTCTACTTTGCTGATTTGTTCTCACTCATAATGCAAAAGCTGTCAATGCTGTTCACATTTCCCAATTTTTTAGGTGGAGTGGATTCCTCCTTTGTGCCATTGCAATGTTTCTTGTGATATTCCCAATGTTTACTTTTCCAAAAAAGCTTCCACCTCGACACAAGAAAAGGAAAAAGAAAAAATTTTCTGGTGATGTTGTTAGCGATGACGCCGTTATGAAGGAGAAACCAAACAATAGTGAACACGTGGACAAAAAAGTTTCTTCTATGGGATTTGGCAAGAATGTCAGAGGTAAAGTATATCTTTTGAATAAATACGTGAGTGGTACTTGAGATGAGGGCTACTCAAAGCGTGGGCCCAGGCCAGTGCTGCCCACCGGCTGTTACTGGTCTGTGACAAGATAAGCACTGAAAGTCAGAGTAAGTGTTGAGCAGGTTTTTTTTTTTTAGTATTATTATGTTTTTAATTTAATTTTTTTTTTGGTGAGGAAGGTCGGCCCTGAGCTAACATCCATGCCAATCCTCCTCTTTTTGCTGAGGAAGACTGGCCCTGAGCTAACATCTGTGCCCATCTTCCTCCACTTTATGTGGGACGCCGCCACAGCATGGCCTGACAAGCGGTGCGTTGGTGTGCGCCTGGGATCCGAACCCGGGCCGCCAGCAGCGGAGCGTGCGCACTTAACCGCTCTGCCACGGGGCCGGACCCTGAGCAGCTTTTAAAAATAAATTTGAGAGTAATTTTATGTCTGTTGAATCTAATAACAATAAATAATGATAATAAATTGGGCTTTTTTGTATGTTTTAAAAAAATTCTTTTTCTAATAATGCATCTTTAATGTTTTTGCAAAAGTATCAGTACATGATGGGCTGATAATAATAACAAAAAAATAGTCTTTCCTTATAAATGGTTTGCGAGGCACTGATGTATCTTCTAAAGATAAAGACATTTATATATATATATATATATATATATATATATAATTTACTATAATAAGAGATGTCTGGTTTTTAAAACACATCTTGCATTGTATAATGGATAGTTAGTTTCAGGGAAACAGTGGGTCTGGTACTGTGCCCGATCCTTACATAAATATAAACCTACACCAGAAAGGACCCTCATTCAACAGTGGCTCTGTCAAATGCTTGTAAGTGGCCACAGAGAAGGGCAGCCAGGGGATGGGCCTCCAAACCAGTGTAAAAATATCTGGAAAGTTCCAGTGATGTGTATGGGTAATTTTTTCATTTTTATTTCTCTTCAAAATAATGACTTTATTACAGCTAGATTAGGCAATCTCAAACATAACCTATTTAAATTAATCTTCACCAGGCTATCTTTGTTCTGTATTCGATATATCTGTTGAGTGGCAATAAATCCCTTTAACCCAAGAAACGTATAATGTTACACTCCCACTAGTTTCTGCCTATTTCCTGAATTCCTTGAATTGACTTTTTTTTTGAAATTATGAAGTATAGTAGTTATCAAGTGCCTACATCAGTCAAGCTTGTTTTAGGAAAAATTTACCTTGGTCCATTATCATGACTATATACACAGTAAAGCCAAAGAGGAACCTTCAGTCCCAGAAGGACGTTACTAATATATTAGAGAACTGTCTTTGAGGCCTAAGAACAACAGTGGTTAGATTGGACTGTTGGTAAAGACTATATTTATGCAAGGTAAATGAAGTGACGTTTCATTGGAAATGCTTCTTCTCAGTTAAGTTTTAGATTAGCCCGCCCCCCCATTATTTTTTGACAATGTGTACTTTTGGAACTGCCAAAACTACTTCTTCTGCTCTAATAACCTAAAGGATTCTCTAGATTCTCTAGCATGGCCTGAGCTCTTACTACGTGGACCAGCCCAGCATTTTTCACGGATGTATTGTGGACCTTTACGGCTGCTACCAAAGGGGTGATTTTTTTTTTTTACAACTCAACTGAGAGCAAGGTTGATGTTAAAAAATTTACAACACAGAAATAGACTTAGAGTCTTAATTTATAGAGAGTATAAAGTAGACTCAAGGGGAGAAATAAAGGCATAGGTAAGCTAAAATTGTGTATTTTTTAGCTTAGGGGTAGAGGGCTTGAATGTGAAATATATGCTCTGTTGGATAGTGGAGAAAAGAGAGAGAGAAGATTTGATATCAAATACCAAAAGTGGATACCACTGTTGATGGGAACGCAGTTCTTTCGGAGGATGCAGGGGAGACAGTGCTGTCACTGCCCCATCCATACTCTGGGACCTTACCGTCTTCATGGTGGAGGCCCGCCAACTGCCAGTCCCTGCATCACTTGCCTGAAGATTTCCTTTGTAGAGTGGGAAATTGCTTGGCTTCTGCTTCAGGCACCAAGGAATTACCACCCTGGCCTCCAGCCCTCACAAAGCGGTCTTAACCAATGACTGATAAACACCCCAGCCCCCTCACCTCATGGGGGAGACACACCTGAGGCTGTCCTCTCCTCTCTCGCATGGTGTCCACATTCCCCATCCAGCATTTCCTGAACCTCCCAATAAACTACTTGGACTTGAGTCCTTGTCTCAGGACCTGCTTCTGAGGGGATGTGCACTTAAGCATGCAGGGTCAGAAGGGATAAAAGCCGTCACTGAATTTTAAAATTATTTTTCCAAATTGAATCTATACACTATTTAATTGGGTATCTTCTTGTACTGATAGCAATTCATCTTCTCTATGTTTTCTATGCTGAATTTGATGGTTCAGGATATTTTCTTTTAAAGGAAAAAATAAAAGAAGTCTTTTAACAGTGATGGGTAGTTGGTTTATAAAATGTGTTTCCCTTCTGATTTTCTTGCAATATTTCTGATAAATTCTCAACTTTTTCACCCTATGCCTTGATTGCGACGACTGACCTCACTTTGGTGGCTAAACCTCCTGATTAGGACACAGAGCTGGTTCATTTTATTACTTCTACTTGTTCTGGTTTCTCTGTATCTAGACTGGAAGTTCAAAAGACACTTTCTCCTGTTAGAAAGGAATCCTGTTTTAATGGGATTATAAAGTGAAAATATTTTGCTAAAAAATGATTCAAATGATGTTGATGATGTTAGAATAATGTTCAACTAGAATATTTAAAATTAATTCATATTTATCTTGCCCATGTTGATTTCCTTTGGAGTATGGAATACCTATGACTTATAGGAAATGGTAGTCTAATATTGAATCTGATTTTCAGAAGGACAAATTACATCCCTAGGAATCATTCCACTGTTGATGTAATTTGCATTCCAAAGCTGAGATTCATTATTAAGGTCTTGAATTAAAGAATGGTTGCTAAGGTTTCATTTTGAGTTAAATCTGCGTTTGATTCCCAGATCCTCTTTTCCCTTGCCTTGTTTCTAGGGCTCCTTTTAGTGTTTTTTTTTTTTGAAATTTGGGTACCAATATCAGCTTCTTCAGAGAGGAGGTGGAAAGATAGCTAAGTTAGTAACTTATACTTCCTTAAAAAGAAAATGATTTGGGCCCCACAGGTTGGTGCCCTTTGGGAAATTCTATTGCAGAGAAGACTAGAAGAAAATGTACTATACTTTCTACTCTCTGCCTCAACATTTCAATGACAGACATTGCGGAAATCTGACTCAGTGTTTCTAGATTCTTATTATAAATTATGCAGGAATAAGACTGTTTTAAAATGCCACAAAGGAGAAAGTAAAATTTTTAGTGTGTCTGCATCACCTTTCCACAAAGAGCATTGATTGCATCAAAATCTTACCAATAAAAATAAAGACTTAAAATATTTAAGCAGATCAATTTTCCTGAGGTTTGAGGTCCAGCATTTTTAAGTCTTCCAAATTTAACTGGGTATCTTCCTGAATAGAAAACGTTTAGTGGCAGTTAATCATAGAAAAATTTTATTTTTGTGTCCATTTTTAATCTTTTAAGCTTAATTAATTATCATGAATTAGTGTAAAATATAGCAGATTTTTTTCTGCTAGACTTTTATCTGTGTTAGAATGAAATATGTTTATAATCCTAACTAAATAAAATAGTTACTCCGAGGGGATGAACTGATTTGAAGAGGTCATTGAAAGTTACAGAATTTTGATCACTAAAAGATTATGTTATCATCATTTCATTCAATGACCTCCCTGTATAGAAGCTGCTGTGCTCCGTGATGCAGCAGACATGAAGACGAGTGAGCCATGGTTTGCTCTCAAAGAGCGTATAGTCCACTGAGGGAGACCGGACAAGTACAAATGGAACTATAATAAAGACCGTAAAGAAGGATAGAGACAATGGTGTGAGGTTCAAAGGCAGGTGAGGAAACATCTAGTTGAGGGATCAGGGAGGGTTTCCTGGAGGAGGTGGGACTGAGATGAACCTTGGAAGACTGGGAGAATTTCCAGAGGTAGAGCTGGGGTGGCAGGAGTATTCTAATCAGAGAGGGCAAAGACGAGAAGATCAGACTGTGTAGATGTATTTGAAAATGTTGAACAAGTGTGTCATGGTTGTGTGTTGGAGATGTGTGGCAGTGGGAGATAAGGTTGGGACGGCAAGGTGGGGCCATAGTGTGCATGGAGAGCTTGAGTTCTGGCTTTCACTGAATTCGTTCCTCATGGGCGGTGGGGAGGTTTGAGCAGACATTTGGCAGCGCTCCATTGGGTAGATTTGGAAGGGAAAGGAGTAGAATGGAAGGAGGGGCCCCAGGTGGAAAGCTATGGACACAACCCAAGTGTGGGGTGATGATGGTTTTGACTAGCAGAGAAGGGAAGAACAGTAGCCTGCTAAACTGCTTCCTGCTTCTTTCCTTGCCCCCTTTCAGCTCCTTTCAACTCAGCAGCCAGAAGGAGCCTGTTAAAATTCCACTCTTCTGCTCAAAGCTTCTATGGTCTGCCATCTCACTCACAGAAAATCCCCTCCCTTTACGACCTACTAGGGCTACGATCTAACCCGTGGTTACCTCTTTGAGGCCATCTCCTTCTTGCATTCCCATTTGTTTACTCTGCCTCCACCACACTGGTCTCTTCACTGGTCCTCAAATGTGCCAGGCGTAGTCTCACTTCAGGACCTTTGCACTTGCCATCCCTGTGCTAGGAATGCTCTCCCTCAGATCCCCTCACTTCCTTCAGGATGTCCCTCAAATGGTCCCTTTTCGGTGAGGCCTTTCTTGGCCATCCTAGTCAAAAGTCTCCACCCTTCTCTCCGAAGCTTCTTCTCTCCTTCCCTCCTTCATCTTCCTCCTTAGCACTCATCCCTATCGAACATGCTATGTATTTTACTTATTTATCTTATTTATTTTCTCCCCGATGAGAAAGTAAGCTCCACGAGGGTAAGGATTTTTTTGTCCATCACATTCCCTGCTGCGTTTACACCACCTAGTAGATACTTGGTAAATATTTGATGAATGAATTATTGTATAAGGAGGAGGGAAGCAAGAGGCTGTGTCTATAGGATGTTGCAACTGATATGGGAAGGAGGGGGAAGAAGGTACCAAAGATGGATGCAAGATTTCAACCTCAGATAATGGGGAGAGAAACTAGTTGAGCAGGACAGAAGGAATCAATTCTGAATTTGAGCTGCTCAAGACATCTAGAACCGTTGCATGTGGCCCTTTGCTAGGTGTTTTAAAATGAGTATAGTGTGGATCTGTTAGGGTCAGTCCTTGATTCAGCAAAGAGGGATCAGCAGAAGCCACACGCCTGGGCCGTGCTGTCTTAGCCCCCATGCTTGCCGCCTTTGCTGAATTGGACTTTAGTTTTATCTTTGCAGATTTTATTGAAAGCTGTTGCTTGAATTCCCCACATTTGCCATAGGAGCATTGCTCGGTGTCCTTTATATATCCCCATTTCTTGAGAATGGCAGTTCTCAAACTTAGTCTATATTAGAAACACCATGAGGGCTTCTTAAAACCCAGATGGCTGGGCCCCAGCCCAGAGTGTCTGATTCGGGGGGTCTGGGATGTGGCTTGAGAACCTAGATTTTTGATTTCTCCTTTAATTTCATCAGTGATCCATTGATTGTTCAGTAGCATGTTGTTTAATCTCCACATCTTTGTAACTTTCCTAGTTTTTTTCTTGTAGTTGATTTCCAGTTTCATAGCATTATGGTCTGAAAAGATGCTTGTTATGATTGCAATCTTCTTAAATTTATTGAGGCTTGCCTTGTTTCCCAACATATGGTCTATCCTTGAGAATGTTCCATGCGCACTTGAGCAGAATGTGTAGTCAGCTGTTTTTGGATGGAGTGCTCTGTGTATGTCTACTAGGTCCATCTTGTCCAGTTTTTCATTTAAGTCCACTGTTTCTTTATTGACTTTTTGTCTGGATGATTTATCCATTGATATAAGTGGGATATTGAGATCCCCTACTATCATCGTGTTGTTGTTAACGTCTCCTTTTAGGTTTGTTAACAGTTGCTTTATGTACTTTGGTGCTCCTATGTTGGGTGCATATATATTTATAATTGATATGTCTTCTTGGTGGAGTCTCCCTTTTAACATTATGTATTGCCCTTCTTTGTCTCTGCTAACCTGTTTTATCTCAAAGTCTACTTTGTGTGATATGAGTATGGCAACACCTGCTTTCTTTTGTTTGCCATTAGCTTGGAGTATTGTCTTCCATCCTTTCACTCTGAGCCTGTGCTTGTCTTTAGAGCTGAGATGTGTTTCCTGGAGGCAGCATATTGTTGGGTCTTGCTTTTTAATCCATCCCGCCACTCTGTGTCTTTTGATTGGAGAGTTCAATCCATTTACATTTAGAGTAATTATTGATATATGAGGGCTTAATGTTGCTGTTTTATCGCTTATTTTCTGAGAGAACCTGCATTTTTAACAAGTTCCTGAGTGATACTGATGCCAATGGGTCCACACCGTGAGAACCACTGCTCTAGAACATAGTTAGGAAAAGCTTTATTTTCCTTTAAGAAATTAGAATGTTTCTGCATTTCTGCTAATGATGATTATACAACTTTTTGCTTTGGTGCCCAGGAGACTTTGAAACAAATATGAAGTCCAAGAAGGATCTTAGAGACATATTTAATTCTTTTCTCTGATTTTGATGTTCTGCCCTGTTTACATCTTCTCTATTTCTAATTCTTTGTTGCATTTCTCTTTTACCTTTATTCTGCTGTGTGTATGTTTTCTTGTGGTGAGCCAAACCTTTAGATTTGTACCTACAGCTAATGAGATAAAAGGTGAACGGTAACGGGCCTGGCAAAGAATTCCTAAAAAAGAAAGCACTTTCTTTATAATCAGTGCAAATTAACTGTGGGGCTACTCATCAGAGTAGTATCTACCCAGAATGATACATAAAAATGCTCTTTAGTGCCAGATTGAAACAAGCAAGTGGCCAGTAACCACTAATGATGTATTTTGGGCCCCAATGGCTGCCATTTCTGTCTGCAGGTAAGTGGCTTGGGAGCTCTGTGTGCTAGCCCAGAAGTGACTGTGGTGTGCCAGGGTCATCCAGTTCCTTCTACTCTTTTATTGGCAAACAGGGAATGCTGTTTGTCAGAGTGTTATGGAGGGAAAGGAGAAACTGGAATACTTTAATGGGGACTTGGGATTGGGGAACCCAGGAGATCATTAGTTTCAAAGAAGATGAACAGGAAATGGAGCACTTAGGCCCTGTGTTGGCCATATTACATATGAAGAGCAACTTTGGTTTTGCTTTTATAGAAAGATGTGACTAAAATTTGTTTGATGCTCGTGGGTAATAGGCATGGAATAGTTGTCTCTGCGATATGCCCTGAAACACACAGGATGATGTAAGACTCACAGGCCAGAGAGGAAGTTATTGAGCTTTTCACTGCATGATGATGATACGTTTCCACCAGCTTTTTGATGCACCAGAAGGCTTAAAAGTATACAAATTATAAGAACTAAAAGGTTAGCAGTAAAGAAAAAATTAAATACTTACTCTATAAAAGAAGGAAATGAAGGAATTTTATGGAGAGGTATTAAAGGAAGCTGTTACGTAATTTGTTTTGTAATTGTAATTTATGGAGGTGACTGAGTGACGACACGGAGAGGCCAATGCCATTGAAAGAAGAATTTATTGCTTATATTTCCCAAGAGTAGGGGGCACGCCATGCCATGCAGCGCCACAGGGGAAGCACCAGGTCTTGGTCAGGGAACCAAAGACAGGAGCAAGGGGAAAGCCAAGGCCAGAGCCTCTGTTGGGGTTTCCATGGGAAAGACAAGACAGGGCAGAGAATATGCATATGACTGGCTAGTTTGAATAATTCCAGCAGGCTCTGGGCTGTAGGGGTGGTCTCTAGTTGTCTGGTACCTGGCCCTGGGTGATTTAGGGCAGGGGAAATACTGGCTTGGTGTGTGAGAATTGGATAAGGAGATGGTTGGGGCTACAGTCTCAGAATAGGTTGGTTTGCATATAAAAGATGTGCTCCCAGCTGAGCCTTTGCTGTCTTTAAGAATTGGTAGTCCAGTCTCTCCCCAGCCAGCCAGCTTTTTCAGATGTCAAACCATTATGAAATACAGAAAATTAAAAAACGTGCTTACTATAAAAGTGTATGTGTTACAGCCAGAACATACTCTCCCCTGGCCTGATTGAACCATAATGATTATACGGTGTTCCTGCCACCCTTCTTTCCACCAGCTTCCCTCTCCCTGCCCTCCAGAGGCCTTTCCCAAGCCCTCTATGTCGAGGCCTTGGGTCCTGCCCATGTGCTTTGAAAAACACCCTGTATTTAGGCATGTATCATGTTATTTTATAACTTACCAATGAAAATCCCAACCTTTTATATAACAATCCCCCTGCCCCCCCAGTTGTTTCCATTTTTACTCTTGGTCTCTTTGTCTTTGCCCAGTGTGAATTCTATGCCTTGTTTGATTTTAGTCCACTTAAGACACCTTTATCTGCTCATTCAATCGACACTTCCCTCAAATTTTACTTTTTTCTAAGAAATTGGCATCATCTAAGACTTTCAGGAAAGGATTAGACTGCTTCCCAAATATCACTCCAATTATGAAAACAGGTGGCTGGCAATATCTACCTTAAGAAAATTTCTCTCTTTCTTTCTTTGTTTCTTTTCCTCTTTCACAAATATCTTTATTGAGCAACTACTACAGGACAAAGAACTGAGGATATGTATATAAAAAGTTGCAGTCCTTGCCCTCAAAGGGAAGCAGAAAGGAAAATAGACCTAATAAAATATGTTAAGTCTTAAAATGGAGGTACGTACATTCTAAAGAAAGTTGAAGGAAGAGAAAGAAGGAATTCCTAAGTTAGCTGCCCGATGCAGGGAAGACAGCTCTTGGACGCTGACGCATTGCTGCATCCCGTCAAAATTGCAGGGCTTTTTTTAGATTTTAAAAGTAATATATGTTCATGGTAGAAAATTTAGAAAGTATGTGAAAATATAAAAAATAAAATAAAAGTGAATTCCAACCTCATTCCTGAAAATAAATGCTTACTTTTTTTTATAACAAAAATGTATCTTTTGAAACTAGATAGAGGTGGTTGTTCACAACATTGTGAATGTACTAAATGCCACCGAGGTGTTCACTTGAAAACAGTTAATTTTATGTTGTGTGAATGTCACTGCAATAAGTTATTTTTAAAAAGGTATTTATTTTACTTGAATTTAAACATAAGGAAAATAAACTGAATGGGCTGCTGAACTTCAGATAAATCTTTTTCTTATCCACTAGAAGAGATATTATGTCCAGAAATATCTATGTCAGGAAAATTATGAAAAGTATTAACAGGGCTCAATGTGTTTGGTTGGTATTTAATGTTTATAGTTTATACCTGGGTACAAATGTAAGTTTCCATGCAATAAAATTTAGTCAACAGCCTCATTTACTAATAATTCACCTATTTTGTATAATAATAGAACAAACACCACTCTTCATCCCACTCCCAGTTTAAATTAAAAAAGAATAGACGTCAAAAGAACGAAATCGAAAGCTTAAGTCTCTTTTTAGAAGGGCTCTTCAGAAGAACTTAACAGGGCTGGCCCCGTGGCTTAGCGGTTAAGTGTGCGCGCTCCGCTGCTGGCGGCCCGGGTTCGGATCCCGGGCGCGCACCGATGCACCACTTCTCCGGCCATGCTGAGGCCCCGTCCCACATACAGCAGCTGGAGGGATGTGCAGCTATGACATACAGCTATCTACTGGGGCTTTGGGGGAAAAATAAATAGAAATTATTAAAAAAAAAAAAGAAGAAGAACTTAACAGAGGAAAGCTGACATGTAAGCAGGTAAAAAGAAACAAACAACACATCATGGGGAAGGAATTATTTTGCAACCAGGAAAAAAAAAAAGTCAGAAAATAAATGGAAGGTTAAAAAACTATGCTAAAACAAATTACTCATAATTATGATTTTGAATCTTGAAGAAAATGTCAAATTATGCTAGGGATTCTCTAGTTGAAACATAAAAAACTATTTAAAGCTTTGTTGCTTAAAGAGGCAATCACCCAGTTATCTGAAAAATTCAAGGGCCGGCCCGTGGCTTAGCGGTTAAGTGCGTGCGCTCTGCTGCTGGCGGCTGGGGTTCGGATCCCGGGCGCGCACTGACGCACCGCTTCTCCAGCCATGCTAAAGGCGTGTCCCACATACAGCAACTAGAAGGATGTGCAGCTATGACATACAACTATCTACTGGGGCTTTGGGGGGAGAAAATAAATAAATAAAATTATAAAAAAAAAATTCAAGCATACAAAATACCTCTTTCTCAGATATGCTGGCTAAATGAAATATTGTATATTTCTTCCTTCTTCTCTTGTAATCATTTTAATTTTCTTTCATGGAATTTTTAGTTTATAATTTTATCTAAATCCCTTAAGGATTCTTTAGCTTTCAAGAGCCATACTTTAAAAAGGATCGTCTATTTGGTCCTTCACATTTTTCTGTGTTTTTAGTAAGTTCACTACGACATGGACCACCCTTTATCTTATGACTTGTGCTTTTTGCTTTTTTTTTCCCTGAGGAAGATTTGCCCTGAGCTAACATCTGTGCCCATCTTTCTCTACTTTATATGTGGGTCACCGCCACAGTGTGGCTGACGAGTGGTGTAGGACTGTGCCTGGGATCTGAACCTATGAACCTGGGCTGCCACAGTGGAAGGTGCTGAACTTAACCACTGCACCTCAGGGCCGGCCCCGACTTGTGCTGTCTTAATATCTAACTGCCCAGGAGGAAATTAGGCATCTTTGGAATGGACTGCATTTTCTCACACGTATATGGGTATTGTTTTAGTACAAACCACTGCTGTGATGTAATAAAGAATGTTAATAAATAAATACCTTCTAAGTATATTTTTTGAGTGCCTACTAAATGCCAGATGCATGCTAGGAGCTAGAGATACACAGATATACCAAAGTCCTGCCTTCGTAGGTGTTTATACTCTCTTGAAAGAAACAGAGAGGTAAACACACACAGCTACAGAAGAATTGAGGAGCAGCCATAGGAACAAGGTGCTGTGGGAGCGGCCCCTGAGTCCGTCTGGAGGGGCTGTGCCAGCTCCCTACAGGACAGGTGTAGTCCTGAGACTCTCAGCTGAATTTGACATTTACCAAGTGGACTCGTGCAGAACACTGTAAACAGTAGAGACAAGAAAGACCTTGTAGGGAGCTTGTGGTGGGCAGTCACAGGACTTCAGACTGGAAGGGTGGACAGCAGCCAAGTTCATGGTAGCTGGGCCTTCTTCTCTTTTGCTTGGTCAGTCCCACTGTTGGCATATCTTTTCCAAATATACCATTTTGTAAAAAAGTCTGTTTTGGTAGTCCAAGACGACAACAAAAAGGCATGATATAGGCGCTTTCAAGTAAAGGACAGAAGCAAGTTCAAGCCTTCTGAGACATGGGGTTCTTGTGTCAGGCTCCAGGGGAGAGCAGAAGCCCTGACCGCGGGGCCCCTGGCAGTGCTGGGAACGTGTTCATTGTGTGGAGAGCCACAGCCACTCTGCATACTCAGCTACAGCTTGAAGCTGAGTTCCTTTTCCTTCCTTTGGTTCTCACTCAGATCTTCTTCATACTCCCTGCCTAATTCGCCCTCCATGTCTCAGGTGCAAACACTAGGGGAAACGAAGTGAAAGGGTTGGCTGGTCTGTGTTCACACAGGGCGCCCGGGCCTCCATGACTGCTGGGCTGCCTTCTGGTGGCATCTTTGAGTCCAGCCTCCTTGCCTGGCCCAATCAGCTCATTTTGTGATGTCAGGTCATGTGGTACAAACCCTGCAGCTTCGGCATTAGGAGCCACTGAAGAGGAGTCTTTCCGCGTGGCAGACCCTAGTAGACCCATCTCCAGAATGGGATACGTTTCTCTCCAAACTAAGTGTATCCCCAGGGAGTTCCTCCCTCTGCCCACTTGAAAAGACAACTGCACCTTTCAGGTTCTATGAAACCCAGGCTCATTTATAGCTCTACTCCTCCAGACAAAGACCTGACTCGAAATAGATACTTCGAGTTGTAGACTTATTTTATGCATGAGCATAATGCATTCACACATGTCGGAGCACGTCTGCCTGATGGTCAAAAAATTACAAACATAGCAATACCTGCCGCCTCATGTTATGCTGTGAGCTATGAGGCTTTGGAGAACGCTGAGTTACGGTCTCTGCCCTCGCTGAGACTGATTCAGTCTCTTATAAACACCCTCCCTTATCACCTTCCACAAAATCCAGTCAAGTCGCGCATCTCAGATTTTCTGAAACTTTGATTGACAGTTTGCGAGGTCATGGGGAGTGAGCACATCAGATGTATCGCAGCATAGCCTTGTGACTGGAGTGCAATTGAACACCTGGTCCAGGTGCACATGGTGGCTGGGTGGGGTCCCTTGCGCTGCCATTGATGTGCATGTGGGAAGAGCAGGGGATCTGTCAATGATAGTAACACTTTTTAAAAAAGTGATTTCTAAGTATAGTCTGACTTATATTGCATTCTCTTGAATTTTGGTACTTTGTATTGAATTTTATTCCTACTTTACTACTGTTTAAGGCATTTCTGGTCTTAATGTCAGCCTGCCCTTATTATTGAATTTGTAAGATTTCTTAGCATTAAATGATCAAAATATGTGAATCACCATCATTATTTCATCATCTACCCTTCACCATGCTTTCTACTGCATCTCTGATTTTATGACAGTTATAAATGACACCAAGAAACTTATCTAAAATATATTCTGCAGCATAAAAATTAGGTATTTGGCTGCAAATTTATGGATTTAGCAACTTCTTTGCTAACTTAAGTTTTAAACTTTGTGTTTTTGAAATAATTTTGAATTTACATAAATGCCACGGAAATATTACACAGAGCTCCTGTGTATCCTGCACCGAGATTCTCCCATGTCAGCATTTCTGACCATCTGAGAGTCGCAGACATGATGTCCTAGTGCCCCCTAATACTTCTGTGTGTGTTTCCTGAGTACAAGGACACTTTCTTACCTGACCACAGGGCAACCATCAAAATCAGAAAGTTAGCATTAATCCAAGGCTACTATCTAGATCACAGGCCCCATTCAAGTTTTGCCAATTATCCCAACAGTGCCCCTTATGTCCAAGATCCAATCCAGGATCACATATTGTATTTAGTGGTCATGTCTTTTAGTCTCCTTCAGTCTGGATCGGTTCCTCATTTTCGCTTGTCCTTTATGAACTTGATCTTTTAAAAAAGCACAAGCGAGAACTTTACAGAATGTCTCTCAATTTGGGTTTGATGATGTCGCTCCTGATTTTGCACTTTCTTAGACAGACCACTGAAATGATACTCCGTGTCTGCTCAGTGCCTCGTAGCAGAAGCCACATAGTGTCCATTTGCCCTGTTCCCAGTTAGGTGAACTGTTATCACTTGGATAAGATTGGATCTGCCAGGTTTCTCCACTCTGATGTTAATAAGTATATTGCAATTATAAATCAATAAATAATTTATAAGTACTTTGTGGGGAAATACTTTGAGACTAGGTAAATACAGTTGATTCTGGTTATTTGCGGTAATTGTGTTCTGTAACATCACCATGAGCACTGAGTTAGCGAATACGGAAGCATTGCTCTAGGGGAAGTACCAGGTTGGATTCCTGTCACAACGTAATGGTCAACCCATCAATAATAACCTTGTTTTATCTGTGTTTCTGTTCAAAGACACCTTATTTAGTAGATAGTGTTGATTCATTAATATTGAACCCATGGCCAGTAGCACTATAACTCCTCTAACACACGTATTTTCTCCCTAAGGCACATCACAGCCTCTTGCACTTAGGAACACTAAACAACACTTTGGCACTATGCTTTGGAGGAGGAGTATTTTAAACAATGAAATCATCAAAAGCACAAAAATGTGAAAAATGTGGCAATATATTGTGAAAAGGATGCTTGTTTACAGTATGAACGCTGAAACGGAAGGCAGAGTGTTGCCTTGTGCAACCTCAGCCAAGAATGTGTGAGTCTAGCAACTCACATTTTTTGCCACTCTGCGCATGTCCTCAAATGACCACTCATGGCTAGTATTGATTTTAAGCTTACAAATAAATTTTAGCGAGTAAGTGAATTTGTGAATACTGAATCTGTGAATAATGAGGATTGACCATATCTTGTTTCTATTACACTTTCACTTACCACTTCTAGCATCCATTGTGCTCAAATTGTTCCAGATTTGGCCACTGGGAATCCTTCAAGCTGTCTTGCGTGTCCTGACATGTTCTCATCATTCTCTGAGCACTTCTTTACTTTCTTGTTCGACAAGATTTTCCAGGCTCATCTTCTATTTTCTCTGCCCCAGCTCTGAAGTTAGACATTTCTTCAAGGAGCTCTGGCTCCATTTGGTGGAAAATAGCACTTAGAAACTAAGAACTGGATGCTAGGTGGGCTCATTGCTACCAGGTGGTCATTACTTCTCAGCCCTGTTAGTAGACAGAGTTAGAAAACATGTGTATGTATACACACACACACACACACACTATCATCTGTCATCTTACCTATCTGTATCTATCTGTCTGTCTGTCTATCTATCTATCTATCCATCCATCCATCCATCTATCATCTCTCCTTCTCTCTCATGAATTCATACCAATACCTCTAGTTCCAATCTTATATCTAACTGTCCCTTTTCCATGTTTATAACTCTCTTCTCTGATAGTTAGAAACTGACTCCCATTATTCTCAATGTATTGACTTACTGCTCACTCCCCCTGTATGTAAACAGACTCCCAGCCCAACCAGCCAAAGACACAGCCCTGGGTACCTGGCCCCTACTCTTGCAGGGCATGTAGGCTGAAAATTTAGTCCCAACAAAGGGGGAGGAGGAAGGAAGAAGAAAGAAGGAAGCTATCTTAAAGTTGTTGAAAGTCTGAACTTTTGCTAAATACTTAAATAAAAGCAGGTTTTTTTTTTTTTAAATGAAAGAGAAGAGGGAAACGTCACATATATTTTTAGTTACCTTTGAAATTAGAAGGCTATTTTACCATTTCAAATGAGTATAAAAGAAAAACCAATTTTATATAACTAGTATCTTTTAAAATGTTCATGTGATATGTGTGTTATTTTCTTGGATAAAAACATCTTATTTTATATTTTTCCTAGATGTTTTAGATTCAACACATTGGCTTTTAATATACCAGCTAAACTTAATTTGAATCTTTAAATGTTGGTAGGAAATCTTAACCTTCTAATTTTTAAATTTTGGATATAACATTTTGATTTGCAGTGTTTACAAGAGAATATTGGGTAATTTTATGAAGTACATTGATTAAATTTTTTCTGGTGTGTTTATCCATGCTAAAAAAAGTATGCGTCTTAATGTTCTTTTAAAATGTTCATTTAAACTTTAAACAATTAAATTAAGATATAGAACATTAAAATTAATTTACATTTAAAAATGATAATAGCAAATAGTCTTGACTTCCTAAGTTTTAAAATCCTGTGAAAAGGCTATGAATTATAGCTTTAATTACAGTTGCTGCTTAATTTTTATGAAACGATTTTATTATGTTGTATAATAAGGAGATAACTGTTCTGATAACTGAGATGACCATACATGTCAAAAATAATGCAGCTTACCTTTTCCATGAAGATATGTAAAGATTACATGAATGTAAATTAATTCACATTATAGACATGCAAAAAATACAAAACTATATACACAAGAATCTCCTTTTATTCTTCTCTTTACCAATCTTACTCCCATTCACAGAATTTCTTGGTGTTATATATATTAAGTGTAAATTTGACTGCATATAAATACAATTTTTGGTTTGTTTGATTTTTACTTAAATATTATACATAAATATATGACATATATTTACACACATGTATATGTATGCATATATATATTTCTGCAGAGGCTTGCTTTATTCATTAATAAAAGTATTTTTTGGAGTTCCTTTTATGCTAGTACATGTAGCTCCACATCTGTTTTAACTACTGCATAGTATTTCATTATATGGCTGTGCCATAATTTAAACTTCTCCCTTTGATGGACATTTAGGTTTTTTCCTCCAAATTTTGCTATTATAAACAATGCTGCAATGAAAATGCTTGCACACACCTGGCGAGTTCTGTGAAATAAATACCTAGACTCAAGGATGAGACTTTTCCCTCTTCCTGGAGAGGCCAAGGGTAGGTGCTGAACCCCCTTCTCTGGGCTCTCCTCCAGAGTACCTGGGAGAGTCTGACCAGGTGGCCTCGTCCCTTATGCCCTTTTAGCTGTGATTATTTCCTGTTTCATAGCGAGGCTGGAAGATGAGATTCCAACATCATGTACCAGTTCCTCTGCTGTGGGTGTCTGCAATGCGGGCCAGGGAGAGGGCAACTCAGAAGTTCATTTTCTCGGGGAAGTGCTAGTTGGGTGAAGTGGAAACTGTAATTTAGGACTGTATTGCAGGTATTTAGACATTTAGCAGACTTTGGGGTCTTAACAAATAATAACATTGTTTTAATCAATAAAAATGCAAATAATTTATTTTAAGCAGTTTTTAAAACAAGAGTCATAGGTTGGGTATTTCTTGTAAGGATATTTGTATATGGGTATGTTTTAGATATTTTATTAAATTTCCTTATCCTAGTTGAAAATTTTAAAAAAAGACACAAAATCTGTTTAATAAGGGGGATGATGTCTAATCAGTCATCAGATTTTTCTATTTTTATTCTTTATTCAATATTCTCAAATATTGCTGAATGGCTATTTCCAGTTCATTTCAAAAACAATTCAATTTTATTTATTTTCCATCCCTTGTTTTTAACATTCATTTGTCATTTTTGTCATTTTGTAGACCTACCAAGAGCAGCTGTCAGAATCTTAAGCAACATGACATTCCTTTTTGTGAGTTTGTCATACACAGCTGAGAGTGCCATTGTAACTGCTTTCATTACCTTCATTCCCAAGTTCATCGAGTCACAGTTTGGTATTCCAGCTTCCAATGCCAGCATCTACACTGGTAAGGCACTGCCCTTAGAGCTCCTTGAAAACCTGATCATTTGTGACCACTAAACTAAAATGCAATGAGTGAAGAGAAAGTTCAATCTAACATCCAAGTGTGAAGTTCATTAACAGCTACCTTTCACCCCCAGATTTTAGGAGGAGGAAGTCCATGAATGTTTTCTCTTTGATTCAGATTGTATTACTGTCTGACATTTTTACCAACTGGGTTTTGGAAAGGGAGAACTTTGCGTAGTTATGTTTTTATGGTTTTCAGTTAAAAGAATGAAATAGTCGATGGTGTTCAAATGTAAATCTGAATAAATCCGTTTATAGATCGGCATGAGTCGTAAAGTGGTAAATTTAAAAAAATGAGAATCTGAAATATTGATCAGTTCCATGGTATCAGGATTTCCCCCTCATAAATATGAATAGATTTTAATGGGATTACTGGAGATGCTTGAGGTTAGAAAGGAAATCTATGAATTTTGTTTTAGAAGATGTTTTATGTCTGGGCAAACTGATTTTTAAGATACTTTGATACATGTACGCATGATACTTAGTGCTCAAATCTTTTTTCTTAGTAAATTGAATGCCTAGAAATGTGGGAACATTAGTTATCAGATATTGGGAGAATTTTTAGTGTATTATGTAATATTCTGGGTATTTCCTTAATGGTTTCAAAGATGGTCAAATGACGGTAGCTACCTAAGGCCAGATTTATTAATAAAATATATTTAAACAGTTAAGGGGAGAATTATGATAACTTTCCCCATGACTTTGACTCCTACTTTCTCTTCCAAGTCTACATTCAAACTTAGCAAGCTTGAATTATCTGAAAATTAACAGGCAAAGTTATATTATTGCAGAAAGAAAAGTTGACTTGAAATATTTGGGCCGTCACTTTGTTGTCTATTTTATTTTACACATAAAAGAACACACATAATTGGGTTGTGGGTCCATGATAGCAAATATTTTTATAAAGAGTATACTGTTGTGGATCATTGTAATTGTGACCTAAAAATATGTTTTTCTTTCTCTTGGTTTTCAAAAATATATGTTTTCCTTATATTAAGACAAAATTGACAGATTACAGTTTGGTTGTCAGAAATCTGAACATTCCATTTCTAGTTTAATTCTTACACTAATCTTTTGTTGAGCAATAATTCTTGAACAGGGAAGCCAAGAGTTGTCTTGTAGCTAGATTTGAAGCCTCATAGCTGTTATATTGTAGAGTAGTCTCAAGCATTTCCCAAACTAAGTTTCAATATTAAAAGGTGTTACCAGAAAGAAGATTTATAGTCAAATAAATTTGGGACTTGCTGAGTTAAAGCATATAGAGTTCTTTGCTGCGAGACTTTTCATAACCCTTAATGTGCCAATGTGTGTTGTGAAACTCCCAAAGGAAGATTCAGACTACAGTCTTGCCCAAATTTATTTGACCATGAAATCTGACTTTTTTAAGGCATCTTTATCATAAAAAGTGTTCCTCAGGACACACATCAGGAAACACTGCTAGTCCATCCTGTGTGTCCCTGTTCCAGCCAGACAAAGGGAGCAGAGCTGTCTGGATCAACCCATTCCCCTCCAGATGCACCATTTTGACCCCTAGGGTTACTGGGGCAGAAGTACAGTGCTGAGCGAGGTAGGAATTTGCATAGTGAATGCATTTTGACCAAGGCCATCTCTTAATTACTGGTAGAGGCAGAGGCTAAATAGACAACTCCTTGTGGAAAAATGGGGTAACGGGTTCAGCTGGACCTGGAGTGTTTGGCTGCAGAGTTCCACAGTGGTGTGGTCAAGGCAAGATTCACTGAATGTGGCCCCCTTGGCCAAAAGGGTACAGGGTTGAATAAAGCTAACTCATGGAATTTTTTCATCCCATGTTCCAACATCAGGATTAAAGAAGCAATATCACAGAGTGCCAATTCCATTCTGGTTTGGTCATCTGCAGTTTTTTTTTTTTTATCATTGCCAATGCAATTTATACAATGTTTCATGGTCTCCTGTGTTCTGATAAAATGCTTTTTTTGTGTGTGTGTGAGGAAGATTAGCCCTGAGCTAACATCTGATGCCAATCCTCCTTTTTTTTTTTTTTTTTTGCTGAGGAAGATTGGCCCTGGGCTAACATCCGTGCCCATCTTCCTCTACTTTATGTGGGAAGCTGCCACAGCATGGCTTGACAAGCGGTGCATCAATGTGCGTCCAAGATCTGAACCTGTGAACCCAAGGGGTGCTGCAGCAGAGGGCGCGAACTTAACCACTATGCCACTGGGCTGGCTCCTGATAAAAGGCTTTTTATTCCCAGCTCACATACTTCTTCCTTCCTTTCCAGATAGATAACAAATAGTAGATAACAAATAGTCAAGAGATATTCAGATGGATTAAGAGTAGAGGGTGTCACATTACAGTAAGATTAAACAAGGATGGTCATTCTTTTTAAAACTCACCTTGATTTTTTGAATTTTTGTCAATTGAATCCTTACTCTCTGAGCAGAGATTTGTATCTTTTCAGGACTTATTTAATTTAATTTAATCTTTTGTTCTCTAAATCCCTTTCTATGCATGTAAATGACATCCAGAATTGAGAAATGTATCTGAACAAGAATTTAAAAGTAGTTTTAATTTCTGTATTAAAGTGCTTTTTTAATTTTAAAAAATTATTTGGATAACTACCTTGAACCCTCCATAGCAATCTGCTTGTGTTATGTGGTAGAGACGAAGCTCCATGCATGTGTCAGAAGACGGGCCTCTGCTCACTTGCTCTCCCATAGTCATCGAGCACCAGCTCTGCAGAGGGCCTTGTGTGTGGCTGGGGAAACGTGAAGACTCCAACCAGGACCTGAAGTGGCTCACAGATGAGAGAGGAGAGAGAAAGCTTGAGAAACAAGTTTAGAAAAAGCTGTTTACGTAAATTCATAAGCAATTTGGTTGCAGAGATTATTCTGGCTGGTGGAGTAGTGTGTTTGAATTGTGTTTCATGGAGGAAATGACTTTAACCAGGCTTTTGAGGAAAAGTAGAACTTGACCATTTGGAGTTTGGAGGAAAGGCATTTTTTTTTTGGAAAGGCATTTATTCCCTCTGGAGGAACGGCTTGAGCAAAGGCAAAGAGCAGGGAAGGATAAGGCTGGTTCTGGCAAATAAAAGAGCGGTTTGTTTCCTGGGACAGAAATAGAGAGGGCTCTGAAGGCAAGCAGATGGGGGGGTGAGATGAATGCTTTCTGGTATTTACGGGGGTGGGCCCTTCAGCACCATTTGGCTCATACTGTAATCGCACTGGGGGCACCTGTGCCCTGGAGGAGGTAGTGACACCAGTGTCTATGAGGGCATCATCGAAACACCTTAAACGACCCCACCTCATTCCTCCGGTGTTTGTGTCTACACAACAGTGGATCTGTGTTCATGTTACACTCTTCCTGTTCACGGTCTTTCCGCTAACCCATTTAGGGTCACATTTATTGATTGAAATTAAACATTATGAAGTTGCTATTTTGGGAAAGCCTGAGATGATGGGAAGAGCCCTGAAGGAAGAGTTAGACAGATTGGCCTTGAACCCTGCCATGGCTGGTTACCAGCTGTGTGACTTTGGGCAAGTCACTTACCTCCTTGAACTTCAGCTAAAACTGAAGTTTATCTGTAAAATGAGGACCATGTCTCCCCTGTCTCTCTCTGTCTGTCAGTGTTGTCGTGAGTGTCAAATGAAGCGGTGAATGGTGCTTTGTTCCGTAGCTTACCTGACTTCAAATAGGCACAACAATATAAACTGAAAAGTATACCTTAATCATGTATTATAGGAAAGAAAGTATGATTTATGATGATGATAATGATAGCACCTTACATTTGAAGCCATGCAGCTTCAACAGGTCTGAGAATGAAACCTTTTTAATAATAATGATAAATTATTGACATAATAATTTCATGAATAATTTCATTTATTCATGTCATGAATAAATAATGACAATAATAAAGCACCTGCTGGCATTTATTAAGTGTTTACTAAGTACAGGCACTATCTAAGCATTTTTATGTGAATAATGTTATTTAATCCATGTAACTAATGCCCAGGCAGTAGGTATTATTGATTACGCCCATTTTCCAGATGAGGAAATGAAAGTCTAGAAAGGTTTAAATAACTTGCTTAAAGACACGCAAATGGTGAGAGCCGGGAGGCTAGAGTCTTGTAGTATATAAATATCCATATGTGATTTTTATTGAAATATTATAATAAGCATATGCTATTGCCATCATTTCCAGGAAGTTTTTGTTTTTTGCTTTTTTTTTTTTGATTTCCAGAGAAACGATATTCTGACTAAGATTCTACTTCCACCCATTCTGCGGCAGCCTTGGCCACTAAGCCATGGTCAACAACAGCCATCTTCAGAGTTCTGTGTTCTCTCAGTATCACTTTGCTTGCCCATCATCCAGCCCTGTGGCGTGCAGAATTATAAGGAGTTAGACATTAGTTTGTCTTTACAAAGGAAATAGCCTTGGAAAACTCTATTTTTAGTTTTTCATTTCTGTGGTAAGGGGTTAGGTTGGGATGTGATTTTTTTAAAAAAATTACTGTAATTTTTATTGTCGTCTACTTAACCCAATATTTGCCATCCATCTTCAGCCACTGATTTGGGTTCTTGTCAGTCAGTTTCAAGGCAGTGACATCGAACTCCAGTGGTAGCCTTTGGGAGTCACTGCATCTTTAGATGCAGGAGAGGCATGAATGTGCATTGATTTGGTTCACTCTTCTGAGGGTATTAACAGCTTTTCTATACCGGCTCTTTAATTTTATGAGAGTAGTTTTTAAAATCCATTTTGGTACTAATTTTATAAGTGTATACAAAGATTTTTTTTAATGTTGAAATCGAACTTTTAAATGCAAATAGACTATATTAGGTATGGATGTACTTAGCATCGCTGCCCATTCCCTAGGTCAGGCGATGACATCTGACTCTGTGAGACATGCCGACACCACACTCAAACACGACGAGCTCTGGGAGAGAAAAGGAAGGTCCCTGCAAACCAACATCCTGCAGCAGCTGCTAGTGTCACTTCTACGCTTTTCAACAAGCTTGAGATGAATAGAGGCTATTAGGAACTAAGAGTGACAATTATAGGCTCTTTGTCTTTTGGGCAGGGAGATATTTATTTGTTTTTCTTCAATGCTAATTAGAATTTTTGTAGAAGGTTACAGTAGACAAGTCAAGATACCCAGATTCTCTCTCTCTTTTTTTTTTATTGTGGTAACGTTGGTTTCTAACATTATATATATTTCAGGTGTACATCATTATATTTTGATTTCTGTGTAGATTACATCATGTTCACCACCCAAATATTATTTCTCTTTATTTGTTCACTAACCAATTAACTTAAGATGTTTGAACGCCTACCATGTGGCAGGTTTTTAGCCAATGCACTAATGGTGGCAATTAAACTGAGTTCAATTGCTTATGAAGACCCAGAGGATGCAAGTGTTAGTGTTTACACATGGATTCTATATGACAACAGCATTAAAGTAAGAATGTGCTTTGCAGCCTGGGCATGGCAGGACCCAGCTTCTCTCTTATATCGGACACCACTGATGTGTGCCTGGAAGGCCCAAGAAGCAGAGTCCAAAATGGAGTCTTGGCTGGAGTTTTTAGTATTTTTATAATACTTTTTATACTTTAAAATATTATATATATGTATATATATTTTTTGGTGAGGAAGATTAGCCCTGAGCTAACATCCCATGCCAATCCTCCTGTTTTTGCTAAGGAAGATTGGCCATGGGCTAACATCCGTGCCCATCTTCCTCTACTTTATATGTGAGATGCCTGCCACAGCATGGCTTGATAAGTGGTGTGTACGTCCGCGCCCAGGACCTGAACCTGCTAACCCCAGGCCGACCAAGCGGAGCGCGCAAACTTAACTGCTATGTCACTGGGCCGGCCCCTTATATTTTTATATTTTCTATATTTTGCTGGTCACATAGGTTCCTGCTCTGTAACCAGCCTCAACATCAGGACTCTCCAGGGGGGTCTTAGTGAGACCAGATACAAATCATCAGGCTCATTTTCATCAATAAACAATGCTGACAAGCTGGTACAAACCATCCCCAAACTCCTCCGATCCATGGGTACAAAGCAGCAGTATCAATCAACATATTTCATGCCTTGACAGTGAGTCAGTGCCCTGCATATACACTTTCTTAATTCAACAGGACAGCTTAGGCTGATTCCAGGCTTGCTGAAGTTCCCCAAGAGCTATTCTAGATCTGTTTTCTAATGTAGAAAACAGTTACTTGGACTAGAATGAACTCTGATTCCTTCCTGCTCTAAGATCTTAGATTAAATAATTTTCTCAAGGCCACATATACCACATAAACATTTATTCTTACCTTCCTCGTAGAATTATATTTTTTCTTACAAAGAGACTAGTTAATAACCGATTCATAACAGTGGCATTTTAGTAATGTTGCACACACTTTGGCCATGTCCAGCATCAACATGATCTATTTGTCTTTGCCATGGGCAGTCTGATATAGTACACAGACCTCTCTTTGAATCCCAGATCTGTCACTTAACTAAGTGCGTGATTTTAGCCAAGTCACTTAACCACTCTGTCTCAGTTTCCCATTTGTAAAATGTGAGTGATCATATCCCAGGGCTGCTGAAAAAAATTAAATGAGATAATTATTATCTTAAAGCATTTGGTGTATACTAGATACACAATAAAAATTAGTTTCCCCCTTTTTATATTGTGCAACTGAGTTAAATTTAAATCCCCATTAAAAAGTTTTGTTAGGGCCAGCTCAGTGGCATGGTGGTTAAGTTCCTGTGCTCTGCTTCAGTGGTGTAGAAACCCCAGTGGCCTGGGGTTCATGGGTTTGGATCCCAGGCTCAGTCCTACACCACTTATCAAGCCTTGCTGTGGTGGCGACCCACATATAAAATAGAGGAAGATTGGCACAGATGTTAGCTCAGGGCCAATCTTCCTCACCAAGAAAAAAAAAGTTTTGTTAGGTTTTCTGATATAAAACAAACTTTGTACTAGTCTAATTTAGAGTGGTAATTCAAAGGCATTTGTTAAATCCCTCCTGTTAAGAGAAGTAATATATTCAAATGAAATTGTAAGAAGGGACTACAGTCATGCGCCACATAACATTTTGATCAACAACAGATGGCGTATACGACGGTGGTCCCATAAGATTAGTGTATATAGCCCAGGTGTGTAGTAGGCTATACCATCTAGGTTTGTGTAAGTACACTCTATGATGTTCACACAATGATGAAATCGCCTAATAACATTTCTCAGAGTATATCCCCATTGTTAAGTGACACATGACTGTGTTTTAGTCTTGATCATAGGAGTAAAGTAGCGGAAACTTTCTGGGTCAGGAGACAGCCAAGAGGTGTTGGGGAGGGATGTTCATATCATAGTGCATCACGAATCTCTCTCTCTCTCTGAATTGCTTGAAATCAATTCACGAAATGACCACTTCCTCTTTGGCCAGCTCTCCAAATGATCATTATTTCTTTTGTGATTCTTTCTCTTTCTTTACCACTTTTCAGAGTAAAAATTTATATTCTAGCAAATTTTTATAGTGACCAATAAATTAAAGAAAATATTATTATGAGCTCCTGGCTTTTCGTGTGTTTGATGTGCTTTAATCCATTGTGGTCATTATTCTTTTTGATCCTCCAATTGTCCCATCTTTGGCCACTGGCAGCCCTCTCAAGTTAGCACCTCTGTCCCTTGGCACGACTTCAGTCATCTTTGTGGTTTCCGGCATGACAAAAGATGACTTGCTTATCTCATGCTTCCTGCCCTAGACCTGGGATCAGTCATATTTCTCCAAGGAGCCCTGGTTCCTTTCAGAGGAAAACGATGTTTGGAGATCACCATCTGGACACCAGGGATGCTCATTGCCGCAAGATTGTCATTATTTCCAGGCCTTTTGTTAATAAAAAGAGAAAACCAAATCATGAAGTTATACAGATAGTTCCACTTCAAATTTAAGATTACAGGTTATTACTTAACTTTTTTGATATTACATTGTTTCTCTGTACTCTCATGCTGAAAATAATTTTTCCTAATGACATTAACATAATTACTTTATCGAAGTGTGTGTATATATATGTTTGTGTGAATATATATAATAGTTTTAAACCAACTAGCAGTATTATTACTACAAAATATAAAATGCAGTTTTAGACTTCTTTCTGGTTCTTTTTGTCTATGGGCTATCTCTTATGGATGTGCAAAAGACTGTGACCTAAAGTTATTTGAGATAATTCTTCTCTGTTTGGTTATGCCAGCAACCTGATATGCTGTGGAGTTTATTTGCTTTAATTTGTTTTCAGTTTTTAGGGATTACTTTATTTTTATATCTTTAAGTTAAATTTGTTTTTTAAATTCTGTAAAACATTTATATGAGTTGAAAGTCAAAACCATAAAACGAAGGACATTGAGGTACCTTGCTTCTATCCCAGTTTCCTCTAATTTTCTCCCTCCCTCTATAGGTAGCATTTTTATTAGTTTATCTCTCTTTCATTTCTTTTTCAATGTGTAACTAAATATGTGCACTATGTAAGCAATATATATGTCAGAATTTTATATGAGTATTTTCCCCCTTTCTTACCCCAAACTTGGCATACTATACACTCTGTTCTGCCTGCAGCAGTATCAGAGACCTTGCTCTTTTCTTTTATAGGCACACGGTACTCTATTGTGTGGAAGTATCTTAGTCTATTCGGTACCCTATTGGAGGACATTGGATTGTTTCCATTATTTTGCTATAATGACACATATAATGATCTGTATAAGTCATTTCATACTAAATAACCCATTTGTCTAATATACTTACTTCTTTTTAACTATTTAGTTTAATTGTCCAGCTCTCAATTTGCCTTTATCCTGGCAGAGAAGCTGATTCCAGAGAGGGCAGGGAGACTGAGAGCTCATGAATATTTGTTATATAATACTCAGTCCTCACTCCTGCCCCCAAGGTTTAGCATTCATCCTCAGATTGTTATAAAGATCAAAAGAGAGAATCTTTATGAAAGCACTTTGAAAAATCTATATAGCTTCTGGGAATCCAAATCAAAGTGGAGTCTTTTCCTGCAGTATGAGCCTGTGCCACGGTGGTGAAACAGGTGACCTTTGTTAGGCTTCTGCTCTTAGCTAGGCATGGGGTCAGAGAGGGGCTTTCTGTGCATCGTTTACAGTCCACACTGCAATACTGCAGTGAAGGGCCTACCCTCTCCAGTGTAGAGTTGATAAAACTGAGGCGTAGAGAGCAGTTTTTGCAAGCTGCACACCCAGTGATCCATAATCCAGGTCCACAATATATAGATTGAGCTGGTCCTCAGAGAAGCTGCTTACATTTTAGAATTTTTATTGCACTAATTCTCTCCCCTCTAACTTTTTATATATTGAGTAAGACATATGGTACAGTGGTCAAGAGGATCAGTTTTGGAGAGAGACAAATCTTGTTGAAATTCTTGTTCTTCCTCTTTATCCATCCATCCATCCATGCATCCATCCATGCATCCATCTATCCGTCCATCCATGCATCCATCCATCCATCCGTCCATCCGTCCATCTATCCATCCATCTATCCATCCATCCATTTATCCATCTATCCGTCCATCCATCCACCTATCCATCTATCTATCCATCCATCCATCTATCCGTCCATCCATCCATCCATTCATCCATCCATCCATCCATTTATCCATCTATCCGTCCATCCATCCATCCATCCATCCATCTGTCCACCCATCCATCCACCCATCTATCTATCCATCCATATACAAATATTTATAAAGCTTCTGCTATGGGCCTGGCACGGTGCCAGGTCCTAGAAAAGCAGTGATGAGAACACAGAGGGAAACTACCCTCAAGGATCTTACAGTCTTGTGATCCTAGTGGGCTGCCTGTGTCCCTGGACAAGTTCATTAGCCTCTATGAGAGTTAGAGGTTGTGAGGATTAAATGAAGGAATGTAGTTGGTGTGCTTATTAGCACAGTGCCTGGGAAGTCGCTGTTAGTAATAACTGTAATACCCACTCTATGAGACACTCTCAGGAAGAAGAGGGCTTAGGACATGTGGAAAACATTCGGGGCAAGGATTATCTGGAGGAAATGTATTCTAAGAGTAAGAAGAGAGAAAACCATGGCTAATAGGTAGTGGGAAAACGAAAAAGAAGGCAAAAGAGGATACTAAAGTGAAGGACTGAGGGATTATTTCATCTGAACTGAAGGAGGCTTGAAGATGTCATATAAATGATAGAAGTGCAGTTGCTTTAAGAGTGTGACACAGTGTATGTGAAACTGATTTCAGCTGAATCAGCGTTGAGCTAGAGTTAAATCTTTATATCTCGATTTATTTACTCTCCATTTATTTTTCAACCTCAAATATGTCTGTTTTTCACAACTCTTAGAGAGGAAAAAGACATTTTAAGAGTTTTAATTTCATATATTTGAGCACGGGGCAGTGAAATGTGAGTTGACCAAATTTCTCAATTAAATGAAATGTTTTTGTTTCACTCATCTTTGATGATTTAATTCCACAGTCCTTATGTGCGGAATTTGTTTCCCATGTGTGTACGCACACATACACACACACACACACACACGCACGCACACAGAAGAATAAAGACAAACAATCGCTTAAAAGGGATTTTCTGGGCTCAGAGACATTCAGCCCAGTTTTCTCCAGATTTCTACATCTACTTTCATTGCCCCTTGATGATCACTGATATTCAGAATGGCCCAGAGGCCGCTTGAGAGCCTTAGTCATCAAAAATACTATATTTTGCTCACAGAGCAGGATTCGCTTTTGTATAAAAGTTGAGTTGAGAAAGATTAGGGAGCTCTTCCAAAGGACTGAAAACCTCAGGGGAAGAACAGTGTCAGGAGCAGATGTAAGAGCGTTTCTGCTACTAAGTGCATCGTGTCCTTGGTTAAGTCAGCATCCAGGATACACCCAACAGATGTGATGAATGAATGAATGTAAACATTTATCTCTCGGGCCCTCAGTCTCCTCTTTAGAATGGGGGATTGAATTAGATGACCGTTCACCAAAGATCAACTAACAAACTTCCTCCCCCCCCACCAACCACACACCCAAAATCCTCTGATTTTTGTGAGCAACTTCTTTTTCTAGGCGTCCAAGTTAATCAGTGTCTTACCATTTTACTTTGGATATATGTAATATACCTTTTCCTGGCAGTTTAAATTTTATATATGTATAAATGACCCTGATTTTCCTCTCTATTCATGAACTATTCCATCCTTCATAATAGGACAGGAGAATCAGGATTATTATTGAAGGAGATGAAGAAGGGAGGAAAGTAGGTGATGGAGTACAATATTATCCCAGTTTTAGAGAGAGATACATAAAGGTAATGGGCGCTAATTGAAGGATTCATGCATGCACAAGTAGTGGCATACGGGCGCTACCGACAAACTGTTCTGACTCCTGGCTCATGCCACCATCTCGCATTTCCTCAGAGATGCCTTCTGTTAACTTGTAAAAATCACGTCCAGAGCTAATGAAATATCTTGGCCCTTAAGTATGGCCAGGAAATGGTTATTACCACACAGGCAGGAAATACCTTACTCTTTTTCAACTAAATAATGAAACATGTGCTTAGACATTATTAGAAGTTGAAGTAATGTCCGTTTGTAACTTGAACCATCTCATGATGGACCATAGAAGATTTGCTTTGCTCCCAGGCTCAACTTCCTGCTGTGACATTTTTCTACTGGCCAGAAGGTAGAACATGGGGTTATTTGGATTTGTTACTGTTAAGACTGATTGAATTTCAGGCTAATGGTTAATTTTTTCAAGTCATTGTACTAAATTTTTCTTATGTCTCTATTTGCAATAAAGATGAATATAATTTATATTGGTTTTTTGATTAAAGCAGGTATTTAGAAACATTATAGGGGCATCCTTCTCTTACCTATACAAGGGACAATTTATGTATGCTTGTTTAATATAGAGTAGTTCAATATTATTTTGTAACATCTTCCTTACATTTATTCTAAATATATTCTATATAAATACCAAACCCTTTTGGAAATGCAATTGAGCTTGGTGGAATTATTCAGTAATGAAGCAGAGTAGGACAGCTGTGGAAATGTCCACATCCTTTGGTAAGGTTTTCCAATAGAACACCTGTATTCATAAAATTACAAGTTTTTCTTTGTTCCTATTTCAGCCATGCTCTCAGAGATAGTTATTCATGTAATCAATGGGTTGGTAGTTGTAGTTACCATATATATATATCAGCAAACTGTTAATTTGTACTTAAAACTTTCGTTTATTTGAACAGAGTTTTTGGCATTAACTTTGTTGAGCTAAGCATTCTTCATGTCAATTGAAGATTTTTAGGGAGAATGCTAAAATATTTAGGAAAACTGCTTTACAAGTTGCCTCAAGTACTATGGAAGCATCAGGTGCATTTTCGATGCTGACACTGATAATAGATAAGTCTTGTCTTTAGATGACATTCCCAAGAATCTCAGAAAAGATGCCAGTAGAAATTTTGTGTTAATATAAAATATCTGCCCCGTGGAGAATTTGGCTTTATGGTATGTGCTCCCAGCCTGTCTTAGGGTCATAACCCAGGGATACCGTGTCCATTCCCTGAATTCACTGAGTAATTTATTAAGTGCCTACCATTTAGCCAACTACTTTGATGGGTATTATGGTGTATATGAAGATGAATAAAATAGTTTTAAAAGAGGAAATAAAACAGAAGAAATAGTGTGGAATAGTTTCATTTATGGAGAGCTTTGAGTCCCTAGTGGAGGAATTTCTAGACCAACCAATAATTAATAGAAAATATGGGAACTATTTTTTTAAAGAAAGACTGCAGCAATCCTGTTAGTTTCAATGGGGTTATTATTTTATGGAGTTCCATTTAGTTGAATAGATATCATCCACTGTGATTGTTTTAGTCACTTAGTATAATATACTGCTGTTTCTAAAAAGCATATGGAAATTTTCCAAAACAAATGAGCACCTAACCCATTTTTAGGGGGGAAAACATCAAAGAAAGAGATTAAACAATTCTTGTTAGTTACCTTTTCTATTGGTTCATAATCCTGTTCATGTGTTTTTTAAAATATCAACCTCTCATCTCAAATCTTTTTTTTTTGAGGGATGTAAGGAATAAGTGAATAAAATACTGACTATCAGAAATACTTCAGAAATAATATTTAATTTGTATTCAAACATTTGTTATATACAGCATTAAACTTATTAATGAAAACTGCCTTGTAGGTAGAACAAAAATTCAGTTTTAATGTTATGTAAAACAAATATATCTTTATAAATACTTCAACGTGGCTGAAGACAAAGGTTCCGGTCTTGTGCTGTACTTTTTGTGCTGTGGTCAACATAATAGGTAGGTTCTTCCATGAAAATGATTTGTTGTCTCTTATATTGGTATGATTAAACTTCAAATGTCAATAATTTGCCAAACAGTATATATTTAATTTAGTTTCATATATTGTGATGCCTTTTTTTTTTTTTTGGTGAGGAAGATTAGCCCTGAGCTAACATCTGTGCCCATCTTCCTCTACTTTATATGTGGGACACCCGGCAAAGCATGGCTTGATAAGCAGTATGTAGGTCCGTGCCCGGGATCTGAACCTGCGAACCCCGGGCTGCCAAAATGGAGTGCATGAACTTAACCACTACGCCACCAGGCCAGCCCCTAGTCTCATATATTGTGGCTAAATTATGGATCAAGACTGGTCATTATCTGCCTCGTCTCTGTATCAGCCAAATTCATTGATCACACACATACACATGCATACATTTGCACATATACACATACATATATGTGTATGCATACATATATATACATACTCACATACACACATTTATATCCACCCACAAACACGCACATGCATACCATGCATACATTAACAAATTTCAGCATTTTTGTATTGAAGTTTTGAGTTTGTTTTAGGAGACAATATAACTAATTGAAAAAAATAAGCAGGGGTTAAGAGACTAGATTTCAGCTTTAGGAGGAACAAAGGACTGGGAGTTCAGGTAGTGGACTACTCATCTCAAACCTGAAGGAATTCTGGCTTGGAAGTCAGATTTGTGACCTGGCTCTGCTCTATTAGCTTGGTGATATCATTCATGTGTCTTAGTTTCCTTATCCGTAAAATGGGGATAAATAGTAACCCCTCTAGTGGGATATGATTAAGTGTAAGTGCTTTAAGACTTTTTCTCTACAAATTTATCGTGATTATTATATTGTCATTTTGTTTTCCCAATGTCCATTTCCTTATCTGTATAAGCAGGTAATACCCATTTACAGAGCTGTTGTATTGATCAATTAAATAATTGATATGAATGTGCTTTGAAACAACTATAAAGGTTTATTTCCCTCATATGATTTTAGGTTGTTGCTGCTGATTTTGGCTCAAGTTGAAATCACCTTGCTCTAACATTTAACCTTTAATCACAGTATTTATTTCTTGGTGTTTATGTCATGACTCAAGACAATAACAGGTAAGATTCTTTGAAAAGAATTTTGAGTTTTCTGCTGCTTTGGGTGGAAAATTAGTCTAAAACACTTCCCTTTCTGAAATAAACAGAATTTCGAAGAATTAATAATTTGAAAAAATTATTAAAAAGAATAAAGTGAGTTTCTAGAAATAAAAAGTATTTTTCCTTTCACTTTTAAAATAAAACTGAGCACCCATTCCTAGCGAAAACAAGTGGCTTAAATAATTGAAAAAAATCACACAAAGAAAATCACAAACGTTTGTAATTCAAACGTATGTTTATGGGAGCGTTAGCCTCATGTAAATCTAGAAAAAGCATTGGATTTAGAATCAGAACACTGAGTCTAGGCCGTGCTTTGGCATTAACAAGCCACTGGTGTAAGTTAAGTCACTCCTCTTCTCAGATCCCCTGTTTTTTCTTTATTTTGTCATCTATAAAGTGAAGGAACTGACGGGATGCTCTCCGAGCTCCCGTGTTAGTTTAGGATTACATTTTTCCTGAGAATATCCGAGACTCAGAGTAACAGAGGCTTAAGCAAAATAGCTGTTCATTTCTTCCTCACAAAAAAGTCTGGACATAGGCAGCGCAGGACTGGTATAGTGACTGCAGACTGCTTCCAATTTCTGCTGCATCATGGACTCCTGTCTTTATGGTCCAAAAGAGAGATCCAGTTTTTAGCTCTGCATTCCAAGCAGCCAGATGGCGGGAGAGGGGGGAAGAAAGGCATGGAGGGTGTGACTTTCACTCACCTCACATTGGACAGAACTTACCACATGGCCACCTCTAGTTGCAAGGGAGTCTGGGAAATGTAGTCTGTATTCCAGGCGGCCATAAGCCAAGTTATTACTCTAGAATCGAGGTGTTGGGCCAGATTGAGCCTGCTGCCTGTTTTTGTAAATAAAATTTTATTGGAACACAGTCATGCGCATTTGTTTACACAAGTCCATGACTTGAGCACTACAACAGCAGAGGTGAATAGTTGTAACAGGCGCTGTCTGACCCACAAAGTGGAAAATATTTACTATCTGGCCCTTTATAAAAAAAGCTTGCTGACCTCTGCTCTAGAAGAAAGAAGCATAGTCATCAGGGGATAAGTAGCAATCTCTGCCACAGCTCCCTTCCAAATTCTGATTCTATGATAACAAACAGACACATAAAAAACCCAAACAATTTCATAGGATGTAGGAATAATTTTGAAAATGTTAGTAAATACTAAAACATGTTAGTCAATACTAAAACACGAAGTTCTTTCTTGCTCTAACAGGCTGAAACTTGAGTTGTGCTGTTAAATTGCCTTCTTTTTTATTCTGTCCACCTCCCCATCTTATAATGGCTGCTTTATAAAGGTCAGCTACTCCTTTCCAGCTTTGAGTAAAAAACTACTTTATTTGGCACGTGTCTTGCATATCCTTCATTTTGGTGAAAATAAAAATGTGAAAAGATGCAGGGCTACCTTTGATGCTGGGGAAGCCCCCCTAGTGTAGAATCAGTGCTTGACAGTGAACCGGGGACCATCACACTGTGAGAGGAGCCCATGGCTATTAGTTGGGAGGTATATTACATTGACTGTTGCTAAACTGAATTTTTTCCTTTGCTGGTTCACACATGTTATTTAGGGTAAAATTTAAAATATTTATTTCATTTTCTTATTCTTTTAGCTTTTCAAGATATATTATTGTCTTCCAAAGAGAAGTTTTGTTTGAAAATGTCTAATTTTATTATTCAAAATCAAGAATAGAGTAGGTCTGAACGATAAGGGAAAGACTATTGGTGTTTTGCTGAGAGATTTAGAGATGGGTCAGTTGCTTGTCACTGCATTAGGAAGGCACACAAAACCATGTTATCTGTTCCTTTTCTAGCGCTTTTTACCCAATGGCTACTTTTTATAAAGTTGGTTAATGGATTTCTGAAACCTAAGTACTCATAAACAGTAGGTTTGGTGTCCTCCAAAGCTGCTCAGACCATTAGATTACTAGAATATGAATTTATTTTATGGATTTCGTTGCCTGGTGGAATTATGCATGTCTTTTGAAACAAAAGAACATCTTCAAGGTAAAAAGTGCAGTATGTAGCAAACTGGTTAAGATTTCCATCCCAAAACTAAAACTAAAGTTCTTAGTTTTTCTGGCTTAAGCTATCTCATTCAGAGAGCAAGGAAGGTTGATAAATTTTTAAATTTTCTTTTAGCCATAAAATGTTCTGACCTTTAATAATCTTGGCTCTCAGTAAACTTACTTTAATGGAGAGATGAAAACAGTGTGTAGTTGGAGTATCATTTATTCCCTGTGCATGCTCACTCCCTTTGCTCTAAATTTTTGCTCAAATGGCCCCTTGCCAATGAGCCCTTACACAGTATACTCTACTTAAAAATGCAACTCCTCTCCCAGAACTCCTGATTTTCCTTACTAGGCTGAATATTTTCCTCTGCAGTGCTTTTTACCTTCTAACATTCAGTATGATTTGTTTAGTTATTAGTTTATTATTTATTGTCTGTTTTCGCCGCAGTAGATGGTAAACTCAATGTGGGCAGGAATTTATGTCCGTTTCATTGACTATGTATCTCCAGAGTCTAGTACAGGACCCAACACATAGTAGATTCTCAATAAATGTTTTCCGTTAAATTAAATATATGAATTAAAAATTATATTTTTTTAAGTTTTCTGAAAGTTATACTTAACAACCTCCTTGTAAATAACATAAAAATGAATTTTAGCTCAATCACTGTTTAAATGATTGAAGATTAAAAACACAATGCAGTCAAGGGCATCTACAAAAAAAACCTACAACTAACATCATACATGATGGTCAAAGACTGGATGTTTTCCCACTAAGATCAGGAACAAGACAAGGATGTCTGCTCTTGCCACTTCTATTCACCATTGCACTGGAGATTCTAGCCAGGGCAATTAGGCAAGAGAATAAAATAAAAGGTATGCAGATTAGAAAGAAAGTTGCCTGGCGGCCCAGGTTCGGATCCCGGGCGCGCACTGACGCACCGCTTCTCCAGCCATGCTGAGGCCGCGTCCCACGTACAGCAACTAGAAGGACGTGCGACTATGACACACAACTATCTACTGGGGCTTTGGGGGAAAAATAAATAAATAAAATCTTAAAAAAAAAAAAGAAAGAAAGTTGTAAAACTATCTCTGTTTACAGATTACGTGATCTTATATGGAGAGGATCCTAAGGAATCCACTAAAAAATTATTAGAAGTAGTAAATGAGTTCAGTGAGGTTGCAAGATACAAGATTAATATACAAAAATCAATTGTATTTCTACACCCTAGTCATGAACAATTCAAAAATGAAATTGAGGAAACGATTACATTTATGCTAACATTAAAGAATGACATACTTAGGAATAAATTTAACAAAATAAGTGCAAGACACATATTCTGAAAACCACAAAACATTGTTTAAAAATTAAAGAAAACCTAAATAAATGGAAAGACGTCTCACATTCATAGACTGGAAGACAATGTTATTAAGAGGGCTGTATTCCCCAAATTGATCTACAGATTCAACACAATCTCCATCAAAATTCCAGCTTACTTCTTTGCAGAAATTGACAAGCTGACCTAAAATTTGCTTGGAAATGCAAGGGACCCAGAATAGCCAAAAAATCTTGACAAAGAACAAAATTGGAGGACTCAGACTTCCTGATTTCAAAACTTAATAAAAAGCAATAGTAATCAAGACAATATGTTACTGACTTAAAGTAGACGTAAATATCAATGGAATAGAATTGAGAGTCCAGAAAGAAACCCATACGTCTATGGTCAACTGATATTCTACAGGGATGCCAAGACCATTCAATGAGGAAAGAATAGTCTTTTCAACAGTTGGTGCTGGGACAATTAGATATCCACATGGAAAAAAATGAGGTTGGACCCCTACTTCACACTATATATAAAAATTAACTCAAGGGGCCGGCCTGGTGGCACCAGCGGTTGGGTGCGCATGCTCCACTGCGGTGGCCCGGGGTTTGCCGGTTTGGATCCCGGGCGCGCACCGAGGCACTACTTGGCAAGCTATGCTGTGGCGGCATCCCATATAAAGTGGAGGAAGATGGGCACGGATGTTAGCCCAGGGCCAGTCTTCCTCAGCAAAAAAAGGGGAGGATTGGCAGATGTTAGCACAGGGCTGATCTCCTCACACACACACACAAAAAATTAACTCAAAATAGATCAAAGACCTTAATATAAGAGCTAAAACTATAATACTCCTAGAAATAAACATAAGCATAAATCTTTGTGACCTTGAATTAGACAATGTAACCAAAGAAAAAGTAGATACATTGGATTTCATCAAAATTAAAGACTTTTGTATATCAAAGGACACCATGAAGAAAGTAAAAAAACAACCCACAGAATGGGAGAAAATATTTGCAAAACATATATCTGATAAGGGACTTGTATCTAGAATATATAAAGATTCTTACAACTCAATAATAAAAAGACAAAGAAGCTGGTTAAAAGATGGGCAGAAGGATCTGAAATAGACATTTCTCCGAAGAAGACATACAAATGGCCACATGAAAAGCTGCTTGACTTCATCAGTTATCAGGGAAATGCAAATCAAAACCACAATGAGATACCACTTCACACCCACTTGGATGACTATGATCAAATATTATCTGTGATAATAACAAGTGCTGGTGAAGATGTGGAGAAATTGGAACCCTCACACACCGCTGGTAGGAATGTCAAATGGTGTAGCCTCTTTGGAAAACAGTTTGGCACTTCCTCAAGCATAGAGTTACCATATGATCCAGAAATTCCATTTCTAGGCATATATCAAAAAGAAATGAGAACATATGTCCACATAAGAAGCAGTACATGAATGTTCATAGCAGCATTATTCCTAATAGCCCAAAATAGAAACAACTCAGATGTCCATAAACTGATGAATGGATAAATCAAATGTGGTATATCAATACAATGGATTATTATTTGGCCATAAATAGGAATGAAGTACATACACATGCTACGACATGGATGAACCTTGAAAACATTATGCTAAGTGACAGAAGCCAAACATATGTATATGACTCAGTTTATATCAAATGTCTAGAATAGGCAAATGTATAGAGACTGAAAGTAGATTAGTGGTTGTCTAGGGCTGGGGGAGAGAGTTGAGAGGAAATGGGTGTGATAGCTAAGGGGTGCAGGGTTTCTTTTTGGGGTGATGAGAATGTTCTAACAATGCGGTGATAGTTGCATATCTCTGTGAATATAGTAAAAAAAAACCTTGAATTGTACACTTTAAGTAGGTAAGTTGTATAGTATGTGAATTACAGCTCAATGAAGCTGTCAATAAAAAAAAAAAAAAGAAAGAAACATAACCACAGTGCATCCAAATTAGTGAGCTGACTATGTTTATTAATTGGTTGCTCTGGTCCTCCCTATGAACTTGGTAGAATTAATATGGTTTCTAGCAAGCAAAATTTCCACCTGGTCCTTGTGGGGCAAGGACATTCTAACAGTTTAGGTGGTAAAAGTTTGTCTCAAAAGGTTTTTCAGATAGAGTTTAAACATCTGCTACTTCTCCCAGGGGAAGGATGGCTTTGTCAGGGATTTGAGGCTTGGCTATTAGTGGGCGTAATGACAATCAACCATCTAAATGGGAAAGATCCGAGAGCTGCTGGATTTGGACAACCCTGGAAAGGAGAGAAGTTGAAAACTGCTAACAGAAAATGGATCTTGCCCAAAGGGCTTCCAAAGAGGGTTTTGCGTTTGGCAGTGGCTCACATCTGCAGGCCTTGCCTCTATGAACGGAAACCAAGTACGGTAACTTAATACTAAGATCCTTGTTTGAGGCTTATTTTGATAACTGAAAAAGTTAACAAGATTCTGTTATTCTCCTGTGAAACTTCCCATCCAAAAGGCTTTTCCCCTCCTCTTTTGCAGTAATTTGTTTAAGGCTTTTGCTGTTCCACCTTAAGTTTCCCAGAGCCGGTGAAAAACGGAAGTAAACACTCCGATTTTTGCATTTCATCATTTCAAGTTGTTTTTGCCCTCTGTGGTTTTATTGCCTGGATGCAGAAATCTCTTTGAGGTTTCCAAGCCATAAAAGATGCAATATTAATTTGATTTGGTTTTTGAATCCCTTTCATGACACAGCTTGGCATTTGCTTTTATGTATTATTTTAGCCAGAGCTTTGCAGAAACCTGAAATGAAAAGTGTGGTTGTTTTCTCTGTTGAATGTACCTTTTTATTACCTTTCCTCAGGCACCCAAGACCTTGGGCTTCTCATATTTCTCTCCTACTGCACAGTGTCTCCCTATGTTGGCAGAGTTGAAGAAAGTGTTATTCTGGGTGAATGAGACCCATTTGCCCCAGTAGGAGATAAATATAAGCTTTATATTGATAGCTCCTTGCTGAAGTCATGGAGGCTACGGTTTTCAGAAGTGTGGAATTCCTTTGAAAGCCTCTATTAATAATTGCAGCAGGGCCGTGCTAGCAATTCCAGAGCATTCTCTATTGGTTGGCTGCAGGTGACCCCAGCTGAGCCACACTATGGCCGTCACAGGGTCCGACGGACAGAGGAAGATGTGGCTGGTGAGGTCTGCTTCTGACACTGTGTCCTCTAACAGAAGCTATGAAGGGGAGAAACTTGAGACAGGCTGTCTGGAGCAGCCCTGTGTGAGGCTGGCTACCCTGCCAGCTTACCTGCCACAGGAGAATTCCTAAAAGAACTCACTGGAAATTCTTCCACTCAGCCTATAGGCTCCTCTTCAGGTGCTGGAGGCTTTGATTGTGGCACATGCTGTTCAGTTCAACACACACGGGCTGTTGTGTGTGTTAATCCTATTCCAGTCAAACAGATGGTTCTGCACTTTGCTATTCCTCTTTTACAATTTGACTTGAAGTTATGCTGTGAAATATTGTGGATCTAAAAAAATAGTCTGGGGGCTGGCCTGGTGGTGTAATGGTTAAGTTCATGTACTCCACTTCAGCGGCCCAGGGTTTGCAGGTTCAGGTCCCAGGCACAGACCTACACACCGCTCATCAAACCATGCTGTAGTGGCGTCCCACATACAAAATAGAGGAAGATTGGCACAGATGTTAGCTCAGGGCCAATCTTCCTCACCAAAGAAAATAAATAAAAAGTCTGTTCTCTGACTTACAACAGCCACTGAGTTATAAAAAAAGGTACCATGAATTAATCCTAATGATACACCTAGTTCATTGTTTGTGAAGGGATTTCTGAGATTTTTCACAAGGCTGATATTGAGGTATATGAAAAAGAGATATATTGTGCTTTTGTGAAACTTTGTGGATTTATGTATTGTTTGTGAAAATGTATACTTACTATGCTGACTATTCTCAAACCACTTAAAATTTCCTAGCTTCAAGATTTGAATTTTAAAAATATTGTCTTCTTTTATTCTCCTTTGACAGTAATTGATATTTATTTCCTACAAGAAAATGTTTACAAGGGAAAGTAGAAGCTCAAAAGGGAAAAATAATTTACCTGGGCGATAGGAAAACATTTACTTTGTATCATAAGATCAGAAGCATAGTTTTTAGAAAAGTTAGATAAATTTGAGTTTGTTGGCCCGCTCTATCACTCATTAGGTGTTTCCTTCTCTGTGATGTGGAAAGAATGCTACATTCCTTCCAATCTAAGATACCATTAATTGTACGATGCACCATGATTTTGAGTTTCTATGAAAGAAAAATGCTTCTAATTAGACTATGACACAGGCTAAGATAGTGTTGATTGTAGGACATGTTCTAATTTCAGAGCAACTCAAAGTTCATACAATTTTGAGCATTAGATGAGATACTAAATGGAGAGTAGTTATCACGGTGTCTGGCATATAGTCAACATTGGAGTGTGTGTGTGTGTGTGTGTGTGTGTGTGTGTGTGTGTGTACAGAAAGAGAGAGAGAGAAGAAATGAGAAAGAGAGTGAATTGTACTTCTTTCTTTTTCAGGTGCTCCCCTCTCCCCCCCACCCATGCCTAGCTGTCTTCCCCAAAGGCAACAGCAGAGCCTGGAAGTCATAATGGCATGCAAAGACATTCCTTATTGATTCATAGCCTTACATTTGCAAGCCATTTATTTTCATAAAGAAAACCTTGGATGTGGGATACAAAGAAAGGGTCAGTGGACTTAGAGAAAAGAGCATGAGGACATCTAAGCTTCTCAGAATCTGTCTATATGAACTTAATTCGCCACAGTGGGACCTTCTGCGCTGTTGTGATTTCACGATAGACAAGAGGTGTCAGAGGATTATAGACATTATGCGCTTTGTCACCCTTAGAGGCTTGGCAGTTAAGCTTTTGCTGATAATGTCCAATTCAGAATTTTTATAACAGTGAGATTTTTCAGGCATCAATCTAGATATTTAGTGCCTGGCTGTTTTAAACTGATTTTAACAAGTTATTTTAGCCCTGAATTAAATCGTGATTTCCTATTTGTAAAATGAGATATCACCTAGTTCAAGGAATAGTGAAAATTGAAATGAATAAGTCATTTGAAGATTTTATGTAGTAAATTCTAAATAACGAAATAAGTACATCCATCCATATATTCACCAGGTCCTGGAAAGTGCTAGAAAGGTATGAAGATAATAAAGATAGAGTCTCTACTGTGTTCTGGAACCTTATGGTCTAGCAGCAAGGAGGGAGAGGTAAACACAATAGACGGTGGCCATCCTCATGACAGGGGTTGGCACTGAGTACTGTGAAAGCAAATTGCTGTTATTCTTAACAATAGCAATAACAGCAGCATAATTTAAGTTTCCTGAACCTAAAACATTCTTGATAATGAGTAGGTCATTCAATTTTGTCCTCCTTTCTTTCAATTGAGGGTTTTCTTGTGCCTCAAACCGTGCATTAAGCTTGGGTATATTTTTGTGTCTATTTGCAAGGTCTATTTATTGACAAAAATTGGAGTAAAGAGAAAAAATTCTGCCAGTAGCTTTAATATTTGGTAATTAACTGAATAACATTTTTCATCAAGACCTTTTGACTCCATGCAGCCACACTTTATAAGGGCAAGCGATATTGTGACCCTGAGTAAAAACTTCAAAATTGAATGTTAGGGGACAATAGTGCCTGACAAAAAAGAAGGAAGTAGGAATATTAACATGTCAGCTTGCTTGGATAAATAAATAGATAAAAGATTTCTAACTGGAAAGCAGTAGGATGTTCACGGACCTTTTATGAATAAAGCAGGATCCTCTGCTTTGTCAATGTGTAATCAGTGCAGCAATGAGTTCTTTAGATTTAGATATATACATAGTAGCTAAATATCAGACAAAGGTTTATATATTAAAGAACGCATAGAGGTTTATATTGGACCATTAGTAGTAGCTTACATTCAATCCTATAGATTAAATAGCATATAGAAATTTCCTTAATTATAATTTCCACTATATTTGTTTGTGTAAATGTTAAACTCGTTAATATGAGGCAGATAACAACGATGTGCATACTTGTCACGATGATGGTTGCTGACATTTATCGAGTGTATACTATGGGTCAGACACTATTTTAAGCACTTCATATGTCTTAATTCATTTAATCCTAACCACCCTGTGAGGAAGACACTATTCTTAGCCACATTTTACAGATGAGAAAGTCCGAGGCCTGGGAATGTTCAGGAACTTAACAAAGGACATGCAGCTCGTAGGTGGCAGAGCTGAGAATCGAACTCAGAGAATCAGTCTACACGGCCCATACTCTTACCTGGATGTGCCTCTTAGACATCTGCAGTTGCATTGGCCTCTTTCCTCCACCACCTGTACCTGAGGTGGGTCCCTGGGCTTGGTGCAGTTACTCGCATCTTTCCACCCTCCGTCCTCCCCCCACTCCCCCTCCTACACCTACCAGCGGTGTCCGTGGGCGTCAGCTGATGCCTTTCCCCCACCCTTCAGTCTCCCGCGCTCCCCACGTCTCGGCCACTAGAGGGCGCGAGGAGCAGAGACTCGGGGACAGCGGAACAGTCCCGCTGGGGCTGGGAAAGGAAAGGTCACGCGCAGAGGCTCAGAGGAGGGGAGGCAGTGGGAGGGGCACTGGTTCTCGGGGTCTGGGGACAGCGAGAAGGGAAGGAGAGCACCAGTCAGTGAAGTGAATTTGAGCTCAGACAGGGCTAGCAACAGGCGGGCAGCTTCTCCCCGGAGAGCCCGTCTTACGTAATTATTTCCCTATCCCCACAAAGGGAGTGGGGAAGTCGGGGAGGCCAGAGGGCGGCGAGGTGATGGGTAGGGAAACTGACCCCCAGCCCCTCCGTGCTCCCCACAAGCTAACCCTACACTACTGCAGCTGGTTCCTCCAGAGCCGGGGGCTTTGAGAAGGCTCTACTGTCCCAGCCCACCCCCTGCTCCCCAGCAGCAAATCTTCCCTACTCCTGCCAGATGCTTCAAATTCCGACAAGGAAGCATCTGGGTCTCTTACTCAAGCTGGAGATCTCAGCAGTGGACAGATTAGAACGAATGAAGAGTCAGAACCTGTCTGTTTCCGTAATGGGGTGAGATTTAGATGACAGGGAGGTTGGGGGGGGGGAGATGGGGGGGGCATCAGGAGAAAATTTTAATGGTTCTCCACTCCGTTTGATGTAACCTCCTATTTACTGATGACAAATTTCCTGTTTTTAAGAGCAAAATACTAATTAGGATGCATCATCAAATAAATGATATTGCTTTTAAATTACGACTCAGCTGTGAGCGTGGAGATTTGTGTTGTTGTTATCCTGGGGGTCTTGCACTTTACCTGTCACTCCATAAATTGTTCAATTGAAATAGGAATTTTATTAATGGACCATTTTCATTCTTTAGGTAAAGCTTTGCCTATTACATCATGTTGATAGCATGTGCACTCTTCCTTCATGAGGAGGATGCTTTATGAACCAGCTCATCTAATCCCAGAGCTCTGTCCGATTTACCTAAAATATTCCAGGACCCGGTGGCCCTAAGAGGCAGCTGTGGTGATGTGGACAGAGCACTGGGCTGGGAATCAGAGACCTCAATTTTCATTCAAGATCTCTCTTCCTTGTGTGCACTACTAGGCCAGTCACTTCTCTGAGCCATCAATTTCTTCATCTGTAAAAGGGCCATTCCTGATTTTATAAAAGCAAGACTGTGCTGAGGATTACAAGGTGGACATTGGTTGTCAGGCAAAGCTCAGACTTTAGATTAATCTAACCCCTCTTCTCTGCTCCTTTGTGGTTGTTGAACATGCTGGAGCAAGCTGCAGATGCGTGCAGATCCATGCAGCTGCAGACTTCTGGAATCTAATGTCGTCTAGACCCATGGTTCTCTCCATTTGCAGAGCCTATGGCATATTCTTTTTTCGTGCTCATCTCACTTTCCTACAGTGGTTATTTCAACCTTGGCCGTATTTAAAGTTCTCAATATCCCTTCCCTCTAAGGATTAGTTTTGTTTTCAATTATACAGAAAACAAAAACAAAAACAAAAACCAAAGCTATAGAAAAAAAGAATCTACAGCATGTTGTCAATTCTTGAAGGAAAAAGGCATAGAAAAAAGACGAGTGAAATATGCCAGTGTAAGCAGTGAAATTTTGTTCCTTCTCTACTTTTTGATGCTTTTCAAATGTTCTGTTATAACATGTATTAAGTCATGTTTCCAAAATAACAGAAAAATAACAAAACAGAGAAGCTACCGTTTATGGAGCTATCACCCACTGATCGACTTATCCCTTACTCCCACTCCCGTTGTATTACCAGCCCAGATGAAGGGGTCTCTCTCCCTCTCCCTACCCAGGGCTAACCTGATCATCTGTGCTATTACTTCCATATTCTCCTGACTTTTCAAAGATCTTGCATTGGCATTAGGTAAACTTTTCCCTCCACATTCAACCTCCCATTCCTTGCTGGTCTATTTTTGTTGTCAGTGTATAAATATGCTTTATAAAAGTCCTCTCCATATCCTAGCAAACAAACAAAACTCCCCAAGCCCCAACTTTACCATGGCCCCACTCTAACTCTAGACCCAGACCCCCTTTTCCTTTTACAGCCAAAGTTCTAGAAAGAGTCTGAATTCCAATCTCTAAATCTTCATGACCCATTACATTCTGGCTTCTGCCTTCAGGACCCCCTTAGCATTGCTCTTGCCAAGATCTCCAGTGATGTGGGTGTCTTATTTCAGTCTTTATCTTGCTGGACTTCCCTGCGGCACGTGACACGGTTGTCCATTTTCTCCTTGAGACTCTCTTTCCTTGGTTTCTGTGGCACAACTGTAATGACAATAACTACAATGTATATTGTGTACAGTATACAACATACTCTGTCTACTTACATATAAGGTCTGTAATCTTCATTCTAACATGGAAGGTAGACAGCTCCGTGATAGAGAGTTCTGGTCTAGAGAGTTGAGGAAGCTCGTGTATGATCATATGGCTCCCAAAGATGGAGTGAGGATTTGATCTCTGGTCTTTCTGAGTCCAAAGCCCAAGTTTTTCCCCCTGAAGACATTTATCTTTCCCAGATTTCCTCTGGCCTCTGTGGCTGCTCGTTTCTGGCTTCCTCTGCGGGCTCATCTTTTTATGCCAGCCCGTGAACAGTGGTGCTCTCTTGAGACTCTGGTTTTGGCCCTTTACTCTTCTCACTTTGTTCAGTATTGTTGGAACATCCTCTCTATGCCACGAATTCCGCTACAGGCTGTAAATGCCCAGCCCAGCTTTTCCTGAGCTTGCGACCCACAGGTGCAACTGTGCGAGGCATTTCTACCTGATTTTCCTGCAGGCCCTTCACTCAACGTGTCTACCACGGAGCTCATGAGCTGCTCCCCCAACTCCTTTCCTTCCCGTATTCTGGATCATTACCACCATCTGGGTGTCATGCGGTCATTCCTCTCTCCCTATCCTCCTTAGCTAACTTATTGTGCTGGTGGTGTAGAGCCTTACTGTGGCTCCTGGACCTTTGCAGTAACCCTCCTGACCACTTCTCTGACTCTAGTTTTGACTCCATCTAGGCCATCTTCCATCTCACTGCACACTCCCAATAGTTTGGACTGCTCTGAATCCTCAATTCTGTTATCTCACGCCTCTTTGCACATATTTCCTTTGTGTAGGATATTCTCTCTGTGCTGGTGCATTGGACAGATTCTGTCTCTTCTTTGAAATCCCAAAGATTCTGTCTCATCTGTTGAGACATCTGACAGCTCAAATACTGTCGCTTCTGTGAAACCCTCCCCGATTTCTCCCAGAGAAGACTCAAGTGCTTCCTTTGTGTAATTATTTTATTCTTCTCTAATTTGTTTTGTTTGTGTATCTTTTAGATTGTAAGGTTCTTGGGGCAGGCACTAAGACTATTAAAATTTTTTTTTTTTTTCCTGAGAAATATAATGCGCCCAGAAGTGCATTAAACAAAATTTAGAGATAATGAATAATCATCAAGTGAACACTTGTGTTACTATTACCCAGGTTGTGGAATGGAGTATTTGCAGTACTTCAGAAGCCCCTTGATCTTTTCCTGATCCCAGCCATCTCCCGCACTATCTTGGCTTTTATGGCAATTACTTCCTGGGTTTTCTTCATAGTTGTACCGCCTATATATGCATTCCTAAACAATATCGTTTAGTTTTACCTATTCTTGAACTTTCTACAAATGCAGTCTAGTCATGTGTTCTGTTGTGTTTTGCTTCTTTCATTCAACATTGTGTTGTGTAGTTGTGTGTAATTATGTTTCTTAATTTTTATTGTTGTATAGTGGCATTCTGTTATATGAATTTACTACATGTAACGTATCTATTAATGGAAATCTGGTTACTTCCAGTTTGGGGCTATTACGATGCTTGAAATATCTTGTACACTTCTTTTGGTACCCATGTGCTTGAGTTTCTTCAGAGTATAGACTGAGGAATGGAATTGCCTGTCAGAGAGTTTGTATATCTTTAACTCTACCAGATAATGCCAAACTATTCTTCAAAGTAGACGTCAAAATTTACATCCCACCAGCCATGTAGACGGTGCCCATTGCTCTATATCTTTGCCACAGTGTGTTACTGTCAGACTTTTAAATTTTTACTGACATGATTGGTGTGGAGTAGTATTTCATTGCGGTTTTAATTTGTATTTCCCTCTTAGTAATGAGTTTGAGCACCTGTCGGGTGTTTATTGGTCAGCTGGATTTCCTCTTAGTGAAGGGGCCCCCTCAAGTTTTGCTCACTTTTCTAATGGGTTGCTTGTCTTTATTTTGTTACTTTGGAAAGTTTTTTTATATTTTGGATATGAGTCCTTTGCTGGTTGTATGTGTTGAAAATAAATTATACTATAAAATCACACACATTGACGATTTATTGATTACGGTATTTTTAAATTCTTTACCTGAATACTAATAAGTAAGTAGAAACAGAGTAATTAGAAAAAACAAATAAGTATTATACATTATTTCAAATTAATCCTGTCCTTCCCCTCTTCTCTCCAGGTGTTATTATTGTCCCCAGTGCCGGCGTTGGTATTGTCCTGGGAGGCTACATTATAAAAAAATTGAAACTTGGTGCAAGAGAATCTGCAAAACTCGCAATGATCTGCAGTGGTGTGTCTTTGCTGTGCTTTTCAACCCTGTTTATTGTTGGATGTGAGAGTATTAATCTAGGGGGCATAAACATCCCTTATACAACAGGGTAAGTACCTTGGCAGAGCCTTCTCACGTCCACCTGGTCATGCTGTAAGTGCAAAGCCCTGTGGTGTTTCTATCTCAGGGGCAGACTCGTGCCCGCCTCTCCAGGCGAGTCTCACGGTGCGTGCTTCGTCTCTCCAAGCAGAGCACGTGCTCTTGGAGGGCAGAGGCCACGTCTCTCCTCTGTCTGGATCCCTTTTGACTCTCACAGAGTGTCTTCCATGGCATTTTAATTACCGCAGATGAGGAGGAAAGGCTTGCTGGGTTAATGAAAACAGTTCTTCTTCTCTTTTTTGAATGTAACAGTTTGAATAGGTAATACATTCACATAGTTTAAAGACAAAATTCAATGAAAATACAGTGTGTAGTGAAACTTCTTGCCCTTACCCAGGTCCTCCACCCCACTTCGCCAACCAAAGACAAACCAGGTAACCACATTCATTCACTTCCCATGTATCCTTTAAGGTTTCTTTGTATAAGATTCTATGAACATGTATTTTCAATTTTCCCTGGTTTTTTTGGTCAAAAAATAGCATTCTATACATACTTTTCTGAGCTTTTCTTTTTAAATATAACAATATAGCTTGGAAATCTTTCTGTACCAGTAATAGTAATACGAAACATAGCTAGCCCTTATATTGACACTACTGCATGCCAAGCATTCTTCTAGACGCTTTACATGTATTAACTCATTAGTTCTCACAACAATCCTACCAGGTAGGTGTTATTATTATCTTGATTTTACAGATGGCAGAACGGAGGTACAGATCACATGTAACCAGTGGTATGCTGATAAATATGTAACAAATGGCTCTTTAAAAAAAAAAAAAAGCCCCAATCTGTAGCATTTGCTAATTTCCGAGGTATAAATAGTCCCACCTTGGCTGATTTCAAGCTACCAACGTGGAGACACTGAACACTGAGTTGGGAGGAAATGTCCATCACACACCATTATATAGTATTTCCATCATGTGGATATAACAGACTTCAGTAGCCTAGTCAGGAGCATAGAGAGTTGTAAAGTGTAGTAAAATAATTAGGAGGTGATGAGTTTTGAGTATTTATCTGTTTTTAATATCATTTATTTAACTGTAAGTTTATATAATTTAGTTTTTAAAGATTTTATTTATTTTATTTTTTCCCCCCAAAGCCCCAGTGGATAGTTGTGTGTCGTAGCTGCACATCCTTCTAGTTGCTGCACGTGGGACTTGGCCTCAGGATGAACGGAGAAGTGGTGCCTCGATGCGCACCCGGGATCCGAACCCGGGCCACCAGCATCGCAGTGCGCGCACTTAACCACCAAGCCACAGGGCCGGCCCTAATTTAGTTTTTAATAATGGCTGTGCTAAACAAGCAGTTGGCAAAATCCCTGAAAATTTAATAGTAGGATTTTGTGACCCAGGGTGGCTGTGCTGCATGTTACCCAGGACTTAACCCGGACTAAACCCCAAGCAACTTACAGAGTCCGTGCCCTTAGCTCTCCTTTTAACCACTGTGTAACATTCCATTTAATTCTATTTCATAATTTAACTAGTCCCCATTTGATGGGCAGTTGGGTTATTTCCAATCTTTAATTATTAAAAACAATTCTGCGGTAAATAACCTCATGCATATATCACTTCTCTTTTGTGCTGTGTATTTGTAGAATAAATTCCCAGAAGTGGGATTGCAATCAATATGGTCAAATTGCCTCCTCAGCTGTTCTACCAATTTATATCCTCCCAGCAATGGATTTGAGTGTCGATTTCCTACCGCCTCGCTGAAAGAAGGCAGAAAACTCTTCTTTGAGAGTTATGAAAATCTTAACTTTTATTTATTGAATACGTGTGGGTTGGTTAGGATCTGCTCATTGGACAGAACTTTAGTGCCTAGTTTTTGGTGCTTGATGTCAACACACACTGTTTGTTTTTGATTCTTGGTGGAGTTTTATGTTATGAAATGTTCCAGGTGAAATTTGAATAATAGTAAGCTTTAATTTCATTTAGCCAATCTAGAATATTAGAGATTAAAAAAAAAAAGACACTACCAATCAGAGCTTCCTTAGATGACAGAATTCGGCCATTTGTCCAGAGAGTTCTCTTTCCACCAGGAGATGTTGTGTGTGCATGGGATGCATGTAGAGGTGTGTGGCCTCTTGACAGTGCCTATTAGAGTGGCATAGGAAATAAAATCTTTAAAAATTGAGGGATAGTATGGAATAAGAGCTCAGGTTCCTGAGTCACATCTGAGTTTGAATCTTGACTCTGCTTGACAAGTTGCTTAACTCGAAGCCTGAGTGTCCTCATCTGTAAAACAAGGTGATAATAATAGTGTTTTAGTCCTTTTGGCCTGCTGTAACAAAAATACCATAGACTAGGTGACTTAGAAACAACAGAAATTTATTTCTCACAGTTCTGGAGCCTGTGAAGTCCAAGATCAAGGCGCAGGCAGATGTGGTGTCTTGTGAGTACCCCCTTCCTGGTTCGGAGATGGCTATTTTTTTTGCTGTGTCCTCACACGGTGAAAGGGATGAGGCATCTCTCTAGGGTCCCTTTTGTAAGAGCACTAATCCCATTCACGTGGGCTCCACCCTCATAACCTAATCACCTTCCAAAGGCCCCACCTCCTAATACCATCACACTGGGGCTTAGTTTTCAGCATATAAATTTTGCAGGCCCCCAAACATTTAGTCTGTAGCAATAGTAATCACCTTAGAAGGTTGCAGGTGAAGATTCCAGAGTAACACATGTGAAGCTCTCAGCTTTATGCCTGGCACACAGTAAGTGCTCATCGAAAGTTAGCTATTTTCATTAATCATAACCAATAAATTAAGAATAATTTCTATTTCTATCACATTATTTTTATTACAATTGGAAAATATAAATAGAATTAAAAAGTTAGTAACAAAAAAACCAGCAGTCTCCTGAATAACCCTACTTCCCAGGGGCAATGATTTTTAAATTCTTTTTAGCTGTCTCTTCTGGTATTTACTTCTATATTTTTAAGGCATAATATATAAATTAACCAAATTGAGACATTATTTATGACTTCTTATCTTGGTAAATGAGGTTCAGCCTCATCTTCACGAGTCTTGGTCAAATCCTTTTTTGACATTTTCTTGTTACGATTATGACAGTATTGTTAGCTGCTGAGGCACAAGTAGTGTAATTGATTAGATTTTCTCTTTTGTGCAACATTGATTTTCCTGGAATTAATAATTGCCTTATTTTCATTTTCCTTTGTTTTCTTTGACTCTGCATCTAGCTTACCACATGCTCTAAGGGCTCAAAACATCTCAATATGATTTGTCACCTGTCCAATGAGTGCATGGTTCCATTTCCCACCCCTTCAAGTCATCTATATGGGAGTGCTAGTTCCCTGACCTAATCTGGACATGATGCTCTCTGGGCCTGCTGTCCAGCTGTCATCCTGGGAACCCCATTAGCCTCTCTCCATATAGATCCTTTGTTTTCTGGACTCTGTGGATGTTTCTTTTTTGGTTTACTCCCTCATTTTGTTAGAGCACATCCTCCAGTAGCCACAGGAAGGCTGTAAAGGCTGTGACTTTTTCTTTGGAGACTTTTCATGAAATAGCCTTTTTGTTTTAAACTGTTACATTTGATTGCCAAGTTGACTAGGTAAAGAATTTTGGATGAATCATTTTCACTCAGAATTTTAAAGTTTTTCCTCCATTGTCATCTAATTTCTAGTGCTGTTGTGGGAAGTCGGGCCTTTCTTTTTCCCAATCCTTTGTATTTGACCTATTTTTCCTTCCTGGAAGCTTCCGTATATTCTTGGTATTCCCAGATTTCGCCATGATATATTCTGGGGTTGGTCTGTTTTTTTCCCCCCTGATTATTTAGTGAGCTTTTAATGTCTGGAGACCATGTGCTTCAGTTTTGTTTTTATTTTTTCTTTAAATTTTGTTATTTTCTCCCCACCATTTTTTTTCTCCTTCCTTGACCCTCCACTTTTGTTATTCTTTATTACCTAGTTTATATCTCATATTTTGGGTCCTACTTTTTTGAAAGATTTCTTTAAATTTATTTTCCCAGTCTTTTGCTGAATTCTTTATTTTGGCTGTTGTATTTTTAATTTCCAAGGTTCGTTCTTGATTTTTGATTGTTCCTTGCTTCTAGCCTTCTTGCTTCATGGGTGGAATTTCTCCAACATTATTTAGAGTTTCCTTTCCTTCCTGAATTGTCTCTGTGTCCCCTGAGTGACTACTTTCTATTTATTTTGCTGTCTTGATTGTGTTGGAAACTTCCCTCACATTTGTGGCGATCCTTAGCTTTCTCTTAGTATTGAAGGATGTGAATTTGAAAAGCTGAGGGGGTGCTCCGTGTCTGAGGGTAGGGTTTGTCCTTTGGTGGATCTCGCTGTAGGGTAATTGAAGGAGGGAACAGCTGACGTTTTCCTCGGGGCTCTCAGTGTCAGTTGAGGTGCTTCAGTTCCTCAGGAGAAAGATTCTCCTGTTTCTTGGCCGGGGCTGGGTTGGGGTGGGTTCAGAATCTTAAGCCTGGCTGCTGGCCTTCTGGAGCTGGGGGTGGAGTGGTGGTGGGAAGGGGCCTGGTCTTACTGTTCATATTGCAGACTTTTACCTAATCCCCCATCATCATTCTAGCATCTTGCCAAAGGTCTCCTGTATGTGCGGTGCTCTTAAGTCCAGAGACTTGGGTTCATTTTCTGCAGAAAATAAAGCGGTAGAGGAAGGGGTAGTCACCTGTTAAGTAGAATAGGGATGGGAATCTGCTCAAAGTTAAATCACATTTGGACCACAGCTTTCTTGTGTTGTTTGTCCTTGAGTTCCAAAGGCCTGTTCTTTCCCCTACTCTTGGCCTGTATCATGACCATGTATTTTTTTAAGTTCTCAATCAAACTTTCTGTTTTATTGACTCCTTCTTTTTCCTGTTGCTCTCTATCCTTTACTTCAGTTGGACTGGTTGCTCTCTTGGCATAATTTATATCCCAGAACTTCCTTTCATAGACCTCAATATTGTATCCACTGGTTTTTGTTTGTGTGTTTATTTGTTAACTCTTCATTTTGCCCAAGAAAAATCCTCGGATGACTTCCTAGGGAAGGGTACATGGGAAGAAAAACTTCCTGAGCCTGTAAGTGTATTCAAGTGTCTTTATTCTTTTCTCACATTTAAATGATGGTTTGAGTGGGTATAGAATTATAGGTCAAAAACATTTTTTTCTGAGAACTTTGAATCCATTGCTTTATTTGTCATCTAGTGTTTAATGTTGCTGAGAAGAAATTTAATTTCAGTCCTAGTTCTCACTTGTGGCCAAATTTGTTTGGAAGTTTTTAAGATATTTTTTATTCAAGGTGTTCTGAAATTTCATAGGGAATGCTTTACCCTCAGATTTTGTCTTGGCTGGACCCTTTCATGTCACTGTCTCAGAGAAGCATCCCTTGCCGCCCGATCTAAGGAGCCTACTCTCCTCTTGCTCTTTGTCACATTATTCCTTCTTATTTTTCTCATGGCACTAACACTATCTGAAATTATCTTTTTAAATTATTTGCTTTGCTCTTGTCTTCTGTCTCTAAAATGTGAGCTTCTTGAGTACAGTTACTATGACTGTCTCCATAATAATTGTATCCCCTCCTCCTAAACAATGCATGACATTTATTGAGTGAATGAATGAATGAATGAATGAATGTCTTGGCACAGGCTTTGTTCATTCATTGTACTAGGCATTCTCTGAACCCTCTTAACCTAACACGTGTGTCTTTTTTCCCTCGGGGAAATTTTCTTCTACTATAGTTTTACTCATCCTCTCCTCTTCATTTTCCCTGTGTTCTTCAGGACGCCTGTTAATCAGATGTTGGATCATATGGGCTGGTTGCCTGTGTGTTTAATTTGTTCTCTCTTATTTCATATGTCTTTTGCTATGAGAGATTTTTCCAAACCTTGTTTTCAATTCTTTATGTAATTTTTTACTTTGAGGAGGTTGTTTTTCTTCGTTGTATTCTGAGTGTTCCCTTTTCATAGCATCCTGATGTTGTTTTAGTGAGTAATGTCTTCTCAGATCGCTCTGTGTATATAATTAGATTTTTTTGTTTTACTTTGTTTCTGTGCCTCACATTTTATCATTTGATTTTAAAGGTCAATTGTTTTGTTTGTTTATTTGGGGCTTTACAGGTTGACAACACTCAGGCTAGCATCTCTCAGACTGTTTCCCTCCGTCCTCCCCCCCAAAATCACGTGAGGTGATATCTTAGTGTTGTTTTGATTTGCATTTCCCTGATGATTAATGATGTTGAACATCTTTTCATGTGCCTATTGGCCATCTGTATATCTTCTTTGGAGAAGTGTCTGTTCATTTCCTCTGCCCATTTTTTGATCGCGTTGTTTGTTTTTTTGTTGTTCAGTTGTGTGAGTTCTTTATATATTATGGAGATTAACCCCTTGTCAGATGTATGTTTTGAAAATATTTTCTCCCAGCTGGTGGGGTGTCTGTTCATCTTGATTCTGGTTTCGTTTGTCTTGTAGAAGCTCTTTAATCTGACAAAGTCCCACTTGCTTATTTTTTCTTTTGTTTCCCTAGTCTGGGTAGGCATGTCATCTGAAAAGATTCCTTTACGACCAATGTCAAATAGTGTGCTGCCTATATTTTCTTCTATGAGTTTTATAGTTTCAGGTCTCACCTTCAGGTCTTTGATCCATTTTGAGTTAATTTTTGTGAATAGCAATAGCAGATGGTCCACTTTCAGAATGAGGGAGTTTTATTCTGTGTTGTCAACATCTAGAGTAGAAGCCTAGCTTTTAAAATTTCTTCCAATTTCTTTAGAGAAGTGCTTTCTACGAATTTCCGGGCTCTCAACTGGGGATGGAGGTGGGTGGACAGAGGAGATTGGAAGAGCCCACTGATACAGTTGTCTCTCCCTCAGATCTCCCGTGAGTCCCGTTGGTTTCAGCTTCACATTCACTTTTGCTGCTTGTTGCATCTGCTGAGTTTAAGCTCAGAGCCTTGTGGAGGTTCCGTGGGGCAGGCTGGCTCCTCTCCAGGGTGGCATCTGCTCATTTCACGTAAACCTATGCCTATCCACTTGCAATTTTCGTGAAGTCTGGTGTCATTCATTTCATTTCTCTTTGCTAGTTTATCCCTTTTTTGTGTGTGTGTGTGAGGAAGATCAGCCCTGAGCTAACATCCGTGCTAATCCTCCTCTTTTTGCTGAGGAAGACCGACTCTGAGCTAACATCTATTGCCAATCCTCCTCCTCTTTTTTTTTTTCCCCAAAGCCCCAGTAGATAGTTGTATGTCATAGTTGCACATCCTTCTAGTTGCTGTATGTGGGACATGGCCTCAGCGTGGCCGGAGAAGCAGTGCATTGATGCGCGCCCGGGATCCGAACCCGGGCCACCAGCAGCGGAGCGCACACACTTAACCGCTAAGCCACGGGGCCGGCCCTGTTGCTTTTAATCTTACTGAATTTTTTTCTCAGAAGGGATGGAAGGCAGACTCAATGTCTTACCTACTTTTAAGCTGCAAATCCCCTCAAGACTTTTAAAGCCCTTGCTTAACACCACATCTGTCTTGCCAATCCTGAATCAACTGATTCTGGAGTCCCCAGCACTATTGGGCAAAAATTATATAATTGTGCCGATGGGCTTCATTACAAATTTATGAGTTCCAATCTTAGCAGGCCCTCATCTTTGCTGCGCAATCCATTTACTTGGCCCTAGTCAGCTTCCTTTCCTATGCCCCATGATGGTTGTTCCATTTTTTTTTTTTAACTCCTTTCTTCAAGTTTTTTATCTTACCCTAGTCTTGTTTTTCTTGTTGGACAACCTAGTGTTCTGAATTAGTGAGTGAACAGAGGTCCTAGGAATGAATTCCTTGGACTTCTCTCCCCTCTTCCCTCAAACTCATTTCTCAAAGATAGTATTATTTTCAAAGGCAAGTATTAGCACCATCATTTCCTAACTGTGTGACCTTGCAAAAAAATGACCTAATATTGTTGAGTCTTGGTTTCCTCATATGTAAAATTGGTGATAATGTCAATCATACCTGGTTACAAGCATAATTAAAGTAAAATACATGTGGTTGAAAAACTTAAAATACTGCAGAAGGGTAAAAAAATGAAAAGTCAGTGTATTCTTCCCCCATCCTCAACCTCCCGTTTGAAGCATTCAAATATTTGAAACAAACGTTTTCAGTTTTGATTTTGAGGATCATGTAAGGGAAAGTTTCTGATAATTCCTAGCACAGAGTCTAGCACTTAGTGTGTGCTGAAAAGAGTTAGTTTCTTGTCTCTGTTCTCTTCCCTTCTAGATCATGCAGAGCAACTCCTTTTTCTTCTTTAAAAGATGAATGAATGTCTGGCATCTGCCTCTGCACAGGGACGTTACTCATGTAGTGATGCCGAAACTGTAAGAACTTGATGTAAATATGTATCTTAATTATCTAAATCCGTGATTTATGGTACGCTTCTCGTTTAATTGTAGTCAACAAAGAAAACTTGATTAGGAGTGCTGGAGGCTGCTGCAAGGATCCAATTATCCTAGTATTTGCAGCCTGACTTCGTTGAAGTTTATAAATGAGCAAAAGAAAAACCCAGTTTCCACAAGAACTCCTCCGGTTCCCCGAATACTTCTTGGAAATTAGTCTGAAATTGAATTAGTATAAACACTTGGGTGGGGTGCAGCCTCACAGGCTTGTGACTTTTAGACTAGTAGTTAACCTTTGTGTGAAGAATAACGGGACCCTTTCTCCAACCAGGGTCTGGGCTACATTTCAGCCTCTCCTGCTGCCTTGGCTGGATGCTCTTGTGCAGTGCACAACCTGCTCATCAGTATGTGGTTGGCCTGCCTAGTAAAAACTGTTTCTTGTTTTGCATGATTTTGAAACTTGCGTGTGGGATTTTTTTCTCCTTTAAAGTCAACAAAGAGAAAGATGAAGGGAGTGACAGTGAAGAGAAGAGACATTGTTAGGCACCTGTTTGATCTAGGTATGGTACTGGCACTTATGTATATCTTTTATGTCTAATGCTTACAACGTCACTCTACCATATGTAGTCACATGTCAATTAGAGAAACTGAGGCTTAGAGATTAAGTCATCAGTTAGTAGGGAGTGGAACTGAATCAAAGCCAAATTTTCTGTTTCAGAGTTCTGTTTTCTTTCTGAACACCGCACTGAGGGGCTGTTTTAAATTTTGCATTTCAAATGGGCACACACCTATGTGCACACACCACTTCCTTGCTAAGAGAGCTATAGAGAATGTATCCGTTTCTTTCAGGAGTGCACTGGTTTCTAATATTTCAGTACACACGAGTTACAGACATAATGCTGAGTGCACTGCACGCCTACTGCATTCACTCTGCAGCTCTTGAGTCAGCCAGTCTAGACTTTCCCCTTGGCCTTGCCACATTCTAGCTGTGTGGGTATGAGCAAGTTATTTAGCCTCTCTGTGCTTGGTTTCCACATCTTTGAAGTGAGGGTACTGACAGTATGTATCTTGTTAAATTGCTGTGAAGATTGAATGAGGTATTTATTGAATAAGGTACCTTAACCTCTTTGTGCCTCAATTTTCTTATCATTAAGATGGGTTAATAATAGTACCAACCTCTTAGAATTATAGAGAGGATAGAATGGGATAAAACTTCTAAATAATAAGCAATTGATAAATAACTACTTAATGGTGTTTTCTCATTTTAAATATGAGGAGAAAGAGGCTCAGAGGGATTAAATAACTGAGTTAAAGTCACACAACTAAAAACTGGTAGAGCTAGGATTTGAACCCAGGTGTCTCTGATTCTGAGTGCAATGCTTTTGAGTATTCAACTATTCTGAAAGAAGAAAAAAAACACGTAAAGAAGAAAGCACAATATATAAGCCAACTCCGTTTATTAAAGTCTGTATGAAGGGCTCCAGGTTCACCAGCATGGTGAATTTTCTGTCATGAAAGAACTTAACCACTAACCCACCTTCGAATTAGCATCAAGTATTCAAGAGGCATCTGAATACGTGGGATGGGGTGGGATGTTTTAGGAGGATGAACTTTTCCTATGGAGTCATAGTCTTTTTGTAGAATGAACCTGACATATTATTAGGGGTTCCCTTAGAAAATTCAGATTTGGTAGCCAAGATGTGGAAACAACCTCAATGTCCATTAAAAGATGAATGGATAAAGACAATGTGGTATATACGTACAATGGAATACCATTCAGCCTTTAAAAAGAAGGATATTCTGCAATATGCAACAACATGGATGAACCTTGAGGATAATAAGCTAAGTGAAATAAGTCAGTCACAGAAAGACAAATATTGCATGATTCCACTAATATAAGGTATCTAAAATAAATAAAATCATAGAATCAAGAGCCGTTACCTGGAAGGGGGAAATGGGGAGTTACTAATCAATGGGCATCAAGTTTTAGTCAAGCAAGATGAAAAAGCTCTAGAGATCTGCTGTACAACATCGTGCCCATAGTCAACATTAGTGTATTGTACCTTAAAAATTTGAGAAGGCAGATCTCATGCTAAGTGTTCTAATCACAATAAAATAAAATAAAATAAAATAAAATAAAGAAAATTCAGATTTGAGAATCTGATGATTTTTCATTATGAAAGATCCTAGGAGCTCTAGCTAATATCCTGGCCCATTTCCAACTCAAGTAATTACATTCCCAGCACCCACAATCTCCCTGTGGTTCTAATTAGAAAATGTGTTTTGCTTCCCCTCTGTGTCTGCTGCACTGTACTTCACACAGGTGTGTCCTAATCTTCTTGTAGCCAAAAGAACCAGGATTTACTGTGAAAACTGTGGCTTAAGAAATACTTTATATAGGGCCGGCCCTGTGGCTTGGTGGTTAAGTGCGCGCGCTGCAATGCTGGCGGCCCGGGTTCGGATCCCGGGTGCGCATCGAGGCACCACTTCTCCGTCCATCCTGAGGCAGAGTCCCACATGCCGCAACTAGAAGGATATGCAGCTATGACATAAAACTATCTGCTGGGGCTTTGGGGGGAAAAAATAAAATAAATAAAATCTTTAAAAAAAAAAAAAAGAAATACTTTATATAAACACATTGCCTAACGTGAGTTATTTGCTCTTTACCTTTTCTGCAAATAATTTTTAAAAATGGGGTTAGACCTGATGTCTATGTACAGAATTTTTCCCCAGTACTGTCTTGATAAATCGTTTAATAATTCTAGCTTTATTAGCTTTCATTTATCAAGTGTCGTCTCTTTGACCTTAACTGAAATCTGTTTTATCATCTTCTGGTTTTGTGACTTGGGCTTCTGGGCCAGAACCTTTCCAGGGATGGTTTCGTGAGCTAGGAAGTGACAGGGTTCTGTATTCAGCAGTGAGTGTTGGATGAAGTGACCCACTCAGTCCCAGTGAGCCTCCAAATCTGGGATTTTTCCCCTGAAGTTACTTCTCTCAGTATAGTTTTATTGCCCCCAAGTCCTAAGACTATAGAAATTAAATAGATATCGTCTGTTAATTCAGACCTATGCATTTCATTCTCCTTGTCACCTCTTCTGATCTTGCCTTCCTGCCACATGGTTTATTTAGATAGCACACCACTCCCAGCCCTCCGGGTGACAAGCATTTCTGGCAGATGAGTCCTAAATTCTCTAATTAAACTGTTCATCTCCTCATCTGTGTCTCACAGACAGCATAACCTACTGAAGTTTTTTGCCCACTGTTTAAATCTTTTGGCACCATTCAAAATCTTTTATTTATTATAGATATTACTAATTTTAAAGGAAAGTCTGAAAAGTACAGGAAAAAAGTTTACTTAAAGGATCTTAGTGCGTATGATTCTGGATTATCCTAGCTATTTCTGTTAATAGGCTTAGAGTTCATTTCTAGCTGTAAGTATATGATTCCATCTATTTTTGGCTATATTTGAAGACACAAACAAAATTTGTTTTATTTCATTATAGGAGTATCAAGCAAATTTTCTTTCCAATGAGTTTTAAATTTTGTGATCAAGATCTAAACAAATCCACAAATTCATTTTATATGAAGTCTATAAAGCTATACAATATCTGTTTAAACATAATGAGACTTTTTATTTCAAAAGCATCTAGGAATATTATTAAACTGAGGACCACATTTACAATTCCATAACCTCGTATTAACATAGTCAATAAAAAATGTTCATCATATAATGTCGGCAGGAAATAAAATAGAGTTTACAACTCTGTATAAAATCTTGATGATCATCTGTTATTAATGTTAATCTATATGCATATTGATAAACGACCAGAAAGCAATATACTAAAAGCATAATCGTGGATATTCCTGGGTGGTAGCATTATGTGTGAGTTTAATTTTTTAGTCCTTTTGTATTTTCCAAATTTTCTATAATGAGTACGTATTACTTTAATAATAAAGAAAAGTATTTCAAAGCACTGTATAAGGGATATATCACACAAACAAAACAAAACAAAAACAAAGGGTATTTGTTAAAGCTTCTGCCGTGTGTAGATAAAGAAAGCATACCGCTATCATGGTGCCTATTGTGTGCATGGCACATGCGGGACGCCGGATATACATTTCCTCATGGAATCCTCCCAATAATCATGTGATGTAGACACTAGGATCTCTATTTTACAAATGTGAAATCTCTTTAGATGTGTTCAGAGCACTTGTGAGCTGTAGATACGGAATTGAACCCAGCGCTTTCCTATTCTAACGCCCATGCACGCTGAAAGCTGACGCAGGAAAAGCTGAAAAGCTGTGCTAGCGCTTTCTCCAGGAAGAAGAAGGAAGCAGGACGAGCCACCAGGAGACTCTTGCTCGAGAAAGGAAAACTACAGTCCACAAAGCTGCCCCGCTAGTGCAGATAGACTATGGAGACGGATATAACTGGGTTTAAATCCATCTCTGATTCTGACCAGCTGTGTGAACTTTGACAGTATCTGTCCTCTCAAACTTCAGTGTCCTCATCTGCAAGGTGGAGGCATAGCAATAATCATTATAATTCTCATGAGGAATAAATGAGGTACCTTATGTAGAAATCTCTGCGCACGATCCCTGAAGTAAAAATAGGGCTCTGTTAATGTCAGTTTAAAATGATAATGATGATTACGGTGATAATAATAATAACTATAAACCTAAAGTTGCATAGCTATATATAGCCAAGGAAGGATTGTAATATGAAGCCAAGAATATAAGTAGAATTGAAGAGAAACATTCTAACTGAATTCTTCTTGAAGACTGAGATAAATTGATAATGATTAAGAAATTATGAGAAAGATACCAATTTTTTCTGGTACTTTGCTAAAAAGTTTTTTGCTGGGTGAATCATATTTTTTAATCCTGGTGGCTTGAATATAAAATGCATGTATTCCTACTTGTCATATCTTTTAGTAGGAAGAAACTTGGAGGCAGGAAGGTTAGGGGGCTCATCTTTGCTTTGTGGAGACCAGTTGAAGTATGTCAGATGGGGAAGTTCAAGTGTCCTTTAGGTCTTGGGGTGGGGTGATAGGATACTCTGTGTGTGTATGTGTGTGTGTGTTTGTGTGTGTGTGTGTGTGATTTGAAGGCAACCGTGTCCTTACATACCCAGCTATAAGGACCCTATGGCCGAGATTTTTAAATTTATATTGCACAACAATCTATTTTATTGTTGTATACTACTTTTAAACATTGATCCTTAAGCAATTGAGTTAATGAAGATTGGGCAGTAAGCTGTCTCTTGTTCCCTTTTTTGCTGTCTCCCCATGGCTGGTTTTCTTAAAGCCTCAATACTTGTGTGATGTGTCATTACACCTCCCACAGTTTTCTGTACTTTAACATTAGTGAGTTGTACTAGATAATCTCAGAGACCCCTCCCACTTCTCCGGTTCTGGAATTCCATGATTTTTATAGTAAGATATCATGTGGAACTCTCAGGCTTGCAGCCTGGACCATGAGGTCGTAAAGCCTTTGTTAGCGAGGCCTTGGTCCTCGCTGAGCATTAACACTTACATTGACTCTGAGTTAATATGAGCCTCTTATTTGGAAGGCTAGCTTGTCAGAAATGCTCTCATTTATTGGAAAGGTGATGCCCAGTCCGTGTGCACGAGGATAAGTGCGGCGTACCGCAGCCCGTGTGCATTTTATGTGCCCACCATCGGTTCGCTTCAGGCTAATGAGAGGTTACTTAGTGTTTCTCAGGTTTAAACCCTTGCACTTATTATAATCCAATCTGTTTTCTGGAGAGTGAGTGATCATCATGCAAGACATTATTATTCTTAAAAATGATTTTTTTTTAATCAGCACAGGGCAAGGGATTAACCATGTCAGCATTTTTCTTTTTTTTGTGCCACTATGGCCTTTTTCCCTAATGACTTTTTCATAAATGCCCACTTCTTTTCACTGCTACTTATATATGTTGCTTGTTCTGATTTTCTTAGATCTTTTCAGATTGTGTCATTTCTTCATATCAGATACCATGATCTCATTATAAAAGGCGAACGTACCCAAGGGTGACTGGGACTGTGCCTCTGTTTCTGGAACTCGGGAAAGCTTTTGTCTTCCTGTCATCAGTGTGTTTTGAGCATCTGTTGATAGTATCCTTAGATTCCTTGCTCTCGAGTGGCTGTACCCGTGAAGGAGAGGTGTTTGAACTCTGTAGCTGTCATAAAAGAATACGAAGCATGCTGTTAATAAGGAATTCCTTGTAACTTCTAAATAGCAACAGTAATGACCGTATTGTATGGATTTGAAGCCTGTCATTTTTAGTGACTAAGCATGCAGACATATAAAAGCCCTTTTATTAGGTCATGGTTTATAATTCACTTCTTGAAGAACTGGTGAAGAGAATAGTAATGCACACAGAATACTTTTCATATGACCCAGTTAACATAGCACTAATAAGCTTCATAGTGAATCATTTGGCCTCCCTGGACCTCCATTTCATCATCTGTAGAACGTGGTAGTAGATCTAGAATAGCATTTCTAAGCCTCAGTATGATTGAGATCTGGGCCAGTTAATTCTTTATTGTGGGGGAGGGGCAGTTCTGTGTGTTGTAGGATGTTTAAGAGCATCACTGGCCTCTAACCACTAGATGCCAGTGGCACTCCCTCAGTTCTGACAAACAAAAATGTCTCCCCACATTGCCAAATGTCCCCTGGGGGGCAGAATTGCCCCTGTGGAGAACAACTGGTCTACAATCACATTTTTAAGGTATGTTCAAACTTTATTTATTTTTAATTTTTTTTTTTTTTTTTAAAGATTTTATTTATTCAGTTTTTTCCCCCCAAAGCCCCAGTAGATAGTTGTATGTCATAGGTTCACATCCTTCTAGTTGCTGTACGTGGGACTCGGCCTCGCGTTGGACGGAGAGGTGGTGCCTCGGGGCGCTCCCGGGATCCGAACCCGGGCCGCCAGCATCAGAGCGCACGCACTTAACCGCTAAGCCACGGAGCCGGCCCTATTTTTAATTTTTTTTATTGAGGTAACATTGGTTTATAATATTATAGAGATTTCAGTTGTACATCACTATATTTCAACTTCTGTGTAGACTACATCATGTTCACCAGCAAAAGCCTAGTTGCCATCCATGACTGTACACATGTGCCCCTTTACCTCTTTTGCCCTCCCCCCACCCTCTTCCTGTCTGGTAACCACCAATCTAGTTTCTATATCTATGTGTTGTTGTTTTATATTCCACATATCAGTGAAATGATATGATATTTGGCTTTCCTCATTTGACTTATTTCACTTAGCATAGTACTGTCAAGGTCCCTCCGTGATGTTGCAAATGGCAAGATTTCATCTTTTTTATGGCTGAGTAGTATTCCACTGTGTTTATATACCACATCTTCTTTATCCATTCATCCATGGAAGGGCACTTAGGTTGCTTCCAAGTCTTGGCTATTGTGAATAATGCTGCAGTGAACACAGGAGTGCATATATCTTTTTGAATTAGTGTTTTTGTGTTCTTTGCATAAATATCCAGAGGTGGAATTGCTGGATCCTATGGTAGTTCTATTTTTATTTATTTATTTTTTTGTGAGGAAGATCATCCCTGAGCTAACATCTGATGCCAATCTTCCTCTTTTTTGGTGAGGAAGATTGGCCCTGGGCTAACATCCGTGCCCATCTTCCTCTACTTTATATGGGATGCCACCACAGCATGGCTTGACAAGCGGTGCATTGGTGCGCTCCTGGGATCCGAACCTGCGAACCCTGGGCTGCTGAAGCGGAACATGCCCCGGGCCGGCCCCATCTGTTTTTAATTTTTTGAGGAATCTCCATACTGTTTTCCATAGTAGCTGTACCAGTTTACATTCCCAGCAACAGTGTATGAGGGTTCGCTTTTCTCCACATCCTCTCCAACACTTGTTATTTCTTGTCTTTTTAATAATAGCCATTCTGACAGGCTTGAGATGATATCTCATTGTGATTTTGATTTGCATTTCCCTAATAATTAGTGATATCAAACATCTTTTCATATGCCTGTTGGCCATCTGTATATCTTCTTTGGAAAAATGTCTGTTCAGATCCTCTGCTAAGGTATATTCAAACTTTAAAATGGTATGATTCTAAGAGTTTGTAAAGATAAAAATGATCAAAGTCTGTGATAAAATTTCTTTTGTGGAGTGACGAATGAAGAACAGAGTTTATTTTACTTTTGCCTTTTTAGAAGGCTTTCTTGATAAGGTTTAAATATTACTATGAATTTGTTGCTTCCATTTGAGGACTCAGTTATCAAAGTGTGAAAGAGGCCACAGGAGAGAAGCATTTGAGCAAACAATGCTTTATGTTTATAGATTAATACATATGGTTGGGCCGGGCTATGCTTCTGGAAGAGTGGTTACTCAACATAGTGGTTAAAGATAAGTCCTGACACATAACAGACATTGTTGAATGGATGGATGATGGCTAGATGGATGGATGAATGAAGGATCTGCAATTGCTAATTCATGTGGCTTTAGGAACAGTATTTCATCAATGACACCTAAAAATGATAGTCACAAAAGCAAAGGAAAGAGGTCGTTGGGTGTGAGCACTACAGAGCCCCTTTCATTTGTCCATGCGTTCCCTCTGGGTACCTTCCTGCCTCTGCTGTTCCACAGCCATTTCCTTACACTTCTCTCCCCAGCCCTATATCCTTACTTGCCTTTTTTTTGCCTTTTATCTTTGTTGCCTGAATTGATTTTATTAGAGCTTTTCATGCTGTATCCTTTCTTTGAATCAAACATCATGATCTCACGAGAAAACAAAACCCACCACGTTTGTGTGTGAATCCACCTCTGGATGTTCCTGAGGGAAGAACTGTTGAATCTTTCTTCTCTGGTTGTGTGAATCAAGTTAGTGATGTGATTTCCTGGTCTTCTTTGAAAATCACTTCCTTTTGATTTTCTTGAGAACCATGTCTTTCTTTGATAATTTATTCTAGAACAATTAAACTTTTTGGTCAAAGGAACCTGTGTTGGCAACTGTGATTGATGGATTTCTTCTTTATGTCCCCATAATGCTGTTGATTTAGCACAGAAAAACATTTCCTTCATTTGATGTCAAAGAAATTGAGGCCCCGATTTGTTAAGACATAGAGCCAAGCATCTCCAGTAAGTGAGTAGTCATGCAAGGTTAGAACTGCCAAGCCCAGATGTTGAGACCACGTCCATAGTACCAAGATGGAGGTGGCATTGAAGCAGAGTAGATAATTGGATACAAAAGTATTGAATCTGTGGTACCAGTAAATTGAAACATTTTTCTTTATGTTTCTTTTTAATGTCATAAAAATAATTATCCAGGGTGGCTACTTCATGGTACCATAGCCTTGATTTAATGGGAATATCTTCTCTAAAATGGACAACTTACTTAATATCAAAACTTCTCTTAGTTTTATTTTAGTTAATGTTGCTCATGGTCTGCTTCTTTTCTCTCTTAGACCTTCTCTCACCATGCCTCACAGGAATCTGACAGGAAGCTGCAATGTTAATTGTGGCTGTAGAACGCATGAGTATGAGCCAGTCTGTGGATCAGATGGAATTACATACTTTAACCCTTGTCTGGCTGGCTGTGTTAATAGCGGTAATCTCAGCACTGGGGTGAGTATAATTCACAAATTCCTGTGCTGTTGTTAACCCAACATCCTGTGACAAGGACATGTTAGAATTCGTATGTAAACACATGACTTCGGTCTCCCTTTTCAAGAAACTTCAAATAACCTACAAAATACCTTCTGACAAAAACCCAGAGGAAAGAGAAGTCTGCAATGCTATCAGTTTTTTCCAGGGGTGATTGAAGCATTTGGGTCTAGCGATTGGTTCCACGTCAGCCCTCTCCCACTGTACATTCAGTGCCAGCTCAGTGAAACATGATAAGGTTGAGTGCTAGGCCTCTCATTTCTTACTCTGACAGGGCCCTTGTCATGGATTTGAAGGTCAAGATGGCAACAGTGGGTGCTGATAGAAGAGAATAGAGAGCACCTCCGCTGATCAGAGTCTGTGAAGATGGGCAGTGCCCGTTTTCATAGACTATCAGTTCAGACTTTTTTTTTTAACTTTCAGAGTAAAGATATTTCTATCCGTTCAAGATCAGGCTATTTTGAGAATTCCCTTCCCTGTGAATTATAAATAGGCGGTAATACTTTGGGAGAAGGTTTTCATATTCTACTCAGTTCTTTATTGGGCCTGGTTTCATTCTTTGCATAAGAACAGATTGTAGGAGGCTGTTTTAATTAAAAGGTTAAGATGCATTTGCTTGTTCTGTGCAGGTGATAAGGGATTATACTGCATGTTTTTGGAATATCGTATTTGGTTTCTGAGTTTTAAACTATAGCCATAAATTGAGAATTCCTGTTGCTGGCTCTCTGTTGTATAATTGGTGAGCTCCAGTGTGTGACCAAATTGAAAGAGACAATGACATCTATTCTTCTTGGTGGCTCAGTCCTTCCCTGGGAGTGAGTCCTTGGGTGCACAGCCCTCATTCTTAAAAATTGAGGCCGCAGTCCTTGGAGCACAGATGGCCAAATGGTACCCCATCTTCATATTTGTTCCTACTGCCTCTCTAAGTGGCTGAGAGGTCACAATGACAGTGAGTTCAGCTGACGTCCATTCAGTAAAAGCAACATAATAGACATAAAATATTAACTGGCTGTTTGATTTGAAACACCTTTTTAGTCCCTTGGATTAAAGAAGACAGCCAATGATGTGTTCACTCTTGTCGGCACTGAGGTCATCACGATTGCATCATGAATTCTCTGCATTTATTTAACAGATATTTGCTTGAAGTCCTACCCTGTGTTCAGGGTTCTGCTAGGTGCTCTGGTGAGCACAAATAGAAATAAGGCTTGGTTCCTGTTTTTGAGGGGCATCTCTAATAAAAGAGCCCAAGAATTAAACAGCAATTGAAGCAGCATATAGTTATGACCAAAAATGAGCATATGGAATCTAAATGCTATAGGATTGAGTGTTAAGCTTCTTATAAAAGTCTAGGTTTAAACAATTTTGACGAGAAGATTTTGATATTGTTCTATGCACACTTTGGACCCTTACTGTTAGCAGTGAGGAAAATATTTTCAATTAAATATTCTGCAGATTTTAAAATGCTAGAGTTATTATAGAGCATTTTAACTTTGTTTTAATATTCCTATGCTGAATTTTGCTTTTGATTGGCATACAACTGATCTTTATTATCACTTAGATAAGGAATTACACAGAATGCACCTGTGTCCAAAGCCGGCAAGTGATCACTCCACCCACGGTGGGACAGCGCAGTCAGCTCCGCGTGGTTATTGTCAAAACATATCTCAACGAGAATGGCTATGCTGTGTCCGGGAAGTGTAAACGGACCTGTAATACCCTCATCCCATTCTTGATTTTTCTTTTCATAGTCACCTTCATCACAGCATGTGCCCAACCATCAGCCATCATAGTAACACTCAGGTGAGAACAGCATTCGACTTCGAGGGTGGGTTGTACACTCAGAATTGCCAGAATGCATATTCCAGGCTGGAACTGATGTGGGAAAGCAGAGAGGAAAGCAAAATTAGATTGTGCTGAAAAACACTCAGACGTTTGCCTGATGAAGTTAAGAGAAGTGAATTTTCCCATGTCAGGAAGGGAAAGGAAGGTTGTAACATTTCATATTCCAGAACTTTCTTTATTCAAATGGGTTCTATTCCTAGAGTTTAGTGAAACTTCTTTTGGGTGCCTTTGGTTCCTCAAGTCTCTGCCCTGAAAGATTCAACTTCAGGAGCTGAAAGCCGTCCCTGTGTCAGCTGTGGAAAGCCCGGCCCTAGAGGAGGCAGGAAGTCATTTGGTGAAATTGCTAAATCATGCATACAGCAAAGAATATTATCTCCAACCTTATGGATAGTTAATACCTCCAGGATCAGTGACAGTTTATGCTGGGCCTGCAGTTCAAAGTGCTGATTTTCCTAATTTTACTATCATATAAAATTCTGGAGTTGAATCAAGGAAGGGCAGGCTGGGAAATGTAATTCTTCAATTGTTCATGCTGGGCCTTCTTTGCCGTATTATATATCCCATTTATGTTTATTTGCTTATGAGAGAACGTAGAAGTTACCTTAATGGAAGTCCTATTAAAAATGTGGACACCAGCACGTTCAGATCAGTGTGTTGGTGTTTGCAGTAAAGGCTGCAGTGGGCAAAGGAAGGAAGGGGACCCAGCACAGTCAAATGCGGGCATGGTGAAGAAATGAGAGCACACCCCAGCAGGTCTGTGGGGACTGGGGGTGCAGGGCAGTGAAGGAGTGAGGAGAGGGAGTCATTCTTCACTTTTCTTTCTCTCCTCCCTGGCTCCCCAGCCCCCTCCGACGCTGGGCACCCGGTGGGATGCACCAGCTGAGACGCCCTTCTTAGCAGAGCAGTTGGGCTGCTGGTCTGCTTATTCTGCATATTTTGGCTTCCCTTCTAGGGGACGCTGAGTTAGACATTCCCCAGCCAATTTCCTCCTTAACAGTAAGATAAGAGCACATGAAAGGCCCATTGGTTTAGTCACTCAGTTCCTCCATCAGCAGATACTTATGGAGTAACAACTCTGTGTGCAGCATTGGGCAGATTGCTACGGGAAAATAAAGAAGTAGGGAAAAGATGACACTGATCCTTGGGAATTTTACATTGTAGACCTAGAACCCTAAGTGTAGGGGATCGAAAGGATAAGGGACTTCATCATTAAAAAAAAATAGGAATCATTAATATTCTAATACTTTGAACTGTAGCTCTACAAGAGGTGTTAAATAATCTAATTCTTTGAACTTTAATTCTACAAAAGATGTAAATAACCCAGATAAGGGCTGCCCATTTTATAGTGTTCAGACATCGCAAATCACCACTTGGCTTTTAACCCAAAACTTCAGCAAAAGAGCCCTTGAATCTTTGCTAATTACAAAATCAATAGGCTCCATTCTTCCTGCCATGCAGCAATTGCTTGGAGTGTAAATTTTAGGAAAAGAAGAAAAAATGAGGTGACTGGGAGGAATTCATTCTTTCTCTAACTTTTGACTTGTTTCCTATATGTTTTTTGACTATTTTTTTTTTAACTTTTTTTATCCATACTTTTCCTTGAGAAATTATGGGAGCAACTTTCTGTATACATACCTACCATTCTGGAAAGTGCAGGCAAATAGAGAAAAAGAATGCAGTAGTTAGGATAAAATGCTATATATTTTTTATAACAGAATTAATTTTGAAGCTCAGTTAAAGCCATTTCTGTCCCTTCAGCCGTGAACTTGGCCCTCCACAGTGTTTGCACAGAAACTGTTGGAGTTAATCAGAGTTTCTTTGGTGTCTTCATTGGGGAGACCTTTGTTCTCTGATTTAACTGTCAGCAGTTTTGCTTGGCTATTGTTACTAAATTCTAGAAAATTAAATATTTTGGCACAGCATCTCTTTGGTCCCTGGCTCTGTGTTAAGCAGGCTTGATTGGACGTTCATTTTCTTGAGGCCACTGTTTTGAGACACTCCTTTCTTTCTCTCCACTGCAGGTCCGTTGAGGATGAGGAGAGACCCTTCGCCCTGGGAATGCAGTTTGTTCTGCTGAGAACACTTGGTACGTCCTGAATTTCCAAGCATGCCTCTCAATTCCTCTTTGCAGACGGCAGATTCTCACTATCCTTTGAAAATGGCAGGTCAAGTCATTTGTCACCATTAGCAGTAGCTGGGATTTTACAGGGTAGCGTGAGGGCACAACTTCCTTATTTTCTGAGTTGAACTAAAAGCCGACCAGCTCTGTCGTTTGATGAAACAAAACCAAACTGACTTTAGAGCAGTTTCTTTTTCACTGTGAACATAAACTTGGGCTAAATTCCCCAGAGAGTTTTGTACAATAAGAAGTATTGAACCAAGCAATTGGGATGGGCTTATGATCCTGGTGTTTTTGTCCCTTCATGCCTTTTTAACATGAAAGTGATGGGAATTGCTGCTCATTTTATTTGTGAAAATGTCAAGTTCTTAGTTCTTTCCAGTAATTTTATTGGACTGGGCAAAGAGTATATCTATCAAGTTTTCTGAGGAAAAGAAATAAGAAATTCTGAAAAGAAAAACAAAAGATCCCTGAATTGAAATGTAGGGACCACCCTTCACTTATTAACAAGAGGAGCTCATTAGCGCTAGGTCAGTGTGGTTAGTCTCAGAGCTCCTTGGGGCATGAAGAATATCCTCCTGATTTTACAAACACCACGTCACTCTGTGATGTCTTGGGACAATGCATGGGAAGTAGCCCATTCCCTTGATCAATTTCAATGTATTTTTAGTTGACTTCCTCATCAGCAAGCTTATTTTTTCTTTCTTCAGTGGCAGTCTATCATTTTCTTCAGGTGTTATTTCCCCCAGTAATCAATATCATTGTCCATAGGTCAAAAAAATTAGTTTTTTGATTCAAATTTTTTATTTCAGTTTTGAAGGGTGAAACATTTTTAAATGGTGTCATCTGATCTTTGAAACATTAATCCTCTCTGGAATTCTCATTTTGTCGTATGTTGTGATTGATGGCTCAGTCCAAGAATGAACACTTTCCAGTGAGCCTCAAAGGCTTCTAGTTGCTTTGAACCCATGGCTTGTTTTTTGGTACCAATAAAACTTTGAAGCTACCATTTTTCAAAGCATGGTGATTAAAGGAAATTCTGACATACTTTGGTATAGTTAAGAAGTTTCCTTATACTTCTCATTGGAAACTAAAGTTATTTTCAAAGAAGGAAATTTGTTGAAAAGGGGTAGTTGAATAGGAAAAGAAAAAAATAGTTTCTCCTTTTTGCTTGGCGTATCTGCGTTGCCATGGAGTTGGGGCAATTTGATATGGATGCGGAGCTAAAGGTAAGTCAACAGATGGACAGACGCTGCAGCATCAGGAATGGGGCGGGGGAGAACATTTCAGGCGTTTATTGTTTAATTCAACCTTAAGTTCTATTGATTATGAAGAAGTATAGCCAATTTCCATTTCCCCAAATTCCAAAGCAAAAAGAGAGTTTTAAGTATTTTAATAATGTTAAATTTTAATTGTAGCAAATATACCTCATTTTAAATGAATACAATGTATTTAAAAATGTATCACTCACAGCCTCCTGGGCTATTAGCCCACCTGTCTTCTCTCCCTTCCTCCTTCGCTCCCTTCCTCTCATCACTTCCTTCTGTAAACTCTTATTGATGATCCCTGGGCTGTCCTGATAGGTCTTTGGAATGTAAAGAATAAAAGTCATGGCCCCTGCCATCAAGAGCTTATGGGTGACAGCTTTGCAAACAATTTAAATACTATGTGATAGTTGATAAAATGGAGGTATCTACAAAATGCAATTGGAATATAGTGGCATCTGAGTGAGTCAGGAATTTAAAGGAGGGGTAGAATTTTGCAAGGTGAACAAGTTGGGGATGGGGACACATTTCAGCAAAGGTAGTAACATGTGATGAAGGAAGTCTATTTGGGTAGGCTTTCTTTCCTATGAGAGTAAAGGAATGTCTACCTCATAGCCCAAACAAAGAAGCTACTACTCATCACAGAAGTTTCAAAAGCTTCAAAGATGAATTTTATGCCGTAATCATTTCCATACCCCAAGCGCCTTTAGAAAGTTGCCATTTGGTGTGGTTTCTGACTTATAAGGGGACAATGCTTTCCTTATACTCTTCCTGCATCCAAGGACTAGAACCCAACCCACAAGAGCTAAGTGTACTGAATTTTAGTGGATCATGAAGGGTTCTAGTATAGCCTCTTGAGTATTTAATGACAGAATCTGATTTCTAAATTTAAAAGGATTCCTTAATTGCATTTTTAGCAATAGACATTTTTATAATCCTAAAAATCATTAATACATTCTAAGTTGCAAACTGGAAGATTTAAAGCATTTACAATTTTTATTTTATAAAATAAATTTTTTATAATAATAATAATTATAAATTATTATAAATTTATAATAAATATATTATGATAAGGTGTGACACATATTTTAAAAAATCAAGCAACACAAGAAAACCACTCGCCTCAACTGAGTTTAGAGCCAAAAAGCACCTTGCCAATTGACAAATCTGTTTTCTCTTATAAGATGTACTAAGTATTTTTCTTTTCTTTTTCTCTACCACTCTAGCATACATTCCTACTCCGATTTACTTTGGAGCAGTTATCGATACCACCTGCATGCTCTGGCAACAGGAATGTGGAGTGCAGGGCTCCTGCTGGGAGTACAATGTGACATCGTTTCGTTTTGTCTATTTCGGTTTGGCGGCCGCCCTCAAATTTGTTGGCTTTATTTTT